>NC_089841.1:264001643-264325643 GCF_035609145.1 Eleutherodactylus coqui | reverse complement strand
ACGTATATCGGCTCGGTGTCAAAACCGAGCCGATATACGTTCGTGGGAATGCAGCCTCACTGCGTATAAATGAACATGCCTTGTGGGTGCAAATACACGCACAAAAAACCCTGTTTAGTATGCAAAAAAGTTGCGGTGAGGTGTGCACAATTGTACAAAACCAATCCTATTGACTATAATGGAGTCCATAATAGTACGGGAAAAAAGCGCAGAGTGACCCCAGCCTTACAAATGTAAGCAAGTATTTCATATACATCACTATGAACAGTGTCAACTGGGCCTATAGCAGGGTGACTTCTTAAAAAGTGATATTTATAGAGCTTGCAGTCAGTACGGATCATCGATATGACGTATATTTAGTAAATTAGCCATATCTCAGTAGGATTTCTATGCTGATTACTGTATTCCTCCTCTCACATATAGGTGCTGTGGCCCTTTCCAGACGCAGTCCGGTAGCCTCCTGGCTTTGTGCCATGCTGTACTGCTTTGGTAGCTATATACTTGCAGATGTTTTGCTTGGAGACTCTCCCATCGATTATTTCAGCAACAATGCCAATGTACTTCTAGCGTCTGCCGTCTGGTAGGTATTTCGGTGTTGCAGACTATGCTTTCATGACTGTGCATGTAGTATCAGATGGTATAAGCCGAAAACCAGCACAATGCTGCATGAGCAAGAAAATTGTGAGGTCTCCAGTTGGCACATACTATGACAGTTTCTCCAAAAATGGACCCCGGGCATCCTTTTGGGCAACTGTCATACTTACGGTGTGTGCCGTGTCCATACAGCAATGCATGATGGCAATATCTCTGAAATACATTTGATTTTCTTGTGCCTCCATATTAAATTGGAAGCATGCCAATGTACAGAATAAGTTTTTAGACTGCTCTTGGTATTACTGCTGTATACAACCTATACAGAGTTGTAGTACTCATCCCTGCCAATACTTGAATACGTAGCTGCAGGAATTCTATCCACAATCTGCACAAGAACGCCCACGAAATACTCTTTTTGAGGTATTTATACATAAGCCCTATACCTTCGGGACGTGTTTTGTGGAACAATCCCACAGCCTTCCTAAAAGTGGAGAACCCATTTCAATACTTTTCGGTTGTCGCCACAGTTCATGCGCTTGTAACATTGAAGTCTACATTATTATCACAGCAGATCTTAATTGTAAGCCTCTCACAATCTCATATTATGCTCTCTCATCTGTGTAGGTACCTCATGTTTTTCTGCCCTTTAAGTCTCTTCTATAAGTGTGTAAGCTTCCTACCTGTGAAACTTGTTCTTGTCGGTATGAAAGAAGTGGTCCGTGTACGGAAAATTGCCATTGGAATTCACCACGCCCATCACCACTTCCATGATGGTTGGGTTGTCATGGTACTTATTGGATGGGTAAAAGGTAAGCACCATGGAGGGTTCAGGAGTATGATTACGGCCCCAGTCATCTGCTCGTATGCGCATGTCAGAAGATAACAACAATGGGAGCCAGGCATTAGGACCCTTGTCAATCACTTGAATAAAGAGGCCATTTTGAGGACCCTACATCATCCTGTAAGGCCTCCTTCACACAAGTGATGCGACTTCACGCTAGCCAAATTGCAGGTGAAAAATGTGTGAAAAGGAAAAAGCCGTGATCAAGTCGCAGACAAAATTAGCGTTTTTGCATCCATTCCTGCCGGTGGCGTATACGCAACAGTGCGGAAATCCCTCGGTTGGCAGAAATCCTTGTAAAGGTTAACTAGGGACGGTTATAATATTTACTCCCTTCCCCTCCCTTTTTATCTCAGCTCCCATAGAAGCCAAATGGGCGCTTCCAGCATATCCCGGCCAAAAGATAGGGCAAGACCTATTTCTTCTGGCCGCGTATAAAATCAGCTGCCGTTTTTTTAGTTGCTAATGTCCTATTATTCCGATGCGGCTAAAAATCGCTCGTGTGAATGAATACATTAGAATCCAATGCTTCAGAGTGTCGTGATTCTTTTACGTGGCTATGTGCGTGAATAAGACCTAAATTTAACAGTTGGGTCGGAGTGCTACAATTTTGCAATCATGGACTCTTTGCCTGGTCAGATGGCTTGATAAAGGCCGATGTGTGGCTGAAACGTTGCCTGAATTGGCTAAATGGATCAATAAAGTTCTTTCTTTTTTTAAATAACTGATTGCACTCATATATGCTGCTACACGTACATATTCTGGATGGCATCTAGGTTGTTAGTTCACAACCTTTTGTGGCTATTGCATTCCTTGTACTGAGGAGGTTCCTCCCTGATGGGAGTTTTTTTGTAATCAGTGAGTGCTGCGGGCTTCTAGTATTTCGGGAGTGCTACAATTTGGCCTCCCACTGATGATTTTTTGCCAGATCTTTATGATGTTTAATACACTCTTTGTTAAAACCAATCTCTCCTTAAGGAGGAGTAGTTTTTTTTTTCTACAAAACTCGGCATGCAGTTACATCTCAGGCAGATATGCAAATGATTAGAGTTGTAGCGTGATTAGATGAGCGGTCTCTATGGGTGCATTCCAAGCGCAATGCATATGTAAATACTTTGCGTATTTGAGTTTTTTTATGCATGTTGCTCGGAGACATGCAAAGGAAGTTAAAAAAGAAACCAGGAAGTTGCTGAATTTCTGTGTAGGTTTACCAATTGCCAAACCTAATCCAATAGGTCAAATTGTATTGCCTTCACCACTAGATGTCACCATAAGCAATACTTCATCTTGAGATCAGTTATTCATAAGGCAGGCAATAGTTCAAGGGGTTATCCAAGTTTTTTTTTTATTGAATGCCTATCATCAGGATATCTCATCGATGGGGTTTTCCCACCTGGCGCCCCTATTGGTCAGCTGATGGAAGGAGTGGAAGCACTCATCCAAGTGCTGCCGTCACTTCCATGTTTGCATCTGAGTACAATGCTGTTTATACTCAAAATGCTGCATTTTTATAGCAGCCATTCTGCGTACTGCAGGCTTTTTCCATTGAAGTAAATGTGACCTGTGCAGATGTCATAGTGCAGGAAGGAGGAGGAGGTGAGCTGTGACTGTTACCCATAGTTAATGATGATCCTGTGTTATCAATATATATGTGATACCGTAGCTTTCATTGTAATCCTACAGAACAAGAAGTGTCAGACTATATGATCACTGGCTAGAGTGAAAACTGCAAAGTTTTGGGATATTTTTTAATATAAATAAGGACATGAAGTATTAAAAAATGGCAGCAAAACTTCTTAACAAATTTAATTTAAACAATATGCCATTTTCTGATGACGCATTCCTTTGAAGGAAACACAGTGCAGTCTCTGTTAAAGAGTAGCACCACTTCTCGGTCGGCCATTTTCGGCTCCTCACAGCAGCTGAAGACGACCCTATAAGCACTATAAGAGGCTGTCTTCAGCTGCTTGGAAGAAGTGCAAAACAGCTGACCGAGCAGAAGCGCCCCGAAGGTGAAAGTGCTGGTACTCTTGAAGTTTTGCAAACTTCCTTCAGAGCATGAGGCGCAGATCTCAGGGAGCTATTACATGTTACAAAGTTTTACACTATGGAATTACTGCAGCTTACTGCTTGGTTTTCTAATAGGTTCTGGTGTAGCACTGATGTCTAATGTGGAGCAGCTCTTGCGTGGTGTATGGAAGCCGGAGACCAATGAAATTCTTCACATGTCCTTGTGAGTGCGCAGCTTCCTATAGTTGCAGGCGTCTTGGTGTTCGCACTAATAGCATGGTAGCTGTTGTACTCTAAGTTAAATGGGACATTGCGCTCATTGATTTTAGCGTTGTGTATGGATGCTAATAAATGCATGGGGTGTCCTATACTTAAGATCCAAAAAAATATTATTCCAGGCTCTAGCTCGTAGGAATGGTCCCCAGCGGTGGTCCTTTCTCCTCTGTTAGCTCAGCATGCCCTAATAAAGCTTACTCTACTACTATGCTAAGTATGAACACACTCTTAAGGGTGTCCACCCACTAGCGATATTTTTTCTTGCGATGCGAGAGCGATGATTATGAAACCAATGATTTTCAATGGTCATACTCATTTGCAATTTTTACTCTCAATCCTCGCAGCGCAGAGAAAAAAATCTGCGATATCACTCAGGGCTTTCAATGGGGCCAGTGACAGCAGCGCCAGCCCCATTAAAAACATAGGGAGTACATCGCAGAGCTGTGGCAGACGTCTATGATGCTATCCCATTGCTTCCAATGGGGTCGGCACTGCTGCAGCCCCATTGAAGGCAGTGGGTTGCAGGCAACCCCCGCAGCGATGATTTTCGGGGAAGGGCTTGAACTATAAGCCCTTCCCTGAAAATCACCCTCACCTACAAGAGCTGTCCGGTTCTTCTGTCCAGCACGGCAGTCTTCTTATGTGTTCTGAAGGCCGAGGATTGAAAAATCCCCACCCCCAGAAAGTGATGGTGTCATTGACTGAGGGCTCAGCCAATCACAGGCAACGCTCACCCATTGAATGACAGCTGCCTGTGATTGGTCACAGTGCTCAGCCAATCATAGGTCACAGCATTCAGCAGTCTTTCAATGGCTAAGTGCTGCCTGTGATTGGCTGAGCGCTCAGCCAATGAGACCAGTGCTTTCTTGCGGCGGGGAATTTTTTTTAAAACTTTTTTACAGCTATGGATGATTTTCAGGTAAGGGCTTATTTTTTAAGCCCCTCCCCGAAAATCATCACTGCGGGGGTTGCCTGCAACTTATTGCTTTCAATGGAGCCGCAGCAGTGCTGACCCCATTGAAAGCAATGGGATAGCATCACGGACTTCTGCCATAGCTGTCACAGCTGTGGCAAAAGTCTGCGACGTACTTGCTATGTTTTCAATGGGGCATCGCTAGAACAAATATCGCTAGTGGGTAGGCACCCTAAATGTATCACATACTCACGACTTCTGTTAGCTCTAGAGTGCTTTCTGTGCTGCACTCAAAAAACACCATAGCTTATCGTGTTGTTGACAGCCATTGACTTCTATGGAACTCACAGAAACAACATCGCAAAGCCCTCTCGGCTCCAGGTCACCCTCAGCCACCACATTCAGTCAAACTGAGAATGGTAGAGACTAGAATTAGAGATAGGTATGGGTCCCAAAGGTGGTCACAGCCGGCGGCACCTTCTCTAGCTTCCCTTGGCCGCAGTTGCTGGCATTCTCCATTTCTTCTGTGTGGCAGACAACACACTATCCTTCCAGCTGTCTCCTGTGCTTATAGGGCATGCATGCTTGGCCTACCTCTTAAAGGGCCAGACCTCACAACTAGATTTCCTGTCCCCACCTACCAAGACTTTTCCCGGGTAACTTTAGGTGGAAGGTGCCTGAGAAAAAGATTCCTACTGTTCCAAGTAAATATGTTCCAGTATTCTGCTGGCTACCTGGATTTAATGTATACCCAGCCTATATACGCAGCTTTCCTGAACTCTGCCTGTCTTGATATCAGCCTATTTTCTGATTACGTCTTTGTCTATTGTCCTGACTTCCAGCCTGATTTACCATATAGCATGAAGTCCACCTCCATCAACCTCATCGACCATTTGGAACTCACCTCAGGTTTTTCAAATGGGAAGGGGGTCATGTGATATATGTATCTAGCCTAGAATTTACTCAGAAACACACTGGAAGTGTCAGTTTTGTAATATATTTACTTGTATAGGAGCTAAGTTAGAGCAAAGCTTCACAAAATGCTTTACATGATGGGTTAAATATGTTCAGTATTCTGCCTGATATACATGGTTAAACATTTAATCCAGTCTTCGTGAACATGCTGAAGAACTACAAGTGATATTTCTTCACAGCACTGTAAGATTCACCATTTCAGGTGAACCACATTGCGTATTTTTTCCACATACCCAAGGGACTTTAAATGGCTACAGAGATAGAAGTCAAAAAGCATTAAGTGAGGCGACCTTGGTGGCCATTCTACCAGACCTCTATGCCCAATCCACTGCTCAGGGAATTGCAAATCTAATTATCTTTGCACAGCCACAGCAAAGTGTGGAGGTGCACTATTCGGTTGAAAGTAATTTGGGAACTCACTATTCTCATTGAGCACAGATAGGAATATAGTATTCTGTAATATCTGGAGGTACTTCACCCCGTGAAGTGATCTGTCAATGAAACAAGGCCCTAGATGTCTGACACAATTTAAAAACTTTGCCCTTGCTTAACTCCTTGACAAGTAAAGATAGGCAAAAACAGACACTTTCAGTGTGTTTCTAAGTAAATTCTACCCATGACGGATATTTCACATGACCCATTTGAAAAACATGAGCTGAATTTAATATGGTGAAGTTCAAAATGGCTGACAAAAACATCTCCTCCACCAAAAAATGCAACCGCCTTCCCAATTATTTATTTCACAAATGAGGAGTCAATTTTCTCATCACTACACCAGTTAAATAGGTGTATTCATATTTTTAGTTTCAAATTTTTGTAAAAATATAGCAGTATATAAGCCAAAAATATACCCCATGCAGGGGGATTCCAAAATGAAAAAAAAATAATGAAACAAAGCATAACATAGTGAGAATTAATGAAAAATCAAGGTAATAACTTTGAAATATATTGTATCAAATATTTCTTCAGGTTAGTTCTGCTGTCCTCTATTACTGCCATAGGACTTCTATAGGCCTCTCTTCCCTCCCAAACCACTGTCCCCCCACCCCCATCTCACCACTGAGGGACCTCAGTAAGACCCGGAGCTCCCAAATAGTCAGACCATGGCTGCCACGTCTTCAGGAACATCTCCATCCTATCTTTCCTGGTAACTGAAAGCTTATAGTAGACCATCATTATGTAGGCGTATAGGCGATAACCATTATGATGCTATATAAACTCTGGTGGCAATACATATATTTTGAGCCAATTTATGCTGCTGATTGTTAAAGCCTAACTGTTTGTCTGGTAGCAAACATATTGTGACCTGCCTCCAGAGTGATCCCACCTTCGTAGCAGTTCCACCAGCTGTGCACAGTGGAACGCAATTCATTGCATTCCCAAAAGCAGGACAATGAGCGGTTCTGGTAGTCATACTTTTACTGCACCCTTTACTGATCTTCAATATACACAGTCACCTAAGCCAGTAATAGTCTTTACCTATTTTATTTTCCATGTATTGTTATTTACATGTGCTTTAATGTTCTTTTTTTTGTTCTCTACAGCCCAACCAAGGCCAGTTTGTATGGTGCCATCCTGTTTACTCTACAACAATCCCACTGGTTACCTATTTCCAAAGCCAACCTCATCTTTTTCTTTACTCTCTTGATGGCTACTTGCAAGGTATCAACTTGTTTCATCTTTGCATAAAAAACTGTTTTTCTCATAGATTGCTTCTAATTGCTAGGGGGGGTCATACCATCAGCACGTCTTTCTATGTGCTCGATTAGGGGTTACAGACACTATAGATGTTCTGATGGAACACTTTTGAATCCCTTAATGACCAATAATATGCATGCAAAATTCATTGAAAATTATGAGTTTTTCTATCATCAGATGCCAGAAGTGATATTTACAGGAGTTGTCCAGTTGTAAATTATCAATGGCCTATTTGCAGGATTAGTCATCAATAGTAGATTGGCAGGGATCTGTCACCCAGAACCTCCATCGATGAGCTATTCTCTGGGGTAATACAATTGTGCACTGCGCTGATTTCTGCAGTGGCCAGGCTTGGTATTACATGCAAAGTTCCCATTCATTTTAATGGCCTGCAATATCAAGCTTGGCCACTGCAATGAGAATGGAGCTGTCTGCTTCCTGCAGTAATCAACTCAGTGCATGAGCGCTCCAGGCCAAATGATGGACCCTTGCCTATCTACTATCGATAAAATATCCTAAAGATATTGCGGCATGGCCTAGCTAGCCAAGAGGGCAGATGTGCTCAGGAGAGCTCCGTTCTGTCCACCACAATCACAGACATCTTGCATGGCCTGGACCCAGGGCAACCTCCTAAACCACTGTGGCAACATACCCAGCCTTAAGGGGAACATCTAGAGACCTTTTAAGGTCTCCTCTGTGGAGGAAATCTGCAGCAGCCTCCTAGGCCTGAAAATCCCTGGGCTTGAGTGCTGTGCGCCAGAACCCGGAAAAGTGCACGGCTGGTACCTCGCCGCTTGGTGGACTGAAGCAGGGACGCATCAGAGGCACCAGCAGGGGGGAAGTGACTGCCTGCCCTCCACTTCTGCAGGACCGGGTGGGTGACACTGTAGTTCCGTCAGACTCCCGGCCTGACAGCCTCCATCTTGCGGGTCCCTGCTGTCTGGCCCATGCAGAGGGGTTGAAGACCTTTGATTGGTGGGGGGCAACGTAAAAGCCCCAGGGGGCACCTGGCATAGGCTCCCCGGTATCCAGTAACCATCCCAGCACCAGCAGGCATTCAGGTTAAGGTGACTGGTTGGCTCTCTTGGGGTAGGTCTCGCACCCGTTACAAAGTTGTGAGTTATGGGACCTAAACCTGTCCTACGTTCAGGGGGATAGGTAGTAGGGGGTGGGGTGGGGTTGTTTGGGGCCGGTAAGCGCGAGCTGACTTTTCTCTGTTGTATCACTTTTTTTGGCACAACTCCTTTTTGGATACTGTGCGGGTGTTCTATGTACAGGATGTCCGGCTTTACAGTAATGGCTAGTACATATCTGAAGCTGGTCTCCTGGAATGTCATTGGCCTGAATTTTAAATTTAAAAGACCAATAGTCTTCAATTTCCTCCAAATTCACCCCCCCCCCCCTATATAATACTGCTCTAGGCTTTTACCAGTGGGTCCTTTACCTCCGCCATAACCAAATAAAGAACGTCGCTGCGGGCCACCAGATTGGACTTGGAACACTGCCTTGACTTAGCAGAGGCCAAGCATATAGCAGATCCTTCCCCGGAAACTTCCTTTGCTTTTAATGATCAGTCACTACCACCGATTACAGCGGTGCAGGATGACTCTGGTGCCCTAATACATGACCCCGGGCTGGTTAACCAGGTGTTTGCCCAATTCTATAAAGACCTATATACCTCCAAACTAAGCTGCGCTGCTGAACAGCTGATAGCTTATCTCGATGACATCCCCTTCCCTACGCTGAGACGGGATAGTGCAGCCTACATGGATTGTGCCCTGAATATAGAGGAAATAATGGAGGTCATTAAGTCGCTTCCCAACAGGAAATCACCAAGTGTAGATGGGCTCCCTGGGGAGTGGTATAAAAAGAATGTAGAACTCTTGGCCCCTCAGCTCCTAAAACTGTACAACCCTATCCTGCGGGAGGGGGCTCTGCCAGATACTATGCACAAGTCCCTAATAGTCATGGTCCCTAAAACAGGAAAGGACCCTACAGATTGCAGTTCTTACCTCCCCATTTCACTCCTTAATAATGACGTTAAAATCCTTGCAAAAATACTGATGACTCATATAAATTCACTTCTTGGGGAGATTATACAAGCTGACCAGTCTGGCTTCATGCCTGGCAAAAGCACAGACATGAACTTAAGGCGACTTTTCAACCATCTGACGTATGAGCACACTAACTGTGGGAAGCGCACCTTGGTATTTATAGACTAGGCAAAGGCCTTTGACTCAGTAGAGTGGACATACTTGTGGGCAGTGATGCAGCGGTTTGGGTTCGGGACGGCCTTTGTTAAGTGGGTTGGGATCCTGTATGACTCCCCAGTGGCCAATATTAAAGCCAATGTTCATGTTTCTGCGCAGTTTCCTCTAGCTAGGGGTATGAGGCAGGGCTGCTTTCTATCCCCGGCCTTGTTGGCCCTTGCTATAGAGCCTCTTTGATCCGGGTCCGAGCATCGCTTACAGTAAAGGGGTTTAAATTAAGCAATTAGAAAGAGCACATAGCACTTTATGCGGATGACAAGGGAGTCTGGTTTTTGGAGACTTTGGGGCATTAACGTCCTCTCTGACATAGCCAGTGAGGTAACGTTCTGCACCTTCCTGCAGCTGCAGATAACCCATGACCTGCCTGAGTATTCCTATTTTAGATATTACCAGCTGCGGGATGTAGTCAGGGCCCAATTTGGGGGCTGGAGGGTTTGGTGCAGATGTGCAACCTGGTTAGGCCACTGTCTAGCTTTTATGCCGATTTAATGCAACATCTCGGCCCCCTGAGTGAGAAGGCCATGCAGAAATGGGTTGCTGATATCCCTGCTCTGTTATCTGGGGAAGATGGAGATATACTAAAAGGATCTGGTCCTCCTTTGATTAGCGCTAGGGACAGGCTCATCCAGGTCAAGTTCTTGTATCACATATACTATACCCCTTCCAGGCTGCATGTCATGGGTCTGCCCCCTTCAGCGGTATGCCCACGATGTCTGTTTGTGGATGGGACTGTCAAGCATGTGTTTTGGGGATGTGCCATCCTGCAGGACTATTGGAGGGACATTATCATATTCATGGAAGCGCATTTGGGACCCACGAGGATCATGCATCCTGGAGTGTGCCTCTTTGTGCTTGTTTGAGACCTACCGGTGGCTGCAGCAACTCGCACGTTATATGAATTCCTGCTCTTTTATGGCAAAGAGGTAATTTTACTAAGCTGGAAACACCCTGGGAGGCGAACAGGAATGCATGGGTCCACGTGGTAAATTCTGCAATTCCAATGTACAAGCTAACATATATGGCCAGGGGATGCCTGGAGAAATTTGATATGATCTGGGGTGGCTGGTGAATTGTCCTGCAACAGCAACAGGAGCGCTGGACTAAGTATTGAGGGACACCCGCGTGACCTGTCTCTTAAGCTGCATTTATTCTTTTGGGAGTCGCGCTGGGGGGTTAGGGTAGGCGGGGGGGGGGGCGTGGTTGTGGGTGTTATTGTTTATCTTTTTTCTTTGTTCTCTGACAAAGCTAAAATATAATTTTCTGGCCAAATATTATGTGTCATCAGGAATATATGCATATTTATGGGTAATGATGGTTTTCCTGTTTTTGTATTTATGCAATGTTCTGTATCACTGTGATGGGCACCTGCGGTGCCAGCTGCCTCTGCCTATTTGTTAATTGTTTTGGCTAAATAAAAAGTTCCTTTAGAAAAAAAAAAGGGATAGGCCATCAGTAGTTTAATACTGGAAACCCCTTTAGGTAGGCACTAACTTGGTTTTCAGTTTTTGGCCAGTGCTTCATTCCAATAGAAATAGAGAAGAAACATCATGACTCGATTTATAAGACTATGATAACAACCTACAGTCAAAGTAAAAAATATGTTTATGAGAATGTGTCATATATTCAATGATAGTTTTGGGGTTAATGCTTACGTTTAAAGGTTAATTTCTTAGAACTTTATTTCATTCTCTCAACATCAGCAATGTGGATTTTTTGCGCTTGCTGCATTGATATTATGGATGCAGCGGACCAACTATTATAATTGTTAGTTTAGTGTATTGACTTTCATTATGTGTTTTTTCTTTTCCCCTGCAGATCTATATGACAGCAACTCATTCTCATGGATCACCATTTGCCCTTCTGGAAAATGGCATCTGCTCTATCCTTTTTGGCTCTGCAAATGGTGACCATAATGGCCATGCAGATCACCATCATGATGACCATGAAGTGTCCCATGCAAGTGCAAAATCCAAAGAGGAGCTAAATGAGGGCACTCGCAAGAGAAAAGTGAAAAAGGCAGAGTGAGAGTAGAAAGGGTCTTGATTTGGGTCACCAAGACTAACAATCAATGTATCTTAAGCAGTCGTAATGTAAAACCTCAGCTTTTTTATGGTCTTTTTTTTGTTTGGTCGGAATGGGCATCCTGCAAGATGGATACGGGATTTTTTTGCCTGAGATGGCAATAATCTATCAACTATGTATTCAATACACTGGTAGAAAGATTGAAGAACATGTCATCTACATATCATCCTTTATGTATCTGTTTTGCTCCCTCGCAGTGTGAGATCAGAAGCTGATTATAGCACAAAAGTATCCCATTCCTCTTGATAGAATCCGTTATATATTTTGCAGTTAGCCATTCTGCGTTTTTAACGATTTCCGTTCATCATTGACTCATTTAATATTGTTAAAGCTCTATTTAAACTGTTTTGACATTCACTGTCAGAAGGAAACATCTCACACATCCCTTTTGTATTTTATGCTTTCATAAATTCTATTTTGTGAATAAGACAGAAGAATTTATTCTATTTATTAAACTATATTAAATTAAAGGCAGATGATTATTTTTAAAGGTGTTTTTTTTAACACAACAGTTTCTCATATATCATAGAATTGGATTTGTACAAACCTTCAGAGCTCTAAGGAAGAAGAAACTTAGTAAGTGAAAACATTTTTCATACCTTTTGTCCTTTTAAAGTAATTCTACAAACTTTTGTAAATGTCCTGTATTTGCTGACTCAAAAAATAAAATGATTGAAGAAGTTTTAAAGACCGAATGTGGATTATTTGACTTCTAATTCAAACCATTCAATACATACAGTAAATCTACTGTATATATGAGGGAAAGGAAGAAAACTTGAAGACCGCAATAGGGATCATTTTTAATATCAGAAAACAGAGTAATTGTATTTCATCTAGAATTGTTAGGGTGCTTTCACACAGTGCGGAAATATTCTACAAGACGCATGTAAAGGCAGCTTTAGGTGAGCATATGCGCAACTGTGCATGCTTCATCACAATTAGAGATGAGCGAGCATACTCGCTAAGGCAAACTACTCGAGCGAGTAGTGCCTTATTCGAGTACCTGCCCGCTTGTCTCTAAAGATTCGGCTGCCGGCGGGGGGCGGGGAGCGGCGGGGGAGAGAGGGGAGGAACGGAAGGGAGATCTCTCTTTCACTCTCTCCCCCCGCTCCTCCCTGCTCACTCCCGCAACTCACCGCTCACCCGCGCCGGCAAGCGAATCTTTAAAGACTAGCGGGCAGGTACTCGAATAAGGCACTACCCGCTCGAGTAGTATGCTCGCTCATCTATAATCACAATGTATTTGCACAGTGAACGAATTTGATTTGCATATCGGTGCATGGTACTGTACTTCTTACACACCCAGGGCATGTTCACATGCATGTGCAAACCCCCCATGCCATTAATTAAAAGGCTATTTAGTCTAATAAGGTCCAGATGTGTTCTCTTTCTAACACAATTGCGCAGCGTATTGCACATGTTCCTGCGTTTTGCTGGCATATTTGTGCACCTCCCATAGATTTCTATGGGGCCTTTTCATTCGCAAACAAACAGCAAAATAGAGCAGGCCCTATTTTTTTCTGTGTGAGAAATACGTGCACAAAATACAGAAATAAGAATGAACCCATTGAAATCAAAGGGTTCTATTCTATGCGTATTTTACAGGCAAATATTGTATGCGCAAATACATTTGTTTGAAGCCTGACTACTTAAGGGGGTTGTCTCGTGCCAAATCGTTTTTTTTTTTTTCCATAGGCCCCCCGTTCGGCGCAGGACAATCCCAAAGGATGTGTTAAAAAAAAAAAATTATTACTTACCCGAATCCCCGCTCTGCGACGTCTTCCTTCTTCTTCCTTCACCAAGATGGCCGCCGGGATCTTCACCCACGATGCACCGCGGGTCTTCTCCCATGGTGCACCGTGGGCTTTGTGCGGTCCATTGCCGATTCCAGCCTCCTGATTGGCTGGAATTGGCACACGTGACAGGGCGGAGCTACGAGGACCAGCTCTCCGGCACGAGCGGCCCCATTCACCAGGAAGAAGACCGCACAGCGCAAGCGCGTCTAAAAAAGCAAGAAGACATCAGAATTAGACGGATCCATGGCGACGGGGACGCTAGCAACGGAGCAGGTAAGTGAATAACTTCTGTATGGCTCATATTTAATGCACGATGTACATTACAAAGTGCATTAATATGGCCATACAGAAGTGTATAACCCCACTTGCTGCCGCGAGACAACCCCTTTAAGACTTTCACAATGCGGACACCGGTCTACAAAAACCCGGGTCCTATGGATGCTTCAGCTACAGTGGAAAAGTATGAAAAAAAAAGACAGTGTGAATGACTCCCCGAGGTCTTATACAAGGGGGTGCTGATAAGTCTTTGGCTTTGTGTTCTTTTTTTGTTTCTATGGTAACAGATGTTACATCATATGAAAGCTTTATTCGTCTAATATATGTTTTCAAAATTTTGTGCTTGTAGGTTATGGCAACAGTGATCTAGGCACGCAGGAAAACACAACAGCGGAGTCTAATTTTCAGCGGAGCTCTCATTCACAGCAAATGAGAGCAGAGGAGTGATAAAATTCTTGTTTCTGCAAGGAAAGTCTGCGAAGGATATTCATGGTGATATGTCGCAGACATATCTTAATGCCTTTCATATTCTACAGTTAAGGGGGGTGTGGCTAGCGAATGGCGGGATAGGTCGCACTTCAGGCGAGCTCCTGCACCAGCAAGAGGAGACTGCCGCGCTCACAGTCGTGCACTCCGATCAGCCGAGGATGCACTATGGAGTGGTTCCTGGGTGGAGTGGGAGAGCCGGCCGCGGGATCCAAGATGGCGCCGCCGGTGGCAGGAGCGCGCAAGATCGGCCTGCAAGCCCAGCTTCACTACAGCATCAGGGGGAACAGGAGCAATGGGCAAGCGGTCAAGAGACGGCACTGGGCAGTGACAAGAGGAGGAGGGAGATCAGTCTGAGCCCCTCATCAGTGGAGCAGCTAATGCAGCAGAGGGGTGCCCTGGATGAGGAGGCAGTGAGTACACCGGGCAATAGCCCTTATACACGGCACAGCTCACTCTCCCCTCCAACACAGACCCCATGGCTGACAAAGGTGGAAGCCCCTCATGGGCACACTCCCCAACAGCCAGCTCTACAAATAGCCTGGCACATAAAGGGTCCAGAGGCTCACCTAATATAATAAATAAAGAAGCATGGAAAAACCGCATAATGGCCATACCAACAAAAAGCGAACTACACGAACTGTTTCGGAGGCTTAAGTCCTCCAACAAACAGGCTATGGAAAGCATACATGCAGATATACAACATCTAGGTCACGGAATACTACAAGTGGAGGGCATGGCGGCCATACTAGAGACACATAGACAAGTAATCCAAGCACAAGCTGATCAAATCACAGGCCTTATTATGCACCTTGACGATCTGGAAAACCAGAAGACAAAATAATCTTCGTATACAGGGCCTGCCAGAGGAGATAGAGGGGCAGCAGCTGGGCTCGTGGACGCAAACCTTTTTTCGGCAGCTATTAGGTCACCCTGCAGAGCGCCATGTGGAGATTGATCGCATCCACAGAGCCTTGGGGCCCAGAGCCGCTGATCCCAATCGGCCCAGAGACGTCATTTGCAAAATCCATTTCTTCAAACATAAGGATGCAATCCTCAGAAAGGCGAGAGAAAAAGGGGACTTAGACCACAATGGCAGACCCATCATACTCCTCCAAGACCTAGCACGCCACACCCTGCACTTGAGAGGGGCCCTTAGATCACTACTGTCGGTCTTGAAAGATAAGGGGATACTGCACAGGTGGGGGTACCCCTTCTCACTGACATCCAAATGATAGCGCTGCTGGACTGGCCCTCGGTCCCATCGGTATTGGCCCCAACATCACAAGAACAATGGCAGACCATGCAACCAAAACCATGTCGCGAGAAGCGGTCACACGCGGGGTGAGACGCTTGAGTCTACGGGGGACTTGTCCAGAGAGAGGCAGTTTTACTCCGGGGCCGGAAACCCTCACTGCAGTTTTGTTACATAAAGCATGATGGGGGCTCTGGGCTCACCTTTCCTGGGCCGGTCGTCCCGGTCTAGACAGCTTCGATGGGTTTATTCCTCCTGTTGCCTTGTCTCCCCCTGCGAGACAGGGGGGAGGCAGATCTGGCCTGTGAAGGGGAGTAGGAGCTGTTGTTGGGTCGGAGCTCTGCCCCCACCCCCCGGAGAACGGCTCTCGAGACCCGATGTTGGAGGTTTGGTTGCCAATTCAGCCTAACTAGTTGCCCCTCCCTCCCTGTGGTTTGTTTAACCCCATGTTCCTATCTATTCTTATATTGTACTAGGTTATATTTTGCCATAGTTTTTCTCTCTTTGACTGTACAGATACGCTGTAATTTTGCTGGTGCCTCCAGAGTTTTCTATCAAGGCCCTATATAGGGCTTATAGCAAATTTCACATATTTTATCCTGGGGGGACGCAGGAGGCTGGAACTATCCTTAGCCGGTACCTCCACGTTCCTCACCCAGGGTAAACAATCACATTAGTGAGAACGCTGGCTATACCAATGCCAGCAGTCTACCCAACAAACAATGCAGCCGCTTAGCGCTGCAAAAGGCTTCATCTGATAGGCCTTTTTTTCCCCTCATTTTCCTTTTTTTCAGAACTATGCTTTCTACTTCTTTCCCCCTACCTCCCCCAAAGGGTGTGACAATCAGATGACTATCGGGTCAGACTATCCACCCACTCCCCCCCCCCCAGCCTTCCCTTTTTACACCTAACCCTGCTCCAATCTGTCAGCTTTCTCTTCTCTTAGATTATTCTACTACATTTTTCTTTTCTTAGGAGTGTTATTAGTATTATAAGTAATTAATACCTTTAGAATGTGATTCTGGTAACATGATTAATATTTCACAGACCTATTCTGTAAACGATACGACGTGCAAGAATGGTACACATTTTCGCAGTACTCAGTTTATTGTTTCTAATACTAAAATGTCATAATGTTCTAATTTGATAACACTTGCTGTCTTACTGTGACACTTGTATCTATATAAATGAACTAAATAAAATACATTTTGAACCATATTCTACAGTTAAGAACTGGGTTGCCAAATTTAAAACGGGCCACTTTAGCACCAATGATGAGGAACGTCCTGGACGACCGAGAGAGGTTGTTGTTCCGGGGATCGCCGATGCTGTGAACAACCTCATACTGAGGAATCGGCGAATTTCAGCTAAAGGAATAGCAGACATCATGGGGATTTCTTGTGAACGTGTTTGTGTCATTATCCATGAACATTGGAACATGAAGAAGCTATCTGCAAAATGGGTCCCCAAATGTTTGACAACAGATCAGAAAAGCATGCGAGTGAAA
The DNA here is from genome assembly GCF_035609145.1 of Eleutherodactylus coqui. NCBI lineage: Eukaryota > Metazoa > Chordata > Amphibia > Anura > Eleutherodactylidae > Eleutherodactylus > Eleutherodactylus coqui. The sequence continues at coordinate 264,308,664 of NC_089841.1, read as the reverse complement.
ATTTCCTGGTCCATTTGTCAGCATTTCCGGACTGATAAGAACTTTCTGGATCGACTGGTCACTATGGATGAGACCTGGATTTATTTGTATGACCCTGAAACCAAGGAGCAGTCAAAAGTGTGGAGGCACAGTGGTTCGCCTCGCCCAAAGAAGTTCAGGGTGCAAAAATCAGCCACTATGGTGATGGCGTCTGTGTTCTGGGATAAGAATGGCGTGCTGCTAGTGGACTACCTTCAAAATGGTTCCACCATCAATGCAAGGTATAACATTGAGCTTTTGGACCAATTGAAGGCAGCTCTGAAGGCCAAATGGTGCGCAAGCTGTCCAAGGAATCTTGTTCCTGCAAGACAACGCCTCCGCTCACACTGCACAAGCGACCATGGCAAAACTGGTGGAGCTAAGCTTCCAGCTGGTTGACCACCCACCTTATTCACCAGATCTAGCTCCCTCCGACTATCATCTGTTTCCAAACCTGAAGAAACACCTCAAGGGGACCAAATTTCACACCATTTCTGATGCCATGGCTGCTACGGATGACTGGTTTGAGGCACAAAAGAAATCCTTCTTTTTGCAAGGCTTACATAACTTGGAATACCGATGTAAGAAGTGTGTTGACATCAGTGGAGAGGATGTGGAAGAAATGTAAAGTTTCATCTTCCTATCTCGTTTCTTTCTGGGTAAAGCCAAAGACTTATCAGCAGCCCCTCGTATTACATCATTGGGGACATAGATGTAAAAAAAATAATTACAAAAATAAGTAAAAAGAATTACAAAATAAAATAAAAAATATATTTAAAAAAGAAAATGAATCAGCGCCGATGCCAGCCAAAACCCTCGCCATATGCACCCTGTAATCTGAGACTATACAAATTATATGTCAAAACAAAATGAGGAATCCATTCCTGTGCTTTCTTTCAGTACAAATATACTAATTTTAAAAATAAACAACTATAAGTTTTTTTTAACCTTTTTATCCCTAATAAAACTACAAAAATGAAAAAAAAAAAATCAGTGAAAAAACAAATAAAAAATAGCCCTGTCTCTCACGGGATAAAAAAAAATAATTCAGGTAGTTGAAAAAAAAATAGGGCGTTAAAACCACCACATGGGTGAAATCCCTAAAAGGTATCTAGTCCTTTAGGACCAAAACACCCTAGTCCTTAAGGGGTTAATAACTTTTCCTCTCCATAATGGGGGCAGTACATGGGGTCAACTGACATGTTAGATCCTAATGAAGATTGTAATACCATGTAAGAAATGTGTTGCATCAACAAATATGACAAAGCTGATAAGGTTAGCTGTTAGAGATGAGCGAACACCAAAATGTTCGGGTGTTCGTTATTCGTAACGAACTTCCCATGATGCTCGAGGGTTCGTTTCGAACAACGAACCCCATTGAAGTCAATGGGCGACCAGAGCATTTTTGTATTTCGCCGATGCTCGCTAAGGTTTTCATGTGTGAAAATCTGGGCAATTCAGGAAAGTGATGGGAATGACACAGTGACGGATAGGGCAGGCGAGGGGCTACATGTTGGGCTGCATCCTAAGTTCACAGGTCCCACTATTAAGCCACAATAGCGGCAAGAGTGGGCCCCCCCCCCCTCCCAACAACTTTTACTTCTGAAAAGCCCTCATTAGCATGGCATACCTTTGCTAAGCACCACACTACCTCCAACAAAGCACAATCACTGCCTGCATGACACTCCACTGACACTTCTCCTGGGTTACATGCTGCCCAACCGCCCCCCCTCCCCCCCCACAGCGCACACCAAAGTGTCCCTGGGCAGCCTTCAGCTGCCCTCATGCCACACCACGCTCATGTCTATTTAGAATTGCGTCTGCCATGAGGAGGAACCGCAGGCACACACTGCAGAGGTTGGCACGGCTAGGCAGCGACCCTCTTTAAAAGTGGCGGAGCGATAGCCCACAATGCTGTACAGAAGCAATGAGAAATAGAATCCTGTGCCACCGCCATCAGGAGCTGCACACGTGGGCATAGCAATGGGGAACCTATGTGCCACACACTATTCATTCTGTCAAGGTGTCTGCATGCCCCAGTCAGACCGGGCTTTTTAATTGATAGACACAGGCAGGTACAACTCCCTATTGTGAAGTCCCTGTCGACCCACAGCATGGGTGGCTCCCTGGAACCCACCGGCGGTACACAGAAATATCCCATTGCATTGCCCAACACAGCTGAGGTAGTAATGTCGTGCTTAATGCAGGTGGGCTTCGGCCCACACTGCATGCCCCAGTCTGACTGGGGTTCTTTATAAGTGTACAGATGTAGTAAAAAGTCCGTGTGCACCTACAGCATGGGTGGGTGCCAGGAAGCCACCGGCGGTACATAGAAATATCCCATTGCATTGCCCAACACAGCTGAGGTAGTAATGTTGTGCTTAACCCTTTCCAATCCAATTTGTATATGGTTTTCCTAGGGGGCTTACTCTTTTTCTGCTGTTATACAACGGCGCTATATGCTGGCTAAAGCCAGTACTGCATGAGCTGACACGTAGGATAGGCTCCGACAGCAGAGAGGCTGGCAATATACAGTAAGAGAACCCCGACGGACGTCTACCAACAACGGAGCTGTACAGCCTTAAACCCTAATGTCTTCAAAGGTCACACAGTGGACTGGAAAGGGTTAATGCAGGTGGGTTTCGGCCCACACTGCATGCCCCAGTCAGACTGGGGTTCTTTACAAGTGGACACATGTAGGTTAAACTCCCTGTGGACCCACTGCCTGGGTGGGTGCCAGGAAGCCACCGGCGTTACATAGAAATATCCCATTGCATTGCCCAACACAACTGAGGTAGTAATGTCGTGCGTAATACAGGTGGGCTTCGGCCCACACTGCATGCCCCAGTCAGACGGGTTCTTTAGAAGTGTACAGATGTATTAAAAACTCAGTGTGCACCTACAGCATGGGTGGCTCCCTGGAACCCACCGGCGGTACATAAAAATATCCCATTGCATTGCCCAACACAGCTGAGGTAACGTCAGCTGTAATGCAGGTGGGCTAAAAATTAATTTGATTACACTGTAGGCGAGGGCCCACAAAAATTGCTGTATCAACAGTACTAATGTACATCCCAAAAATTGGCCATGGCCAGCCAAGAGGGCAGGTGAAACCCATTAATCGCTTTGGTTAATGTGGCTTAAGTGGTAACTAGGCCTGGAGGCAGCCCAGTGTAACGAAAAATTGGTTCAAGTTAAAGTTCCAATGCTTTTAAGCGCATTGAAACTTATAAAAATTGTTCTGAAAAATTATTTGAGTGAGCCTTGTGGCCCTAAGAAAAATTGCCCGTTCAGCGTGATTACGTGAGGTTTCAGGAGGAGGAGCAGGAGGAGGAGGAGGAGGAATATTAGACACAGATTGATGAAGCAGAAATGTCCCCGTTTTGGATGGTGAGAGAGAACGTAGCTTCCATCCGCGGGTGCAGCCTACGTATTGCTTACGTATCGCTGCTGTCCGCTGGTGGAGAAGAGAAGTCTGGGGAAATCCAGCCTTTGTTCATCTTGATGAGTGTTAGCCTGTCGGCACTGTCGGTTGACAAGCGGCTACGCTTATCTGTGATGATTCCCCCAGCCGCACTAAACACCCTCTCCGACAGGACGCTAGCCGCAGGACAAGCAAGCACCTCCAGGGCATACAGCGCTAGTTCAGGCCACATGTCCAGCTTCGACACCCAGTAGTTGTAGGGGGCAGAGGCGTCACCAAGGATGGTCGTGCGATCCGCTACGTACTCCCTCACCATCCTTTTACAGTGCTCCCGCCGACTCAGCCGTGACTGGGGAGCGGTGACACAGTCTTGGTGGGGAGCCATAAAGCTGGCCAGGCCCTTAAAGACTGTTGCACTGCCTGGGATGTACATGCTGCTCGATCTACGCACATCCCCTGCTACCTTGCCCTCGGTACTGCGCCTTCTGCCACTAGCGCTGTCGGCTGGGAATTTTACCATCAGCTTGTCCGCAAGGGTCCTGTGGTATAGCAACACTCTCGAACCCCTTTCCTCTTCGGGAATCAGAGTGGGCAGGTTCTCCTTATACCGTGGATCGAGCAGTGTGTACACCCAGTAATCCGTCGTGGCCAGAATGCGTGCAACGCGAGGGTCACGAGAAAGGCATCCTAACATGAAGTCAGCCATGTGTGCCAGGGTACCAGTACGCAACACATGGCTGTCCTCACTAGGAAGATCACTTTCAGGATCCTCCTCCTCCTCCTCAGGCCATACACGCTGAAAGGATGACAGGCAATCAGCCGGTGTACCGTCAGCAGCGGCCCAAGCTGTCTCTTCCCCCTCCTCCTCATCCTCCTCATGCTCCTCCTCCTCCTCCTGTACGCGCTGAGAAATAGACAGGAGGGTGCCCTGACTATCCAGCGGCATACTGTCTTCCCCCGCCCCCGTTTCCGAGCGCAAAGCAGCTGCCTTTATGGTTTGCAGGGAATTTCTCAAGATGCATAGCAGAGGAATGGTGACGCTAATGATTGTAGCATCGCCGCTCACCACCTGGGTAGACTCCTCAAAATTACCAAGGACATGGCAGATGTCTGCCAACCAGGCCCACTCTTCTGAAAGGAATTGAGGAGGCTGACTCCCACTGCGCCGCCCATGTTGGAGTTGGTATTCGACTATAGCTCTCCGTTGTTCATAGAGCCTGGCCAACATGTGGAGCGTAGAGTTCCACCGTGTGGGCACGTCGCACAGCAGTCGGTGCACTGGCAGCTTAAAGTGATGTTGCAGGGTGCGCAGGGTGGCAGCGTCCGTGTGGGACTTGCGGAAATGTGCGCAGAGCCGGCGCGCCTTTACGAGCAGGTCTGACAAGCGTGGGTAGCTTTTCAGAAAGCGCTGAACCACCAAATTAAAGACGTGGGCCAGGCATGGCACGTGCGTGAGGCTGCCGAGCTGCAGAGCCGCCACCAGGTTACGGCCGTTGTCACACACGACCATGCCCGGTTGGAGGCTCAGCGGTGCAAGCCAGCGGTCGGTCTGCTGTGTCAGACCCTGCAGCAGTTCGTGGGCCGTGTGCCTCTTATCGCCTAAGCTGAGTAGTTTCAGCACGGCCTGCTGACGCTTGCCCACCGCTGTGCTGCCACACCGCGCGACACCGACTGCTGGCGACATGCTGCTGCTAACACATCTTGATTGTGAGACAGAGGAGGAGGAGGAGGAGGAGGGTGCTTTAGTGGAGGAAGCATACACCTCCGCAGATACCAGCACCGAGCTGGGGCCCGCAATTCTGGGGGTGGGTAGGACGTGAGCGGTCCCAGGCTCTGACTCTGTCCCAGCCTCCACTAAATTCACCCAATGTGCCGTCAGGGAGATGTAGTGGCCCTGCCCGCCTGTGCTTGTCCACGTGTCCGTAGTTAAGTGGACCGTGGCAGTAACCGCGTTGGTGAGGGCGCGCACAATGTTGCGGGAGACGTGGTCATGCAGGGCTGGGACGGCACATCGGGAAAAGTAGTGGCGACTGGGAACTGAGTAGCGCGGGGCCGCCGCCTCCATGATACTTTTGAAGGACTCTGTTTCCACAACCCTATACGGCAGCATCTCAAGGCTGATGAATTTTGCGATGCGGACGGTTAACGTTTGAGCGTGCGGGTGCGTGGCGGCGTACTTGCGCTTGCGCTCGAACACTTGCGCAAGCGACGGCTGAACGGTGCGCTGAACTACACTGCTGGATGGGGCCGAGGACAGCGGAGATGAGGGTGTGGGTGCAGGCCATGAGGCGGTAGTGCCTGTGTCCTGAGAGGGGGGTTGCATCTCAGTGGCAGGTTGGGGCACAGGGGGAGAGGCAGGGGTGCAAACCGGAGGCGGTGAACGGCCTTTGTCCCACCTTGCGGGGTGCTTGGCCATCATATGTCTGCGCATGGTGGTGGTGGTGAGGCTGTTGGTGTTGGCTCCCCGGCTGAGCTTTGCGCGACAAAGGTTGCACACCACTGTTCGTCGGTCGTCAGGCGTCTCTGTGAAAAACTGCCAGACCTTAGAGCACCTCGGCCTCCGCAGGGTGGCATGGCGCGAGGGGGCGCTTTGGGAAACACTTGGTGGATTATTCGGTCTGGCCCTGCCTCTTCCCCTGGCCACTGCACTGCCTCTTGCAACCTGCCCTGCTGATGCCCTTGACTCCCCCTCTGAAGACCTGTCCTCCTGAGTAAGCGTTGCACACCAGGTGGGGTCAGTCACCTCATCGTCCTGCTGCTCTTCCTCCGAATCCTCTGTGCGCTGCTCCCTGGGACTTACTGCCCTTACTACTACCTCACTGCAAGACAACTGTGTCTGATCGTCATCGTCCTCCTCACCCACAGAAAGTTGTTGAGACAGTTGGCGGAAGTCCCCAGCCTCTTCCCCCGGACCCCGGGAACTTTCGAATGGTTGGGCATCAGTGACGATAAACTCCTCTGGTGGGAGAGGAACCGCTGCTGCCCAATCTAAGCAGGGGCCCGAGAACAGTTCCTGGGAGTGCTCCCGCTCCTGAGCAGGTGTTATTGTAGTGGAGTGAGGAGGCTGGGAGGAAGGAGGAGCAGCAGACAGAGGATTCGGATTGGCAGCAGTGGACGGCGCAGACCTGCGGGTAGACGATAGGTTGCTCGAAGCACTTTCTGCCATCCAGGACAGGACCTGCTCACACTGCTCATTTTCTAATAACCGTCTCCCGCGTGGACCCATTAATTGGGCGATGAATGTGGGGACGCCAGAAACGTGCCTCTCTCTTAATCGCGCAGCAGTCGGCTGCGACACACCTGGATCAGGAGCTTGGCCTGTGCCCACACCCTGACTTGGCCCTCCGCGTCCTCGGCCGCGTCCACGTCCTCTAGGCCTACCCCTACCCCTCAGCATGCTGTATTACCAGTGATTTGATTTCACAGGCAGGAAATAAATTGGCGCAAGACTGCAGGCCAAATATAATTTTTGCCCTTTTTGGAAAACGAAAGGCCCCACTGCCTCTAGTGAATGAATTATCTAAGTTTAATAACTGTGCTGTGTCCCTGCTTATGTGTCACAGAACGTGAGGGTAGCAGAGTTATTATAACTCTGGCAGAGCAGGTATTTTTTTTCCCAATTAAGGAAAGCAAATGGCGAAGCCAGCAGTAAAGCGTAGCTGGGTGCGTATGATTTAGCACTGTTCTTCACGCAGCTCACACGTCTCCACCGCCCGTAAGGACGGACAGAGGCTGGACAAATAGATTTGTTTTCAGTTTTTTCCCACCAAAAGGCAGCACTGCGTATATTCTATGAACATGAGAAGTTTAATAACTGTGCTGTGTCCCTGCTTATGTGTCACAGAACGTGAGGGTAGCAGAGTTATTATAACTCTGGCAGAGCAGGTATTTTTTTTCCCAATTAAGGAAAGCAAATGGCGAAGCCAGCAGTAAAGCGTAGCTGGGTGCGTATGATTTAGCACTGTTCTTCACGCAGCTCACACGTCTCCACCGCCCGTAAGGACGGACAGAGGCTGGACAAATAGATTTGTTTTCAGTTTTTTCCCACCAAAAGGCAGCACTGCGTATATTCTATGAACATGAGAAGTTTAATAACTGTGCTGTGTCCCTGCTTATGTGTCACAGAACGTGAGGGTAGCAGAGTTATTATAACTCTGGCAGAGCAGGTATTTTTTTTCCCAATTAAGGAAAGCAAATGGCGAAGCCAGCAGTAAAGCGTAGCTGGGTGCGTATGATTTAGCACTGTTCTTCACGCAGCTCACACGTCTCCACCGCCCGTAAGGACGGACAGAGGCTGGACAAATAGATTTGTTTTCAGTTTTTTCCCACCAAAAGGCAGCACTGCGTATATTCTATGAACATGAGAAGTTTAATAACTGTGCTGTGTCCCTGCTTATGTGTCACAGAACGTGAGGGTAGCAGAGTTATTATAACTCTGGCAGAGCAGGTATTTTTTTTCCCAATTAAGGAAAGCAAATGGCGAAGCCAGCAGTAAAGCGTAGCTGGGTGCGTATGATTTAGCACTGTTCTTCACGCAGCTCACACGTCTCCACCGCCCGTAAGGACGGACAGAGGCTGGACAAATAGATTTGTTTTCAGTTTTTTCCCACCAAAAGGCAGCACTGCGTATATTCTATGAACAGGAGAAGTTTAATAACTGTGCTGTGTCCCTGCTTATGTGTCACAGAACGTGAGGGTAGCAGAGTTATTATAACTCTGGCAGAGCAGGTATTTTTTTCCCAATTAAGGAAAGCAAATGGCGAAGCCAGCAGTAAAGCGTAGCTGGGTGCGTATGATTTAGCAATGTTTTTCACGCAGCTCACACGTGTCCACCGCCCTTAGGACGGACAGAGGCTGGACAAATAGATTTGTTTTCAGTTTTTTCCCACCAAAAGGCAGCACTGCGTATATTCTATGAATAATAACTGTGTTGTGGCCCTGCCTATACAATTCTTTCCCTGCAGTATCAATGGAGGGTGGAATGCTCTGCAGAGGCGATTTTGAGAAGCCCACAAAAAATGCAGCACAGCTAACAGCAGCCTGGACAGTACTGCACACGGATAAATATGGCCCTAGAAAGGACCGTTGAGGTTCTTGAAGGCTACACTCACTCCTAACACTCTCCCTGCCTATGCAGCACTTCTGTCCCTAATGCCAGGTGCAACGGTCTGCAGAGGCGATTTTGAGAAAAAAAAAAATCCCACTGCTAACAGCAGCCAACACACAGCTATCAGTGGCCCTAATAAGGACCTTTGGGGGGTCTTGAAGCCTACACTAACTACCAATTCTTTCCCTACAGCAGCTCCGGTACAAACAGCACTGTCCCTCATCTAACTCACACCGCATCTGAGGCGAGCCGCGGGAGGGGCCGACTTTTATATTAGGCGAACACCTGATCTCGCCAGCCACTCACAGCAGGGGGGTGGTATAGGGCTTAAACGTTGCAGGGGGAAGTTGTAATGCCTTCCCTGTCTTTCAATTGGCCAGAAAAGCGCGCTAACGTCTCAGGGAAGGAAGTGAAAGTAACCAGAACACCGCATGGTGTTCGTTACGAATAACGAACATCCCGAACACCCTAATATTCGCACGAATATCAAGCTCGGACGAACGCGTTCGCTCATCTCTATTAGCTGTCCATCACGGGCATGGATGTTTATCTATGGTTTGGATTTCAAGTGATCTTTTTATGTTCTACCAGCATTTGCTGCATTAATGTGTCATTATGTCATACAATGTACCAGAGAAATCCAGATTATTTTACCTTACAGAATATTGACATTGAACTGTAAACCCGTCTTGTTTGGACATGTTTATCTATCCTGATAATACAGACAAAGCATTACGTTGTTACATTAATGTCATCGGTATGACAGCAATAGCCTTTGGCAATGGAAAAGAATCTGTCCTAATTCGCTTGGAGATTGGACTGTTACTGTTGGGAAAGAATCATTATGGTAGATAAAAAAGGAGTAGAACATTTAGACTATGTGCAGCTTTGACATGAAAACTTTTCTTTTTATACATGTAAGGGTAACTGCATATGGGTGTTAAAAAAGTTGCACCTAAGATTCTGGGACACAGCTGGGGTCAGACAGCACAAGGACATCTCTCGGCCAAAAATTGGACAAGAATAAGACAAGCTACATTCTTTTTTACTTGGACTATTCATCCCAGTAAAACAAGCCCGTATGCAAATGAATGGACGCTATTTCCATTTGATTTTCAGACTGATTTTCTGATGCATGGGCATTAAAACAAGCCCTCCCGAGGCGGAGCCTAGCCGATGCCGGAGTAAGACAAACTCCATCGGGGCTCCCCACACACTGACCGGCTAAAAGCACCTACCGGGCCAACAGCGCCAGGAAAGACGAGACAGCAGGACCATGGGGAAGAGGAAGACCACAGCAAGGGCACAGGAGGCGGCGGAGGACGAGCCGCAGTCTATAGAAAAGATGGCGCTGGACCACATGTGCCCACGGCACAAGGAGGCGAGCGGAGCAGCGGATGAGACGAACGGCGCGGAGGAGACGGGAGCGCCGACCGTACCAGCACCACCGGCGGCAGCGGAACACAGCAACCACCCCAGGGGAGATCCCAGAGGCGGCGGGAGCGGCGGCCGCGGACCCGAGCCGGCCACCTCCAAGATGGCGCCGAACCACGTGAGCCAGCGGCAGAGAGAAACAAGTGGGACCGGCGGGGAAACGAGCGGCGCGGAGGATGCGAGAGCGCCGGCACTGCCAGAGACAGAGGAGCGCAGGAAGCCCCCAGGAGAGAGCCCGGCGGGGTCGGGAGCGGCGGCCGTGGGCCCCTGGCGGCCACCTCCAAAATGGCGCCAGACCATGTGCGCCCGCGGCAGAAGAGGAGGAGTGGATCCAGCGGAGGGCAGAGCGGAGCGGAGGAGTCGGGGATGCCGACACCACTAGCACCACCAGAGACAGATAAGTACAACATAAACCCCAAAAGGGGATCCAGCAGTGGTGGGATCGGTGGAGGCCCCAACCCCCAGACAGAGGTGACAAAGGGAGCAGCTATGCCACCCCCCCAGTCAAAAGAGGCCCAGCACAAGACAGCAGGCTATTTCAGAAAGGAACCCGCGCCCCCACAAAACACAGGGGGGCAAGCCATATGCTCTGCAGGTAGTGGGAGTCCCGAGTACACCAGGGGCTCTCCCCATACATGGCCTGAGGGGGGGGGGTTCCTGGTGGAAACCGGACACCACACCAAACACGCTGCGCAGGAGGTACACCAACTAGTTCAGACAGAGGCAGCGGCCTCCCACAAAGAACGCGCAGAGCCACCCCCGCGTCAGGAAGAAACCCACGACCCGATGCAGCCTCCCCAGACAGCTATTCTACAGATGACGAGTGGGATTGGAAGGAGCACTTAAGGTCTCTCCCAACAAAACGGGACTTTCAGAGGTTGGAAGCCTCACATAAAGAAGCATTATCCCTTCTACAACAAGAGCTTAAACACGTAGGTCATCGACTAGACACGGTGGAAGAGACCCAGGAAAAAGTCCTTACTACACTCGAGGATCATAGCCAAGTAATAAACGCACAAGCCCAACAAATAACAGACATCCTAGCACACATCGACGACCTCGAGAATCGCCACAGGTGCAATAACTTACGGCTAGGGGGACTATCAGAGGAAGTGGAGCCCTCCCAACTGGAGGAGTGGGCTCGTAATTTCTTTAGCTCACTATTGAATTGCACTGCGGACTAACCGGTCTTAATAGATCGCATACATAGAACCCTGGGGCCCAGACCAGAAGACCCTAAAAGGCCACGAGATGTTGTCTGTCGCATACATTATTTCAAAGAGAAAGAGGCAATTCTGAAAAGTGCCAGAGAACGGGACACTTTAACCCATAACGGCACCCCCATCGCAATATTCTCAGACTTGGCGAGGCGCACCTTGCAACTGCGCAGAGCAGTAAGGCCCCTTCTGGAAGTCCTGAAATTCAACAAAATCTTGTATCGCTGGGGGTACCCTTTTCAGCTTACGGCCACGAAAAACGGCAGGACAGGGACTTTTAGATCCCCTGCCGATCTCTCTAGATTCCTGGACATCCTGGAACTACCAAAGGTGGCATTACCAGACTGGCCGCATTTGCCATCCCTACCCACCCCCGGTCCCAGAGAATGAGGCAGACTCACTGGGGCCGAAAGCTCGCGGCCGCGCCAACAGACCGCCTCGCTGAATGCACACCACCCAGACGGCCTGACTAAGACCACCTGGGCAGGCCGAAGTGCCCGAAGGAGCCCTTTATAGATAAGATGCCTTAGTATGAGCGGTTAGACCCTGCATGGTCCTGATTAAAGATAAACATTTTTGAACAGTAGCAGCTAAAGCTCTAAATCCACCTGGCACTTGACCAGATGGATGAAGTTTTCCTGAGCTGACTGATCGCCAAACGCATATGATCCTAATGTTACAAATGTTACAAATGTCACTAATGTGCCTGGTAATATAACTCGTTTACTGATTGAATGTTATGCCGGTTGGGGCGGAGGGAGCCCTGAGATGCTCTGGCACCTGCGACATCTCCACCTACTCGGGGGGACGACACAACAGTGTCGTCTACAACTGACCGTAGGTTGGTTACCCACTAGTTGAACTGGGAATATACTTCCTAGTCGACAGATCGTCTACTCTCTGTCACCCTATCCCTCCTCCCCCATCCTCCTCCCTCCCAAGTGTCCTTAAATCTATTCCCCTCACCCCAATCTTGGTTCCGGGAGCTGTGGTACTCTAAGATGCCGCCACGCACACCAGTAAACGATCATGACTAATATATCATTCTGCACTTACAACACCAGAGGTCTGAACATACCGGCCAAAAGGGGCCAAATACTTGCACATTTACACAAAAAAAAGATTGCAATAGCCATGTTCCAGGAAACACACTATAAGAAAGACCACATCCCTAAGGGCAACAACAGATACTACACGAAGTGGTACCATAGCACACACCCGGACAAGAAAGTCTGCGGAACTTCCGTTGCAATACACAAGAACCTCCCCCACAGAGTCCTAGCCTCCATGGTGGACACGGAGGGCAGATACCTTTTTCTTAAAATAGACCTGGGAAATCGCATAATTACAATCGCTAACGTTTATCTTCCCAATACAGGTCAGGTCGCCTACGCCTGCCGGATGCTACGAGAACTGACACGGTTCGCGGAAGGCTCACACATTGTACTAGGCAGGGACCTCAACGTGGCCCTGGACCCCACTCTTGACGCCTCAACGGGTAAGTCCAGTCTATCCCATACGGCCCTACATAGATTGCGGAGAAAACTATCTGAACTGAAGCTCGTTGATCTCTGGAGAACACTTCATCCAGAGACCAAGGACTATAACCACCACTCCATGGCCCATAACAATTATGGACGATTGGACTACATATTTGTATCACATAGTCTTCTAGAGTGGAGCCCCAGATGCTCAATAGGAAACTTCATCTGGTCGGACCACGCACCTGTCTATGGGGCCCTATGCGGGGGGGAGACAACAAGACGCCTAAACAGTTGGAGACTTAACGACAATCTCCTGGGCGACGCTTGCTGCTTAGAGGAGATAAGGCGGACAATAGGAACATTTGTGGAGACCCACAGGACAGACACTACTTCACCGACTATCCAATGGGAGGCGCTAAAATGTGTCTTAAGAGGAGTCTTCATATCCCATGGGACAAGATTAAAACGGGATAGAGTAGCAAAGTTAGCTGACCTGATATCTAGACTAGAAAAAATGGAGCTGGCCAATAAGGCTAGCGCTTCCCCGACACTAAAGGCGGAGATCTCGGCTCTACGCCAACAAATACTTGGGATTATGGACCAAAAATACCTACACATAAGAGACAGAATAAAAAGGGGGTACTACGAATTCGGAAACAAATGCAGCTCCTGGTTGGCGAAAGCATTAAACCATCGGGAGAACCAGTCATACATCTTTGCACTGAGCAAAGCTGACAAAAGCAAAGTACATGCGACGAAAGACATCCTGGAATGTTTCAGGGAATTCTATGGGGAGCTATATAACATAGAGGGGGTAGAGGAAATAACGGCGATAGATCAATATCTACAAAAATATGCCCCGACGGAGATCCCGACGGAAAACGCGCAACAGCTGGAAGACGACATTTTAGACCAAGAGATAATAGATTAAATTAAAAGCTTAAAGATTGGAAAAAGCCCGGGACCAGATGGCTTCACGCCCAGGTTCTATAAGATATGCGGAGACCTATTGACCCCTATGTTAAGTAGAGCCTTTAACGCGGTATCTGGAAACTGCCCATTCCCATCCCAAGCCCTGCAAGCAATAATCACAGTAATCCCAAAACCGGGCAGAGACCCCATGTCATGTAGCAACTACAGGCCAATATCCCTGCTAAACGTCGACACTAAAATATTTGCTAAAACACTAGCCTCCTGCCTCCGTCCCCTTGTCCCTGGGCTCATCCACAGAGATCAAGTGGGGTTTGTGGCAGGACGCGAAGCCAGGGATAATACAATACGGACCATTTCCCTGATAGAGAGAGCACGAGAGGAAAAAAGCCCACTATGTCTGCTGTCGGCTGATGCCGAAAAAGCTTTTGATCGCGTAAACTGGAGGTTCCTAGAGGCTACATTAAAAAAAATAGGATTAGGCAATAGGACGATTGGCTGGATAATGGCACTTTATAACAACCCCACAGCTCAGATACGGGTCAATGGGAAGCTCTCCGCACCAATAACCATAAAAAATGGAACAAGACAGGGCTGCCTGCTGTCACCGACACTATACATCCTGGTAATGGAGTCGCTGGCTAACGCGTTGAGGGAAAATAAGGAGATAAAAGGATACACAAAAGCCAGACAGGAGCACAAGACTGCCCTGTTCGCAGATGATTTACTAATATATATCACCAATCCCAGACAGGCCTTACCTGCAATCTTACAAGAATTTAAAAGATACAGTTATGTTAGTAACTTTAAAGGGGTTGTCCCGCGAAAGCAAGTGGGTCTATACACTTCTGTATGGCCATATTAATGCACTTTGTAATGTACATTGTGCATTAATTATGAGCCATACAGAAGTTATCAGAAGTTATTCACTTACCTGTTCCGTTGCTGGCGTCCCCGTCTCCATGGTGCCGTCTAATTTTCAGCGTCTAATCTCCCGATTAGACGCGCTTGCGCAGTCCGGTCTTCTTCTCTTCTGAATGGGGTCGCTCGTGCCGGAGAGCGGCTCCGTGTAGCTCCGCCCCGTCACGTGCCGATTCCAGCCAATCAGGAGGCTGGAATCGGCAATGGACCGCACAGAAGCCCTGCGGTCCACCGAGGGAGAAGATCCCGGCGGCCATCTTCACCAGGTAAGTAAGAAGTCACCGGAGCGCGGGGATTCAGGTAAGCACTGTCCGGTTTTCTTTTTTAACCCCTGCATCGGGGTTGTCTCGCGCCGAACGGGGGGTGCTGTTGAAAAAAAACAAACCCGTTTCGGCGCGGGACAACCCCTTTAAGATCAACCTGAGTAAATCAGACCTTTTAAGCATTACACTCCTGGTATCAGAAATTGCACAACTTAAACATCTGACCCCCATGAGCTGGAAAGAAGATAACATCAAATACTTAGGGGTGGTTCTCCCTGCAGACACCGGAAAAACGTACAGCTTAAACTACGAACGCATGCTCTCCACCATAACAAAAGACTTTGAGAGATGGAAACCGACAACCCTCTCGTGGTTTGGCAGGATAAACTCTGTTAAAATGAACTCCCTGCCCAAATTACTATACCTATATCAAACCCTGCCCATATGAGTCCCGCAGAACTTTTTCATCAAACTACAAAAAGCAGTGACGCGGTTTTTGTGTGTGGGGGGGGGGGGACAAGCCGCGTCTGAATTACAAACTACTAACCCAACGGAAGGAGAGAGGAGGGACTGGACTGCCAAACCTACTCCTCTACTATAGAGCGGCCATATGCAAGACAGTCTTGGACCTAGTACACACGGGGACCACTAAACGCTGGGTTGAGCTGGAAAGGGAGACAACGGCAGGGCGAATTAGGGGCCTTGCGTGGTTGCGAAGCGGGTTAGGAAGGAGAGGCATCAGAGTCTCTCCCTTCATAAATTCCTTGCTGAAAATATGGGATGGTTTCGGGACGCGACACGAGCTGGTAAAAGTGCCAGGGCCGTGGACACCACTGAGAGGGAACCCAGACTTCCCTCAGGGAGATTCGGCATTACCCCTTCTGGATGATCTGGATGTGGAGCTCCCCAGGGTCAGAGACGTGATGGATAAAGATGGTCTAAAACCGCTAGGAGACCTCCTGGGGGTGGGGAACCAGAAGACAGGTGCGTGGCTCCAGTACTACCAGATAGGCCGTTATATACGATCCTTAGGACCAATATCAGGCCTGACGGCACCAAACACACAATTTGAAATGCTATGTGATCAACCTCAGAGGTCCAAAGGAGAGATATCCGCGATCTATGGCTTCTTAGCTGCCGGGGAGGGACTGGACTCCGGAGGGGGGCACAGGAGAGCCTGGTAGAGAGAACTAGGGAGGGAAATACCGGAGCAGGAATGGGACAAAGCCATATGCTTGACTCACAAAATGACGATTTCAAGCTGCCACCAGGAACTTAACTATAAGCTATTAACGAGGTGGTACCGAACACCAGTGCAGCTGGCTAAGTACGGAGGGGGGGGGGTGTCTGACTGGTGTTGGCGATGCCTACGAGAGGCTGGCACACTCTCACACATATGGTGGTCATGCCCCCAGGTTAGGACACTCTGGAGGGAAATAGAAGCACTGTACAATGCGCTGAACAAGGGATCCCATGTGTGGACCCCTGAGATGGCCCTCTTATCGATCCTCCCGGGGTCACTAAAAAACAATAGGAAAAGCTCTCTTAGGTTCTATCTTCTAGCGATGCGCACGGTGATACCCAGACTGTGGAGATCCCAGGACCCCCCTACCAAAGTGCACTGGGTGACCGTTCTAGATGAAATAGGCCGCATGGAAGAACTGAAAGCACGAGACGACACGAAATATCCAGTATATCACGCCACATGGGAACCCTGGCTAACATTTCGTAGCTCCCCAAGATTTGACCAATGGTTGTAAGTGGAATACTACCTAGCTAGAACCAAACCTGAAAGGGTGCAAAACAGCCCCGGAGCCAAGAACCCCCCCCCCCCCCCCTCCCCTGTCCTACACCCATCTCTCTTAATGCTTCATAGACCCTTGCGCAACATGCGCATACAATTAGGCGTGGTCCACAACTGCCATCCTCCGCACCCCCACCACCCCCCTATTAGGGGCCCAGGGGATGCCGAGGCAAGGCTGGGGACCAACCCCTACCCCATGTCTCAAATATTCCCCCCCATTACTAACCCACCTTAGACCCCTCCTACCCCTTTTCCCTTCTATGATATTACAAAGTTTTAGAATAAGACGATCATAAAAGTTTACTAGAAGCAACTACAAGCGTAACTAGCAGGGGTGGGCGGGATGAAAACCTTTATTAAGTACAAGCAAGAAGTTTAATGAGCAAGAAAGTAATAGATGCTGTTGAAATGTTTTTGAAAATGATTGTACAACTGAGTATTGAAAATTAATAAAAACACTTTTAAATAAAACAAGCCCTCCCTCTACTGTTACCCAGGCCTTTCACTGTCACGTTGCCTCTTCTTTGTCCCAGAACTGTTTTTCTTCTAAAAAAAAAACCACCTAACCCATGCCCAGCGAACTACAGGCGTTCCCTTAGTCTCCTCTCCCCTCCAGGTCCAAGAAATGTAGTATCCGGCAACATAAGGTGGTACAATATTCACAACCCCATCAGGGGTCTCCTTTTTCGACTCGACAAGTCAATGACAGCAGCAACTTTTCGACTCTGACACCAGAGAGTTTGTCAAGCTACTGACCTATTTGTAAACATGAGTTTTATAGACAAAACACACCTCCTGTTTTACCCCACCATAATTATTAATACATTACATACCCCACACATGTGTACCTTACCACATAGCTCAATCTCCATTTGGTGCCTCACGGCGTCCAGGTGACCCCTGAAGGTCCAACAGTCATGTGCCTGTCTAAGCACATGACCACTACAGCCAGTCACTGGCCTCAATAAGAACTGAGTCCAGTGATCTGCCACAGCGGTCACATGCATGTGACCACTAGATCTGAAAGTGAATGGAGACTGAAGCAGCAGAGACACATAATTGTTGATTCTAGTTTTTTATTATTTTTTTAACCTCCTCAATACTTTTGAACTGTACCCGCATCCTGAAGCCACGGATATAGTTAAAATTGATGCCATTGCAATGGGGTCTAGTGCTACCACGTGGCATGGTGTAGATGCATTTTTTGCCCTATGGTTAAAGCGGTCCTGGTAAAGGAAGTACCAAATCCCTGCAACCTCTTAAAAATCTCCGAAATCCCTGCAATCTCCTACAAGATCAGCAGTTTCTTCTGACATTATCCATGTGAAAGATCGCTTATATCTATATTTAAAGGTAAGGAAACCTCAACAACTTCTATAGTTAGACTAGGATTCCATGTTCTACAATAATTTGTGAAATGCACTCTTTGTTAAAAAAAAAATCCAGCCCCTAGAAGAAGTTGTCGTTTTGCTGTAACTCGGCATTCAGTTACATCTCAAGCAAATATACAAATGATTAGAGTTGTGGTGATTAGATGAACGGTCTTGCCACCTGAGGCCCTAAAAGTGGTTCATCCCCTTGACCTATAAAAAAGGCTCTCAGGGGCTCCTTGTGTGCAGTGACCTCTTCTTCCGCTTGTGTGGAGCTTGTTGACCACTAGACGCCTCTACGACGCAGAGAAAAGATTTCACCCGGGTACCAGAGTCTGAAAGGGGCACATTATTGGGCTGTGAGAAGCTGGATGGTCGTATCGACAAATTGCCTGCCACCTGCGCCAGTTCTAACCAAACTGTTAGGAGGTGTTGGGACAGCATTCAAGGTAACTAAGCTTAGGACGCCCTCAACAGACCACCAGTAGAATGGATCATCTGATTCTATATCAAGCATGAGAATCTCCAACTGTTTCATTGCCATACAGAGACAGGTGGCATCATTGTTACATCCCTGTGTCTGTCGGAACCACTTCCAGCCACTTGACTGAAGGGCATTTGGTCTCACGGCACCCATGATATGTGCGGCCTTTAACACCCACCCAATGTTACCTACGTTTGTACAGTGTTGTCGTGAGCAACAAAACTGGACTGCTACGGAGTGGAACCGGGTTATAGTATAGGCAACTATGATTACCGTGTTCGTGTGTGGAGACCTCGGGGTGAGTGTCTCAATCCTACTTTTGCTGTGGAGCGGCACACTGCCCCAACTACTAGTGTGATGGTTTGGGTTGTAGGGGCATCGCATACAACAGTCAGTCACCCCTAGTAGTGATACGAGGGACAATAACAGCTCAGCGATATGTTCAGGACATCTTGTAGTCACATGTGTTCCTTTCATGGCGGCTTCCAAGAGGCAGCAGGATAATGCTCGGCCGCACACACAAGGGGGTCACAGGAATGTATCCACGAAATTGTCACACTTCCATGGCCTGCTCAGTCGGCAGTTTTATCATCAATAGAACATGTATGGGACCATCTGAGACACCAACTTCGACAGCCTATGAGTTTGCGCGATCTAGAGGATCAGTTACAGCAAATGTGGAGCGATATGCCGCAGGATACTATATGGAACCTATATGCCTCGATGCCCCCCCGAATCACATCTTGTATCCAAACTAGAGGCGGAACAACAGGGCACTAGAGCCTCCATGTTCGCCTGTATCACATCTTGTATCCAAGCTAAAGGCGACAGAACAGGGTACCAGAGCCTCCATGCCCAACAGTATCACATCTTGTATCCACGCTTGAGGTGGTAAAACAGGGTGCTGGAGCTTCCATGCCTGTACTTATCACATCTTGTATCCAAGCTAGAGGAGGTACAACAGGGTACTAGAGCCTCCATGCCTGCCCATATCACATCTTGTATCCAAGCTGGGGGTGGCCCAACAGGGTTCTAGAGCCTACATGTCCACCCGTATCACATCTTGTATCCCGGCTAGAAGGGGTACAACATGGTACTAGAGCCTTTATGCCCACCTGTATCACACCTTGTATCGAAGCTAGAGGCGGTACAACAGGGTACTAGAGCCTCCATGCCCACCCGTATAAGATCTTGCATCCAAGCTGGTGGTGGCCCAACAGGGTTCTAGAGCCTACATGTCCACCCGTATCACATCTTGTATCCCGGCTAGAAGGGGTACAACATGGTACTAGAGCCTTTATGCCCACCTGTATCACACCTTGTATCGAAGCTAGAGGTGGTACAACAGGGTACTAGAGCCTCCATGCCCGTCGTATCACATCTTCTATCCAAACTAGAGTTGATACAACAGGGTATTAAAGCCTCCCTACAAGAGGTCAGTCCTCCACAATAAATGATGTTTTTCCTCTGTTATTGTAGTCACTTACTTATATCAACCTTATAATCACACAGAGAAAGTTTCGTTTGATTCAACTTCTAGGGAGGGGGGGATATTACCGACAAAGAGTGCACATTACACAATCATATTTTTATAGTTGGATACTAGCTGCTATACACACAGGAAGTCATACTGGTGTTATATTTTTATACATTATTAGATGATACATGTTACTTCTTATATAGTGATGAAAATGTTTATATTATATATATATATACACACAGTGGTGTTTCTGTATTTGTGGTAATGCTTTTTGTATACTGGATCTGTTGCGTTCCAAAGCAGGGCATGTAGCAGAGTGAGGACGAATGCTCCATACATGACAAGATCATACAAGTCTGGAGGTTTCCTCTCTCCTCCCTTTCTCACACACTACTGCAATGTCTCTTCATAGCACCTCACTACATTTTTCAGAAAGGCTCCAATTACTTGAGTTCAGAGATCATTGACCACTCACATAATGAGGACCAACCAGGTGGTGAAGTATTCTTTATTTGCTTCCTCTTATATTTTTTGGGTGAGTAAACAGATTTATTGTTCTAAGATGGGACGTTATCTAGGACACATTGAGCTTCATTAGAAAAAGGACTCCTGCCCAAGTTTAGATAATGCAATAGGTTTAACGTACTGTGCAATACCACAGATAGCACTGTAATATTACAATTAGCTGTGCCAACATTAACTGTGTACAGGGGCGTAGCTAAAGGCTCATGGGCCCGGGTGTAAAAGTTTATCTTGGGACCCCCCAGTGTCTCTTAACCCCTTAACGCAGAGGTGTAATGTGAAGCTCCTGGGCTCCAATGCAAAACCTGTAACAGGGCCCCCAACTATAATGCTTTATTGATAATACTGGGCTCCCTATATGGAGAAGAGAGGCCTTATGCCCCCCCCCCCCCCAAGGTTCTTGGGCTCGGGGGCAACTGCATCCCCCCAGCATCCCCTATAGTTATGCCAGTGGCTGTGTACATTAATGTATATGCATGTATCCCAAGATGAAAAGGTTCATGAACATGGCTGTGTTATGGCTCTGTTTCTACAGATCCGAAGTAGAGCTTCACACAAAAGTTATTACTTACTGTCAGACTCCATATGAATCCCACAGAAAATAAACTTGTGGCACCTTCCATTGGACTTAGTATGTATGGAAATTTTATCCCTCTCCTAGAAGCACTCTACTAGGAGAGAATAGCTCTATAGCTATAGGGTCCCACAGAGCCTGTACAGTTCTATATTAACTCATAAAGGTACCAGATGGTCCAAAAGAACCAGACACTTTTTAGGGATTTTACCCATGTCGTGGCATTTTTTTTTTTCAGCTTCTAAAATTATTTTTGCTGCGTTTTTTTTCGTGACATAATTTTTTTGTTTTATTAGGAGTAAAAAGCTAGAATTTTTTTCTAATTTATAGTTATTTATTTTTAAAATTAGTATGTTTTCGCTAAAATAACAGAAATTAGTTCCTCATTTTGTTTTTGACATTTTGATATATCATCTGTATAGTCTTGGATGCGCATATGGTGATGGTTCTGGTTGGAGATAGTGGTGGGGACCGTTTTGGTTGGCGTTGGCAGTAATCTTTTTTATTTTTTACTTATTTTTGTAACTATTTTTTTAAACATCTATATCCCCATGATGTCATAAAAGACCACTGGGGTCATTCACTTTTATTTTTTTATACACTTTTCCACTGTAACTGGGGCATCCATAGGAGCCCCAGTTACAGGGAAAAACATTCCGCTGTAGTGACAATAGTCACTGGCAGAGCTGATCTGTGTCTGCTAAGATCTGGCAGCTCTGCCGTGCAGGAGCACAAGGCGGTCACGTAATAGTCAGGTCGAATAGCACAGGTGGCACTTCCACTTTCTGTATTTACTACATAGCACTCATTTTGTTTTTAACTGCCTTTACCTTCTCCTCTGGGTCCTCAGCTGTCACTGGCTACATTGCATGAGCAGGTGCTTTAATCATGCGCCAAATTTTTACTTTCCTCTGGGGTTAAAGCGCATGACCCAGCGCCATAACTTTACAGCACTTGGTCCTTATCAGCTTAAAGGACTTGTACAAGCTTGGCGCACCTCCATACAGGCTGCATGCACAGGGCTCTGCTGAGTGAATGAGCCCTTAGCATACAATACTAAGTGCACCTCATAATGCAATACCAATCATCATACCCTGTTTATTAGTTGAAATATGTAAGATTAACTTTGCATGTGAACAACTTCTGATTTGTACATGTCTGTGAATCAAAAGGGTTCCACTGAGTGATATACTGGCTTGTAGGACATTAATACTTTTAACGTTATTTCAATTGCTATAACTACAAAGGGAGGGTAAAACAAGCTACTTTAATATTCGTGTAGCATAAAATGTCGAATATTCACAGCTCTCTGCGCAGTTGGGTCCAGAGGTATTGGAAAAATTGTAATCTAATAATTTCGCTTCTCACCATCTCAATGGATTTGAAACAAAGCATCAATATGTCACTGAAGTTCAGAATTTCAGCATTAAGTCAAGTGGTTTATCAAAAATATTGCATTAACTGTTTAGGGGTTCAAACCATTTTTTCAATCCTATTTCCATTTTCACAGACTCAAAGGTAATTAGACAAACTAACATATAGGGATTATTTTTAATTCCTGGATGGAATTGCCAAGGGAGGATATACACCTCTTAATGGAACAATACAACAGTTTCTAATGCAGAAGATATACTGTAGTTTATTGGATTCCAAGGAGCAATTTATATTGTAGTACTCGGCTTTGCCCGAGTTAATTTGGTACTGGTGTTTATCTGGTGTTCACACGGAAAATCTTATGAAGTCGTGGTTACTTTAGAGATACCGGGAAAAAAATATGTTCACCATTTTGAATGGTTCTTTGTGTTACCCAGGAAACACCACGTGGAGGTAACCATGCGACGTTTCCTTTATATAAAAAGACATCAGGAAGTGAGAGAATTAGATTACGTATGTACAATTTGGACGCTAATTATTTTGCGCTTAGAATTGAATAATCGAGTTGGGACCCGTTAACTTTTCCTATTTATGACATAATCAATGCTCATGCCAAATTTCAAGTTTCTATGACATCAGGAAGTGAGAGAATTAGATTACGTACGTAAAATTTGGAGGCTAATTCTTTTGCGCTTAGAATTGAATAATCGAGTTGGGGCCCATTAGCTTTTCCTATTTATGACATGATCAATGCTCATGCCAAATTTCAAATTTCCATGACATCGGGAAGTTGGAGAATTAGTGGCGAGTCAGTCAGTGAGTCAGTCAGTGAGGGCTTTCATCTTTAAAAAAATATATAGATATGGAGCAATGTTTCAGCCTTATTTTTATTTTCCTTCATCTGGCTGTAAGTAAGACTCAAGGATGCTGTTAGTGACGTTCCTGGGCAATGTTCATATTCCAGAGTATCAACAACAGAGTCTTTCTTACTGCCCAATGAAGGACTACAAGCCTGAAACGTTGCTATGTTAGCTATAATGTAAATTGCTCCTTGAAAACCAATGGACTAAGTATTTTGCATTAAAGACTGTTGTCATGTTTCATCAAGAGTTGTTTGTTTGTCTGCAGTTGCATGGATAGCATGAGTGGCTTACCATGAGATTTTACGTGGGGCCGTGGTATGCGGTCCCTGGTCATGTGATTGCCGTCATCCAATGGATTATGGCGATCGTGTAAAGGCAAAAAAAAAAAAGTTAAAGTTTCACCTCCCGTCACAGAGCAGATTCATGAAGGGAGCAGAAATCACTTAACAATGGCCCCCAGATTTGTCCCCCGATGGGATCTTTATTTGTGGAACCTTCCCCTGCTTCTACGCATGTACCCATCGGCAAAGTGGCAGACACAAGCGCAGAAGCTGGCGAGGACCCGGGAAATTTAAAATCTCCTTGCTCCTGGCTACTAAAAGTAACAGAGAGCCTGGAGCAGTGACCGAGGGCCGCGATAAGCGCTCCCCAGTCACATGATCGCCGCTATCCATTGGTAAAATATTTTTAAAAAGTTAAAGTTTAATCTCCCCTCACCAATGCGAAGAGAGATGAATTTTCTTATTCAGTGGCCTCCGCATTCGAGCCCCAACACGATAATCCTTCACGGACCTTCCACAGCTTTTGAGCATGTGCTGGCCAGCAAAATGGCGGGCGCATGAGCAGAAGCTAGGGAGGGCCCGGGAAATTTAAAAGTTCCTTGCACTGGCTACCAAAGGTAGTCGAGAGCCTGGAGCAGTGACCAGAGTCCTCGTTGAGCCGTCACTGGTCACATGATCGCCACTAGCCTCCACAAGTGGATTCCACATACAGCCATGTGAGCCCGGCATTATTCTGACCGCTACCTGTAAGACGTAATTTACAAGAAGCTCCGGGAACGCTCGCCTTCCTGCAGTTCTAGGAGCAGCTTGTTGAGCGCCTTCTGTGTGAGACCGCCGCACCTCCGCAAGCTTACGAAGCCTCAAAGAGCACCACTTTTTACACCCCATACCTACCGCTGAGGTCAGGAAATAACTCCAAAAAAGTGTTGGGTTTGCAGGAAGCATGGGAGGAGGAGAGATACCCAGTTTTATTGCCCAATGTGCCATCCCAACCAGGCCTCCGTAATTACCCCTGTATTGAGACATACCACACAGTCTTACATTATAACTTTTATCTAAGATTTAGGGAATACTCAAAAAGGGCAGGGGATTCTTTTTAGGGAGTCAATTTTTTTTCTGCACAAGTGTGCAGTGGGGCCTGGAACTTATCCAGTTGTGCCCTGAAATCCAATGGATGAAATGCACCCCGCACATTCTCCGCATAGGTGTTGAAATTACGTACTTCTGTAATTAACTGCCGTGATGTGATCGGGTACCTGGTTTAGTAGCAAATAGGATTTGGTGTGCTCTCTCTCTCTCTCTCTCTCTCTCTCTCTCTCTCTGGACGGTGCTCACTCCTCTACATCCACACCCCATGCGCTACGGGATGTTGTTCCTCCTCTTCCATCTTCGCCAACATGGAAGCTAATGGTGCTCCCATGTGGCTCTGTGTTAGCTCCGAGCAGCAGGTAAGATGGAACCCTGCTCCAAAATAGAAAAAAGCAGACCCTTTCCTGCTCTCAGACACTCACTTTTATAACCTCACTTGTACCACATGACACCATAAGATAGATACATTCAACCTGCAGCAGAGCTGACAGGCAATGATTTTAAGGGTGTTAACTAGAGATAAGCGAGCATACTCGGTAAGGCGATATACTCGAAAGAGCATCGCCTTTTTCTAGTACCTACTGGCTCGTCCCTGAAGATTCGGGGGGGCCACGGGGTCAGGGGTGGCGCGGGGGAGCGGGGAGGAGAGTGAGAGAAATCCCTCTCTCTCTCCCTCCCCATCCCCTCCTATCGGACACATCTACTACTGGTATTCCTTGCTGGTCAGGTCAGTTTCCAGTACCCCACTATAGGTACGGGTAGACCATTGCTCGCCACAACATTGATGAACTGTTCGGACGGACAGCTGAGAATATCAGGGGACCAATACTTCTCAAAGTCACTCTGGCAGATAGTGGTGACTTGTGACCCTGTATCAATGAGCGCAGGCAGAGGCATACCATTTACATATAATATCACTTCTGGACAGGGGCCTACATACTTAGAAATGCACTCCAGAATGTGTGGACCTATTGTCTGACCTCCTGGGGTACGGTCCTTCTGCCCAGGGGTTGCCCGTTTAAACGGCAGCAACTATTTATTTCATGTTCACTTTGATGGAAGTGTTCACAGAATAACGGCGAGAAGTGTGGGTAGCTTCTGGCCGGCCGATGTGGTCCTGGTGGTAACTGGCGCTCGGGTAGTAACGGGCGCAGCATGGAGCGCCGGCTCTCTAGCTCGCTGATTTTCTGGCACAGTTCGGCAATGCTGTGGGTTAGCTCGGTCATCTGTTTCTGCATCTCAAGCAGTGGAGTGGACATATCACTGTTAAATTGCTCCGCCTGTCTGTATACGTCATTCTTGCTGGGGTGGGGCAAGCTCTCATCACTCAACACATTAATCCCTGTCTTAAAGGGGTTGTCCCGCGAAACAAAGTGGGTCTATACACTTCTGTATGGCCATATTAATGCACTTTGTAATGTACATCGTGCATTAATTATGAGCCATACAGAAGTTATCAGAAGTTTTTCACTTACCTGCTCCGTTGCTAGCGTCCTCGTTTCCATGGAGCCGTCTAATTTTCAGCGTCTAATTGCCAAATTAGACGCGCTTGCGCAGTCCGGGTCTTCTTCTTTTCTCAATGGGGCCGCTCGTGCCGGAGAGCGGCTCCGTGTAGCTCCGCCCCGTCACGTGCCGATTCCAGCCAATCAGGAGGCTGGAATCGGCAATGGACCGCACAGAAGCCCTGCGGTCCACCGAGGGAGAAGATCCCGGCGGCCATCTTCAGCAGGTAAGTAAGAAGTAACCGGAGCGCGGGGATTCAGGTAAGCGCTGTCCGGTGTTCTTGTTTAACCCCTGCATCGGGATTGTCTCGCGCCGAACGGGGGGCTGTTGAAAAAAAAAAATAAACGTTTCGGCGCGGGACAACCCCTTTAAGCTCCTCTCCCTCAATGGTCTGGCGCTCCGTACCCAGAACAGTAATGGCCACTTCTTTAAACTGTAGAAATGTGCTATCGGGGTGCTGCCCCGACAGCATCTTCAACTGGCTCCTGAGAGTCTCTGTTAATGAGCCCTCAATAAACTGTTCCCTAAGAGCCTGGTCTGCCCAACGGCCTCCTTAGGATTGGCCCTTATTACGGCCTTCATGTCCTCCTGTAGGGACAGTGCGTACTCTCTCAGAGTGTCTCCTATCTTTTGTATTTTATTAAAGAACCTTTTCTTTATCTCTGACATGGTATGCTTATTAAAGATAGTCTGCAGCCTGTCCAAAATATCTTCTACGGACTTTTTGTGTTCACACGACCATGTTTTAACGTTCCTGGCAGCGGGACCTTATAGCTGACCCATGAGAATTTCTGTCTTTTGTTCTACTACTACTGCACACTGATGATGGGCAAAAACCCAGGAACAGCTGTCTGTGTATGGATTCTGGCTTAGTTTTCAATTTCCAATCATTGCTCTAAAGACCTATATAAAGCTTCAGGCACTCATTTGAATGCTGCCATCCAATAGATATTGTTCCATCTCCAAATTATTTACCCCTCCCGTTCCAACTTTTGAAGAATGTACTAAATCTACTTCAGACTATTTATCTCCATAAATTCTCAGAAAGTAATGAGGGAACAGGCCACCCCAGACTGTGAAAATATGTATGAGTCAATCGTCCAATTACTGTCTATTAAAATAGAGGGGATATTTCAAAAATGTCTGCAATTCCTAAATAGTTGGTACAATATTTGGTTAAACCCCTTAATTAAGCAGAAATTCTACACTTCATTCTCATTTTGATGGCTTTGTTTTAAATTCACTGCAGTGTACAAAGGCTGAATCAGAGGCGTAACGTGAAGCTCCCGGGCCCCGATGCAAAACTTGTAACAGGGCCCCCAACTATAATGCTTTACTCATAGTACTGGGTTCCCTATATGGAGAAGAGAGACCTTATGGGCCCCCTAAGGCTCCTGGGCCCGGGTGCCACCGCATCCCCTACATCCTCTATAGTTACGCCCTTGGCTGAATTACAAAAATGGTGTCACGATCCAATACCTCTAGACCCAACTTTGTTTTATCTGCTTAGGTTAGTAAGTGGCATTACAATCTACACCTCTTAGTCTGAGGCTGGCTTCACATGGATGATAAAATAGCGTGAGATTTGTACGTTGCGAATGAATGGCGTCATGAACATGAGCGATGTTTTCCTGCATGGCACCGTGAAGCGATGCAGGAAACAAATTGCAGCATGCTCTATCTTGCTGCGTGATTTCACATCACAGCGCCCATTGCTTTCAATGGGGCCGGTGAGGTCTCCCATTAAAAGCAATGGGACAAACTCTGCAATCCTTTACCGCGGCTGTATCAGCCCCACTGGAGTATCCCTTCATCCCCCACGTGATGCTAGTCTGTTTTAATGTGAAAACGCCTCACATTTCTGGAGAATTGACATGGTGGGGAGCGCGATATGGGGCAGGATTCACGGCATCATATCACGCTCGTCCATGTAAAATTAGCCTATGGGCTTAAACATATGGACATATTTTAGTTCTGTTATGTGGCCATGAAAATCACGGCCGCATAACAAGATAAAACAAAATTATTGATCTCAATGGTTTTGTTTCCAGTATCGGGATTCCCATGCGTTATTACTACTCGTACTCACCGGAAAAGGTAGGACTTCCCTATCTTTCTTGCATGTAGTTAACACATTAATGCTGGACCTATCTTCCCTGTTTTTTTTTTTCAAAGTCGCATACAATAGTGCAGAGTTTAAATAGTCCAAAAAAGAACAAACAAACCCTGGTTCATGCGCTAATACATTCCGTAGCGACGAGCGTATTAGCGCATGCCCCATGTGTTTTTTCCCTAAAACATCAGATTTGATTAAAGAAGTGAAGATGTAAAGCACGACAGATTAGATGGTTATTATAGCATGTAACAGTCAATACTCTTCCAGGTGGCCAGTGGACTACTGATTGCTGTAGGACTATATGCTAAACTCTGTAAGGAGACAGGTGAGTGTGGTTGGTCTCTGGTAATGCAGCTCTCACACTGAGGTACGTTATTCTTTTGCATATAAAGTATAATCCTTTTATAATGCAAAGTTATGCAACTTTCAAAACTGTTTTGTGCTTCAATTCCTTCTCAATTTCAAGGTTATTTATTTATTGTCAGTGAAAAGGAACATTTTTGTTGATGCTTAGGCCTTAGTCAGACGGGCGTTTTTTTCGCGCGATTTGCGGATCGCATGACGGATGCGCATCCGCAAATCGCGTGACCGGTGCGCGCAAGTCGCCCGCAAATCGCCCGAAAATCTGCTCCTAGCCGCGTTTCATTAGAAACGGGCCGGAGCTGTCCAGCGCATTGCATTCAATGGAGACGGCAATAGAGCCGCCTCCATTGAAAGCAATGCGCTGCGGGCGAGCCCGGGATGAATTGTCGGTAAGGGCTTAAATATATAAGCCCTTCCCTGCAATTCATCCCAAAATGTGTTAAAATAAAAAAAAATTGTATACTCACCTTCTCCCGGCAGCCGGAGCTCCGTGCGGCCGTCCTGCAGTGGGTGTGAAGGGGGTGTGAGTCAGACCTGCCCCCTGATTGGCTCAGCGCTGAGCCAATCAGAGGCATGCCTCACTCACACCCATTCATGAATTCATGAATGGATGTGAGTCAGACCTGCCCCAGATTGGCTCAGCGCTGAGAGGCAGCAGTCACTCACCCATTCATGAATTCATGAATGGGTGTGTGAGTGAAACCGGCCTCTAATTGGTCAGGGCTGTGACCAATCAGAGGCAGATCATTCAGCAGGCGGGGATTTTAAAGCCCCGCCGGCTGAATAGTGCCGAGAAGCAGTTCAGGAGAACTGACAGCAGCCGCAGCTGGACTCCGGCTGCAGCGGAAAGGTGAGTATACAATTTTTTTTTATTTTAACACTTTTAGGATGAATTGCAGGGAAGGGCTTATATATTTAACCCCTTCCCGACAATTTACCCCGCGCACGCCGGCAGCCCATTGCTTTCAATGGAGCGGCTGTATTGCCGCTCCATTGAATTCAATGGGCAAACATCGTTCTTCTCTGCCACAGCTGTTACAGCTGTGGCAGAGAAGAATGATTTGTCTTCTATATGTTCTCAATGGGGTCGGCGCTGCTGCCGCCGGCCCCATTGAGCGCATATAGAGAAGAGAACAGGAATCGCAGATCGCAGATAGGTGCGATCTGCGATTTTTTGTTCTATAATTTATCGGACGAGCGCATAAAAAGCGCTCATGTGTCCGATACCATTGCAAAGCAATGGTTTTATAAAATCGCCGGACGCATGCGCATGCGCAAATCGCGGCTAAAAACGCACGTCTGACTAAGGCCTCAAAGAGTGAAATCACGCACAGAACAAAGGCTGAATTCACACAGGCCATTTTCATGCTTGAGTTCCATCCAAATGCGATATGGATCGAACCTGCATGTGAAAATGACACATTTCAATGCATTTTTCACATGAGCGATTTTTCTCTCAGTGAGGGCTTATTCAGATGGGCGTATATCGGTCGGGTTTCCACACCCGGACTATATACGCTGCCCCTCTCTGCCAGGGGAGGAGGCGGGATGGGATGGGAGCAGTGCACTGAGCTCCCATCCCTCTCCACTCCTCGCCACGGTTTGCTATGGGAGGGGGTGGGACTGTAAGGACCTAAGTAATATATACCTTGTCTTGCCGTGCCTTGTCTTACCTTGAAGAATAAATTCTGTTGCTTCAAGAACGGCGAGGAGGTGCACCCATCAAGGGTACCTCCAGAAGAATCTGGCATACCTGGATACTTGAACAGTCAGGAATAAGCGGAAAAAGGAAAAGGAAGAACTTTGTGGATCCACACGACATGCTCAAAGAAAGACAGTGATAAGACACTTCTTTTGAGCATCCCTCTATTGTGTCAAAATCAAGGTACTAAGGAATCAAGTAACAGGGTCAAAGATATTCCTGCTATGGTAGTTACGGACCATAAATAGGGATGCCTGGCAAGTGTAACAAGAAAGACTTGGGAGTCTCATCCTCACCTCAGTGGGGACCTGAGAGCAAGCGAGCCCTTCTGCACTGTGACATCTAAGAGGTGTGAGTAATAACTACAGTGATATTTATCCGAGTATCGCTGTGCTCGGGGCTAAAGTTTCGGGTGCCGCTGCGGCTGACAGGTGAGTCGCAGCGGGGAGCAGGGGAGAGCAGGCGGGAGAGAAGGAGAGAAAGATCTTACCTCCGTTCCTCCCCGCTCTCCCCTGCAGCTCCCCGCTCCGTGCCGGCACCCGAATCTTTAGCCCCGAGCACAGCGGTACTCGGATAAAGCCAATTACTCGAGCGAGTAGTGTTTATCCGAGTACGCTCGCTCATCTCTATTCCTGAACTATTTTTCTGGCTGACGTAAAAGCACTCTGCTGAATTGTGCCCGTATGCGCTATCTTGGCCAGCTGGGCGGTGTTACACTGCGGGAATACTCCTAACTGAACTGATACATTGTAAACCAATGCATCAGATGGGCAGTGTATATCGGCCAGGCGTGAAAGCACAGCCGATATACGCTCATGTGAATAAAGCCTTAGATTTATTCTGGGTTCCAGAATGTAAAATTCCTTGTTACGATTCTTAGTGGGATTTTTAATTTTTTTTTGTAATTTGACATAAAAAATGTAAAACAAAATAGTCCACATAAAATTACAAAAAGTATAAATATATATTTATTGCTTAAATTCAATTGTCATCCAGATTTTAACAGACCATAGCTGTGATTATAGTGAAAAGAAAGGTACGCCCTGCTGTCACTACCAGAGCAAAGGAGAATGCACTTCTTTAACTATATAGTAAAGAAGTAAGGCAATACTTTGACTGGGTTTGTGGGGGGCACTGCAGTGGCGTTATTGTGATGACTGGTGCAAGGTGGGCTCTCTGTGGCAGCTGGGTGGAGGGTATCGTTCAGTGTTAATGCATGCCCCGACTGAATGACGAACAAGAATTTGCTTCCTGTTTATCGTTCAGTTTCTGTATGTAGAAGACTTAACGATGGATCGGCCCGTATCTATATATATAAAGCTGAAAGCCCTCACTGACTCACTGACTGACTGACTGACTCGCCAAAAGTTCTCCAACTTCCCGATATCGTAGAAACATGAATTTTGGCACAAGCATAGATTATCTCCAAAATAGGGAAAGTAATTGGGTCCCAACTCGATTATTCAATTCTAGCGCAAAAGAATTGGCGTCGAAATTTTACGTACATAATCTAAATCTGTCACTTCCCAATGTCATAGAAACTTAAAATTTGGCACGAGCATTGATTATGTCATAAATAGGAAAAGCTAATGGGTCCCAACTTGATTATTCAATTCTATGCGCAAAAGAATTAGCGTCCAAATTTTACGTACGGAATCTAATTTTCTCACTTTCCGGTGTCATAGAAACGTGCAATTTGGCACGAGCATTGATTATGTCATAAATAGGAAAAGTTCATAGGTCCCAACACGATTATTCAATTCTATGCGCAAAAGAATTAGCGTCCAAATTTTACGTGCGGAATGTAATTTTTTCACTTTCCGGTGTCATAGAAACGGGAAATTTAGCACGAGCATTGATTATGTCATATATAGGAAAAGCTAATGGGTCCCAACTCGATTATTCAATTCTAGCGCAAAAGAATTGGCATCAAAATTTTACGTGCGGAATGTAATTTTTTCACTTTCCGGTGTCATAGAAACGGGAAATTTGGCACGAGCATTGATTATGTCATAAATAGGAAAAGCTAATGGGTCCCAACTCGATTATTCAATTCTAGCGCAAAAGAATTGGCGTAGAAATTTTACGTGCGGAAGGTAATTTTTTCACTTTCCGGTGTCATACAAACAGGAAATTTGGCACGAGCATTGATTATGTCATAAATAAGAAAAGCTAATGGGTCCCAACTCCATTATTCAATTCTATGCGCAAAGGAATTAGCGTCGAAATTTTACGTACGGAATGTAATTTTTTCACTTTCCGGTGTCATAGAAACGTGAAATTTGGCAAAAGCATTGATTATGTCATAAATAGGAAACGCTAATGGGTCCCAACTCCATTATTCAATTCTATGCGCAAAAGAATTGGCATCAAAATTTTACGTACGGAATGTAATTTTTTCACTTTCCGGTGTCATAGAAACGGGAAATTTGGCACAAGCATTGATTATGTCATAAACAGGAAAAGCTAATGGGTCCCAACACCATTATTCAATTCTATGCGCAAAAGAATTAGCGTCCAAATTTTACGTAGATAATCTAAATCTCTCACTTCCCAATGTCATAAAAACATGAAATTTGACACAAGCATTGATTGTGTCATAAGTATGAAAAGCTAATGGGTCCCAACTCGATTATTCAATTCTAAGCGCAAAAGAATTAGTGTCCAAATTTTATGTACGTAATCTAATTCTCTCACTTCCTGATGTCATTTATTATAAAGGAAACGTCGCATGGTTTCCTCCACGTGGTGTTTCCTGGGTAACGCAGAGAACTATGGAAAATGGTGAACATATGTTTTTCTTCAGTATCTCTAAAGTAACCACGACTTCGTAAGATTTTCCATGTGAACACCAGATAAACACCAGTACCAAATTAACTCGGGCGAAGCCGGGTATATCAGCTAGTTTACTTATAAACGACTGACTGCTTACCGTGAATGGAAGCGGCCTGAACGATCCCCAGCCCACTACGACTCCATTCACTAGCGATGATGGTTCCTGTGTAAAAGCACAAGAACCATTATCGCTGGGACGACCTGTGTTATCTGCACCCGACAGGTCTTCCCGTGTAAAAGGGCCCTAAACACTTTTGGAACGATTATAGAAAGTGGGGATAAAACCACGTTCCATAGCAGAAAGGGGGCGGCAGAAGCACTAGTGTGACCACTGGGGAAAAGGAAGAGGCACTGCTGTGACTACTGTGGGGATGAAGCAAACGGCACTGCTATTATATTGTTGAAATTAGTCGTTATTTCAGGTATTTGGAGTCACGGGATCTTACGCTTTATTAAAAACCTTACCAAACTCTTATAAATAACCGACACAGACACCAATATTGGA
This sequence comes from Eleutherodactylus coqui, assembly GCF_035609145.1. Classification (NCBI taxonomy): domain Eukaryota; kingdom Metazoa; phylum Chordata; class Amphibia; order Anura; family Eleutherodactylidae; genus Eleutherodactylus; species Eleutherodactylus coqui. The sequence goes on along the minus strand of NC_089841.1, from coordinate 264,275,001 downwards.
TAAAGAAGGCCGCGGTGTTTATTAACGGGGTTACAAACATTGGGGAGAAATGTAACCAATAATAACCATAACACTTGCTGTAAACTCTGTTTTACAGACCCAAATTTATTAACCAATCAATAACCATAACAGTTCATGTAACCTCTGTCTTACAGACGCGAGTTTACCACCACCAAACTCTCCCCAAGTTTACCTGCCCACCCGCCTAATGCGGGCAACAATCCCCCATTAACTACACCGCGACAAACCTAAGGGAGGGAGGGCGGGATGCTGCTTCCTGTCCAGATGATGATGGCCCACATCCCTGCACCTCCATATCTCACTGCCTCTCCTCTCAGCTTGTTCCTCTGGGCCAATCACTAGTCACTGTCAGGCCACCAGATTCTGCCTGACCACCACAGGCATTTCCCGCCATTTTTCTTCAGCCAATTATCTGACGCTGCCAACCAGTCCATCACTGGGCAGAACTCACTCTCTGCCATCTCATCTGACCTAGTAATGACCTTTGTAACATATCATGGTTAACCAGAAAACCTCCTCCATAACGGGTGACATATCCATCCATCCATCATGTACATAAAGCTCCCAGATCCCATGAGGCTCCATAGAGAGTGACATATCATCCATCCATCATGTACATAAAGCTCCCAGATCCCATGAGGCTCCATAGAGAGTGACATATCATCCATCCATCATGTACATAAAGCTCCCAGATCCCATGAGGCTCCATAGAGAGTGACATATCATCCATCCATCATGTACATAAAGCTCCCAGATCCCATGAGGCTCCATAGAGGGTGACATATCATCCATCCATCATGTACATAAAGCTCCCAGATCCCATGAGGCTCCATAGAGGGTGACATATCATCCATCCATCATGTACATAAAGCTCCCAGATCCCATGAGGCTCCATAGAGAGTGACATATCATCCATCCATCATGTACATAAAGCTCCCAGATCCCATGAGTCTCCATAGAGAGTGACATATCATCCATCCATCATGTACATAAAGCTCCCAGATCCCATGAGGCTCCATAGAGAGTGACATATCATCCATCCATCATGTACATAAAGCTCCCAGATCCCATGAGGCTCCATAGAAGGTGACATATCATCCATCCATCATGTACATAAAGCTCCCAGATCCCATGAGGCTCCATAGAGAGTGACATATCATCCATCCATCATGTACATAAAGCTCCCAGATCCCATCCCATGAGGCTTTCCCTCCTAACTGTCCCTCAAGCCTTACAAGGAGGGGGTTTTCCTTTTTGTGACTTTTTTTAACCATACTATTTCACTATCTTTCTAGTAGAGGAGTTCGAGCTGTTGTGCAGGAAATGTTTATGAAATTTATCCTGACTGATTCTTCAGTACAAATCACTAAATATTATTTTTTTCCAGCTGCTGTGGAGTCGCTGACTACAGATCCTGCTATCTTATTAATCGTGGTGGGAATACTTATGTTTATCATTACTTTCTTTGGATGCTTGGGATCCCTGAGAGATATCAACTTACTGCTTAAAATTGTAAGTAGATGCTAGCGACAGACTTATAGAACCTTGTTTTCATGTTTGGGGAATGTGTCAGCATATTGTTTTTAAAAAGAAAAAAGTTTAGTACGATGTTAACCAGTAGAAGAACATGTGATTGTTCTCAGTAAGAGAAACCAAGTAATCTTGTAGATATGAGACCTTTTAATGGTTAACAAAAATGCATGATGTTATAGTCAGCTTTCCAACCTACTCAGGGTTATTCCTCAGGCTTAATTAAATAGATCCGAAGACGCATATACATACATAAGTGATGTGAAAGTTTTAGCGCTTCTAAATTTGTGTCACCCCACTGGTGTGTTATTTCTGCTATAGATTTCTAATAATCTCTAGTGATGCATGAAGCCACTTCCAATGATGTTTCTGGTCTTGAGAGTGTCAAAGATAGTTATAAACTTGTACTCCCGAATTCTCCTATGACATTGAGATTTGAAGTTGCCTTTTAATATAGTAACTTTCATATGTTCTGTCAGGACTTGACCCAGGAACCTCTTGTACTTCAAGCACTGGCCCTTGTTATTGAGCTATACAGCTTGTGACCACTTTCCCTGCATAACTATCAGCCTTGTTCTCTGATCCCAGTTATCTAGCTCCTGCCTCCTGTTTCTGACCCCGCCTCTTGCCTTGATTGCATCTCCTATAAAAGCCTGGCTTTGCCAATCCCTCAGTGTGTGATTATTGTGTTCCACCACCTTGATCAAGCTCCTCTTCCTCCTCTACAAGCATACCGATACCTCCTGCTGCTGACCATTGACTACGCTTCTGTATCATCCTGTTTTTACTGCATACCGATACCTCCTGCTGCTGACCTTTGGCTTCCATTGATTGCGCTTGCATCTCATCCCATTTGTACTGTATACCATGACTTCCTGATAACAACTCCTGGCTATTCTGTAAGCTCCAGCCCAACGCTGGTAAGACGCTTACAAGTTCTATGTCTTGTCTATGACTAGAAAAATGATCGGCCACAGGTAATTTTGTTTTTCACTCTTTAATTTAGTGGTGGTCAGAACTCATCCTCGCTTTCAGTTTTTGTCCTCTTTCTCCAACATAAAGGCCTCCAACAGGACCTTAATTGCACAGGATCAGGTACACAACATCTGATGTGGAACACGTGAATGTCTCCGGGATCTTATAGTCTTGCTGTGTTAGGGATTTGTATCCCGTCCGCAGGTCTTGCAGCTCCCAAGATTACAGAAATAAGTTCATTTTTGCGTATCGGAGGGCAATGCCCTCCTGATCACAAAGTTCCTCAATTTTGAAGGTTGTCTGTAACACAGAAGGGGAGGGTCCAGGAATATGGTTTTCAGACGGTCATCCTTGTGTAAGGTATGATAGTTTCTTTGCAGTCTTCTTTACTATCTCTAGCTGTGAATTGTAGGTCACTACTAGAGGTACACGTCCGTTTCCTTCCTTCTGTGTATTGGAGTAGTGGGCTTCGGTGTATTCTGGTGGCTCTGGCGATTTGGTCATCAAATGAGGAGGGATGGTCACCCTTAAAAATTGTCCTTTTAGGTTAGTATAAATGTTTATCTCTGTCAGTTGGGTTAGAGTGGATTTGGTTGTATCTGATGGCCTGTTGTAGATGATGGACTTTTTGATGTGTTTGGTGTAGAAACTGTCCCATCTGTGGTATACTTCTGCTGTACTGAAGAACTTTGTCAACTACACTTTTCAGTAGAGGGGCATGTGGGAATTGTTTCCTTAACACGAAAACCTATGGATAATCTACAGTATAGAACTGTATGGCATAGACGATTTACGTTTAGCTGACACTTTGCGGAATTTAGGCTGGTTTCATATCTGCGATGGAACCTCTGGCCCATTGCTTTGAACATCTGAAAAAGCAGACCCTCGAAAATCTGCGAGGTGGAATTAATTCGCTGGCTATTAGAATATCTGCTTCCGAGTCGGTGACTACCTCCCTGCCCTCACATATTTCTGTATTTCAGTGTGAAGTTACGCTTTCCTGCACTCTCTAACTCTGCTCCTCGATGAACAAGAGCAGGAGAAATAGTATTGAATTAAAAGGCCTTCCAGAACTCTCCTGACATGACAATCTCCCACAGAGGGCAGCGTTTAATTTCAACATGGTCACAAATAGACCACTAGAGATCACATACTGTATGTTTCTGACAGAGTGCACCACATGTTCAGAACCAGCCCCCAGACTGCATGATTTTCTGTCCCCATATGGCTCTCAGCACGCCCATATGGCTCACCCAACTCTAATATTATAAACTATGACACTGGAAGATTCACCCATTTATTCTCTGGTATCAGCTATTTTCATGCCCGGGAGAACTGAATGAATTAAATGCGGATGTGGTCACAAGCAAAGTAAATCTCAATTAAAATTCACAAGTTTTCTTGTCACACTTGAATAATAGTTTCCTTAATCCATCCTCTGTCTTTGAAACTTTGAGGATGTGACAATTAGCATGGCTTATGTTCTTTGTGTCTACATAACAAACTTGTTGTTACCCATTTAGTCATTCACAACCGGCGGCAACCCTAAAGGCGAGCTCCCTTAATGTTTTTCGGTTTTGCTTCTTTCAGTTGTGTGATATCCATGACAGTATCTGCTTCCACAGTATCCACCATCATGTTCTTTGGCCACTGATCTGTCTAAGCATTACAGATTTGTCTAGTGACTCTGCTCACATTACATGGCCAAAATACGTGAGTCTGAGCCGGGTCATCTTGGCCTCCAATGATATATTGGTTCTTATATGATTCAGGACATCTGTTTGTTACTCTCGCTGTCTCGGCACCACAGCTCAAATGCATCGATCCTCTTATCAGCTTCCCTCGCAGTCCAGCTTTCACATCCATACATGGCTATAGGCCCAACCAGTGGTTTGCACTATCCTGTGTTTAGTTGCTATACCGATATCGCAACTTTTTCAGATTTTGTCCATGCTTAGCATCACATTTTGCCCCAATGCTATCCTACATTTTATCTCTGGCATAGCAGGGGGCAGCCTGGCCAATTTTTGAACCAAGGAAGATAATGTCTCACATGCATTCTATGACCTCATTGTCGATTTTGATTTGAATTTGGCCTTTTTTTGCAGTTGTTATAATATTTATCTTCTTTAAATTAAGGTAGAGGCTCATTTCTTTCAGTTTTAATCTTGCATATCAGCTGCTTCAGACCAGCTTCTATTTCTGCAAGCAGAGTTGAGAGTTGAGTCATCCGCATAACAGAGATTTTTGAGGTTTCTTCCACCTATTTTCACCCCGATTTCCTATTCATCTAGGTCTATTCTCTGCATGATCACTTCCGCTTATAGGTTAAACAAGATGGGTAAGAGGATGTAGCCCTGTCAGACGCCTTTGCCAATCCCAAACCAATCTGTGGCTCATACTGTGTTCTCACAGTGGCTTCTTGATTGGTATAAAGTGATTTTATTAGCTTGACTAGCCCAGCTCTTGTAGGGCCTGCCATAGCTTGTCATGGTCGACGCAGTCAAAGGCCGTGATGTAGTTGATGAAGCACATGTAGATATTATTTTGGTATTCTCAAGCTTGTTCCACGGTCCATCACAGGTTTGCAATATGGTTGCGGCTGCCGCATCCTCACTGGAATCCTGCCTACGCATCAGGGGGTGCCACTTCCACTACTGATCTCAGTCTTTCCCATATAATTTTTGATCTTGCATGCAGAATGAGGGCTATTGTTCTGTAGTTGGAGCAATTCTGGGAGTTGCCTTTCTTCGGTAGATGGATGAAGACAGATCTTTTCCAGTCCTGTGACCATTGTCTGGATGCCCATACTGCCTGGCACAGCGCTGTGATTGATTTCACTGGTATTGGCAGCAATAGCTCTTCTGGTATGTTATCTATGCTTGGTACTTTATTTTTGGCTAGTTGTTAATTACTGGTCAGCAACATCCCCATTATCATTTCCATCCTGCTCGCATAACCCGAGTATCTTGGTCATCGAGTAACTAGAATTAGACAAAGAAAAATTAGTAACTAAAATTATGAATCGCAGTGTCTTTCTTTAACCGAAAAAGACTTGGGTATACTAAAAGATCATACACTGAACATGAGTCAACAATGTGATGCAGCAGCCAAAAAGGCAAACACAATTCTGGGATGTATTAAGAGAAGCATACAGTCTAGATCACATGAGGTAATTATCCCCCTCTACTCTTCCTTAGTCAGACCTCATCTGGAATACTGTGTCCATTTCTGGGCACCCCACTTTAACACATAAAACATAGACAAACTGGAGCAAGTTCAGAGAAGAGTTACCAAGATGGTGAGCAGTCTGCAAATCATGTCCTATGAGGAACGGTTAAAGGATCTGGGAATGTTTAGCCTGCAAAAAAGAAGGCTGAGAGGAGACTTAATAGCGGTCTACAAATATCTGAAGGGCTGTCACAGTGCAGAGGGATCAGCCCTATTCTCATTTGCACAAGGAAAGACTAGAAGCAATGAGATAAAACTGAAAGGGAGGAGACACAAATTAGATATTAGAAAAAACTTTCTGACAGTGAGGGTGATCAATAAGTGGAACAGGTTACCATGGGAGGTGGCAAGTTCTCCTTCAATGGAAGTGTTAAAACAAAGGCTGGACAGACATTCGTCTGGGATGATTTATAGAATCCTGCACTGAGAAGGGGGTTGAACCCGATGACCCTGGAGGTCCCTTCCAACTCTACCATTCTATGAGTCTATGATATATATTTTTTAGGTCTTTCTAGTTTTGCACAATAAAATCCTTTTATTGTAATTATTTATTTTTTCATTGCTGTATTCAGTCCCATAAAAGTGGTTCCCCTCCTTGCCTATAAAAAGGCTCTTAGAGGCTCCTTGTGTTTAGTGACCTCTTCTTCCTCTTGTGTAGAGCTTGTTGACCACTAGACTCCTCTACGACACAGAGAAGAGATTTCACCCCGTTACCAGAGTCTGAGAGGGGGTGCATTATTGGGATGTGAAAAGCTGGATGGTCGTATCAACGAATTGCCTGCCACCTGGGCCGTTCTGACCAGACTGTTAGGAAGTGTTGGGATTAGTGGATACGTGAGGGCACACAAGGTGACCGGGCTCAGGACGCCCTTGACATACCACCAGTAGATGGTCTGAAAAGTACAAGCAGCTCCAACTATTTTGTTTTCTGTCACCCAGAGACAAGTGGCGCCATCGTTACAGACCTCTGTGACTTTTGGAACCAATTCCAGGCGCTTGGCTAAAGGACACTTGGTCTCATGGTGCCCATCATGTGTACGGCCTTTGACACCCACTGATTGTCACCTTCATTTGCAGTGGTTTCGTAAGTGTAGAAAGGAGACTGCTGCAGAGTGGAACCGAGTTGTCTTCAGTGACAAATCCAAGTTTGGTTTGGGCAATGAAATAACAACCATTTTTCTTGTCTGGAGACCTAGGAATGAGTGCCTCAATATCTTTGCTGTGCAGCGGCAGACTGCCCCCACTGCGCTAGTGCAATGGTCTGGGGTACCATCACATACGACAATCGGTCACCCCTAGTAGTGGTACTCAGCGATATGTTCAGGGCACCCTGCAGCCACATGTGTTCCCGTCATGGCAGTTTCCAACATGCCTTTTTCAGTGAGATAATGCTCTGCCGCACATACAAGGGGGTCACAGGAATGTCTTCACAACATTGTCACACTTCTGAGGCTGCCCAGTCGCCAAATCTATTGCCAAAAGAACATGTATGGGACCATCTGGAGCACCAACTTCAACAGCCTATAAGTTTGCAAGATCTAGAGGTTCAGTTACAGCAAATGATATGCTGCAGGATACCATACAGAACCTGTATGCCTCCATGCCCCCCATATGAATCTTATATCCAAGCGAGAGATAGTACAACAGGGTACTAGAGCCTCCATGCCCGCCCCTATCACATCTTGTATCCAAGTTAGAGGTGGTACAACAGGGTACTAGAGCCTCCATGCCCGCCCCTATCACATCTTGTATCCAAGTTAGATGTGGTACAACAGGGTACTAGAGTCTCCATGCCCGCCCGTATCACATCTTGTATACAAGCTAGAGGAGGTACAACAGGGTACTAGAGCCTCCATGCCCCCTTATCACATCTTACATCCAAGCTAGAGGCAGTACAACAGGGTACTAGAGCCTCAATGCCTGCCTGTATCACATCTTGTATCCAAGCTAGACGCAGTACAACAGGGTACTAGAGACTCCATGCCCATTCGTATCACATTTTGGGTCCTAGCTAGAGGCGGTAGAACAGTGTACTACAGCCTCCGTAACAGCCCATATCACATCCTGTATCCAAGCTAGAGGCAGTACAACAAGGTACTAGAGCCTCCCTACAAGGGGTCAGTTCTCCACGTTAAATGATGCTTTTGCTCTGATATTGTAATCACTTATATCAACGTTACCATCACACAGAGAAAGTTTCATCCCATCCGACAACTTCTAGGTGAGGGATTGGTTTTGACAATGAATGGATGTAAATCCTGGAAAACTCCTGTACTCATAACTTCCTATGATCGCACATTGAACAATGTGGCAAAAAACATGGCTGGGGAACACAATGGTAGTAACTGTTTGTCAGCATCTAATGCAGAGTTCCCACTGCTATCTTCCTCATTTATCATTACTATGTAGCAAACACTAACCTAAATAGGATTTCCACCTAAAACATATATTAGTAAGTTTGGTCATTTTGCCTGTGTTTAATTAAATCTTCAAAAACTGATATTAACCCCTTCCCGCTGCAGGGCGTAAGTTTACGTCCTGGCAGCCTGGTACTTCCCGCAACAGGGCGTAAACTTACGTCCTGGAGATAGCACGGGATCACATATGATCCCGCGCTATCCCGCAGCCGGAGCCGGCTGTCAGTCACAGCTGGCGTCCCGCTGCTACAGCGGGGGGGCATCGGAGTTGCGCCCCCGCTGTTAAGCCCTTCCCTGCCGCGATCTAAGTAGATCGCGGCAGGGAAAGAGTTCACAGAGGGAGCGCGGCTCCCTCTGTGTCTCCGGCCGGAACTCGCGATGTCATCACGAGAGCCCGGCCTGTCACCATGGCAACAGGACGCCAGACACTGGCGTCCTGTATTGCCTATGCCTAGGATCGCTGTATAAGCGATAAGGCATGGGAGAGCAGTAGCTCTGCCATGCCTTATAACAGCGATCATCAGGGCAGTGATTACAGTCCCTCAGAGGGACTCAAATAGTGTAAAAAAAAAGAAAGATTAAAAAAATGTAAAAAAAGAGTAAAAAAAAACATTTTTTTATGCTTTTTCTCAGATTAGCATAAAAAAAGGTAAAAAAAATAATAAAATCCCACATATTTGGTATTGTCGCGTCCGTAACGATGCGTACAATAAGTTGCACATGCTTTTGACTGTGCACGGAAAAAAACGCTAAAAAAAACACTAAAAAACTGAGACAAAATGCTAATTCTTAGCATTTTGCCTCACTAAAAACGCAATAAAAGTGATCAAAAAAGCCATATGTACCCCAAAATGGTATCAATAAAATCTACAGCTTGTCTCGCAAAAAATAAGCCCTCATAGAGTGCAGTACATCAAAAAATAAAAAAGTTACAGGACTTTGAATGCAGCGATTTAGAAAAAAAAAGATTTCCAAGAAAAAGGGTTTTTATTGCAAAAAAGTGGGAAAACCTAAAAAAAAGTAAGAATTTTGGTATCGTTGTAACCGTACCGACCCGCAGAAAAAATGGAATGTCTCATTTATGCTGCATGATTAACGCTGTAAAAAAAAAATAAAAAAATCTATGGCAGAATTGATGCGTTTTCTCTCCCTGCTATCATTAAAAAAGAAAAAAAAGTTTTACAATATAGTCTATGTACCGAAAAGTGGCACCGATAAAAACTACAGTTCACCACGCAAAAAAACAAGCCCTCATACGGCCGCGTCGACGGAAAAATAAAAAAGTTATGACTTTTGTTAAACGGAGAAGAAAATCCGCCAAAAATTGTTGCGTCCTTAAGCTCAAAATAGGCCGTGTCATGAAGGGGTTAAAACTCACTTTACTTTGAATTGAATATGACTAAAGTTCAGCTAATCATCCTTGCTGAGAAGGTAAATGAAAATGGCTGCATTTCCTGTTGTCATGTTTCCAAAATCTTTTAGATGAATTTGCAGTGCTTCTCTGGTTGGTATACTTGTAGTTACCAGAAACATTTTTTACATTGAAATGAATGTACCTAAATAGCATTGATCAGTGTATTTCCTTCTTGCAGTTTGCCGGCATGCTGATTGTTGTCTTGATTCTGCAGCTTGTGGCAGCTATTCTGGGCTTTATATTCAGAGGAACTGTAAGTGCTTGTCTTTTATCTACAGAACTCAACTAAATGATTTCATAAAGTGTTCTTATAAGAAATGATGGGAATGTAACACTCTCGTACTGTGCTGCCCCGCAGTTTGTGGCAAGGTAATAGTAAGAAGGCTTTTTAATAGAGATGAGCGAACCTACTCGTTTCGAGTAATTTCTCGATCGAGCACCACGATTTTCGAGTACTTCCGTACTCAGGTGAAAAGATTCGGGGGGCGCCAGGGGGCGGGGGAGGCGTGGCGGAGTGGGGGGTAGCAGCGGGGAACAGGGGGGAGCCCTCTCTCTCCCCCCCCCCACTCCCCGCTGCAACCCCCCACTCACCCACGGCGCCCCCCGAATCTTTTCGCCCGAGTATGGAAGTACTCGAAAATCGCGGTGCTCGGGAGAAAAAGGGGCGTGGCCGAGTAGGTTCGCTCATCTCTACTTTTTAACACTCTGTTTTATTAACAGGTTTCTGACTCCGCGTCTTCTGTAATGGCAAAAGCAATTATCTATTACCGAGATGATCTGGATTTGCAAAACCTCATTGATTATATTCAGAAAAAGGTAACATTGGTCTTAATATTTCAAATGACAAGATTGACCCGAACTTTGCTAAAATTCCAAAAATGTTTGGAAAAATGGTTGTAAATGTTTTAAGAATTGGTTATTTAATTGGCTAGGACTTCAGGATAAACTACATTTTCAGTGTACCAACTTCCATCTGAGTGTACCCCTGGAGCTTGGTCTTCCACGCTTGACTTACCAGTCAAACTGCTAAGCACTTGATACGAACATTGCTTAGCAATGCTTGACTCTCACTAGCAGCGCTGTTGGTTGAAGAGGAACTTAGACTTAACATAGGAACTTTGACCATGTATCAACCTCAAATTTTATGATTTTACGTCAGCGGGTAACATAGTAACATAGTATGGCCGAATGAAGACAATGTCCATTTAGTTCAGCCTGTTTATCCCCCTGTGTTGTTGATCCAGAGGAAGGCAAAAAACCCCAAGAGGCAGGAACCAATTAGCCAATTTGGGGGAAAATTCCTTCCTGACTCCATAATGGCAATCAGACTAATCCCTGGATCAACCCCTAACAGTTCCTACCTGCCTGTATACCCGGATTAATAATTAACCTAAGATTTATATCCTGTAATATCCTTCCCCGCTAGAAAGACATCAAGTCTCCTTTTAAACTCCTCTATGGATTTTGCCATCACCACATCCTCAGGCAGAGAGTTCCACAGTCTCACTGCTCTTACAGTAAAAAACCCTTTTCTGTGTTGGCGATGAAACCTGCTTTCTTCTAGACGTAGCGGACGCCCTCTTGACCATCGCAGTCCTGGGTATAAACAGATCATGGGAAAGATCCTTCTATCGTCCCCTCATGTATTTATACATAGATATTTGATCACCCCTTAGCGGTCTCTTTTCCAGGGTAAATAATCCTAATTTTGTTAGCCTCTCTGGGTATTCCAGTCCCTTCATTCCATGTATTAGTTTAGTTGCCCTTCTTTGAACCCCCTCAAGCATTGCAACATCTTTCCTGAGCACCGGTGTCCAGAACTGTACGCAGTATTCCATGTGGGGCCTTATATAGTGGAAGAATAATGTTCTCATCCTTCACCCCTATACCTATTTTAACCCCTTAACGACCAGCCCATAGTGTTTTTACGTCCTCCCGAAGTGGGCTATATTCTCTGAGGACGTAAAAACATGTGTCCTGCAGAGAATAAAGCCCCTCGGGCTGTGGACGTGACAGCTCCATGCTGTCGGTGTCCGCAGGTAGCCCCCCCAGGCATTGCAATCGGCGCCGATCGCAAAAAAGTAAATAAAAGTGCAAAAAAAGTTACATATTCAGCTGCCCTGATGGATCGGATCCATCGGAGGAGCTGAAATTACTCACCCGGGTCTGGCACGCTGCTCCCCGCTCTCCCGACGCTCCGGGCCCCGTAGCCGTCCTTCTGCGCATGCGCGCCAGGCGGCATTACGTCAGCCGCATGCGCAGAAGGCCCGGCGGCGCGGGAAATTTAAAATCTCCTGGCTCCTGTAGGTACGCGGGAGGCAAGAGATGTCAGCGGGGACCGCGGTGAGCGGTCCCCGGTACCGTGATCGCCGTTATGCAATGGATAACGGCGATCGCGGAAAAGTGAAAAAAAGTTAAAAAAAAGAAAAGCTTCACCTTCCCTCATGGATCGGATCCATGAGGGAAGGTTAAAATACTCACCCCCCTTCCTCCATGTCCTCCGGCCGGTCTCCGGACCCCCCGCTGGCTTCTGCGATGTGCCGATGTGGCGCGCATGCGCAGAAGGCCGGCGAGCCCAGCAAATTCAAAATCTCCCTGCACCCGGCTGTCACAGTTAGCTGAGTGCAGGGAGATATGACTGGGGACCGCTGTATGCGGTTTCCAGTCATATGATCACCGTTATCCATCGGATAACGGTGATCCTATAAAGTTAAAAAGTAAAAAAATAAATAAATAAAAGTTTATAAAGTTAAAGTTGGGGATGAAATTACGTACCCAAGGTCCCCGGATTTGTTCCCTGATGGGATGTTCATCCGCGGACCTTACCCCAGCTTCTGCGCATGCGCCCGTCAGCATGATGGTGGACGCATGCGCAAAAATGAAATATTGCCCAAGAAATTTAAAATCTCCCTGCTCCTGGCTACCAAAGGTAGGCAAGAGCCTGGAGATGTCACGGGGAGCCACGGTATGCGGTTACTGGTCACGTGATCGCCGTTATCCAATGCATAATGGCGATCACGTAAAAGTTCTTTAAAAAGTGGAAGTTTCATCTCCCCTCACCGATGCGATCGGTGGGGGGAGATGAAACATCTTCTCGGAGGCTTCTGCATTCGAATCCAGATGCGATTATCCTCCATGGACCCTTCCAGTTGCTGCGCATGTGCCCGCCGGCAAAATGCCGGAAACATTCGCAGGAGCCGGAGAGCCCAGGAAATTTTAAATCTCCTGACTGGTCGCTGACTGCTTGGAGCAGTGACCGGTGGCCTCGTTGAGCGGTCCCCGGTCACGTGATAAAGTAGCGATCTAACATTAGGGCGGTCACACATGACCGGAGAACTATTACCGGTTCTGCATGCCCTTGATCAGCGGTAATCCACGGATCAATCGCATGCATTGGATTACACAATTCCCCCCAATTAGTGGGTCGGAATTACGTAATCCACTCGCAGAAACTGAACACGGCATGCTATATTTTACCGCGGATATCCGCGACCTAGAGCCTATTGTGCTCTATGACCGCGGATATACCCACAGCCCATGTGCAAACACATTGTGTACGGGCTGCGGGTACCTGTGTCATCTCTAAGTGACGGCGCGGGAAATATAAACAAACAACGGTGTACTGCGCATGACCGCCTGTGTGAGTACGCAGTTATGCGCAGTACATTACGCGGTCGTACACAGGGTCACAGCCGGGCTCACAGCTGGGATCTGCTGCGGGCCTCCGTAAGCAGATTCTGCATATGGCCGTGTGAGCCCGGCGTTATTCAGACTGCTACCTGTAATCCGTAATTTACAAGAAGCCCCGGGAACGTTCGCCTTCATGCAGTTCCAGGAGCACCTTGTTGAGCGCCTTCTGTGCGAGACCGCTGCACCGAAGCAAGATTACAAAGCCTCACAGAGCACCACTTTTTACACCCCATCCCCGCCGCTGAGGTCACAAAATACCCCCAAAAAGCATGAGAGGAGGGGGGATAAACGGTTTTCTTGCCCCATGTGCCCAACCCAACCAGCCTCCGTAATTACCCCTGTAGTCAGACATAAAACGCAGTTTATATTATTACAATTATCTAATATTTAGGGAATGCCAAAAAATGGGGATGGCGGCGGGGGGGATTATTTTTAGGAAGTCAATTTTTTTTCCGTATAAGTGGGCAATGGGGCCTGGAATTTATTCAGTTCTGCCCTGAAATCCAGCGGGCATTCCCTCCATTATGGGCCTAGCCATGTTTCCTGTAAGTAGATTAGGGCCACAATGGGTATGTTTCTGAACACGGGACAAACAGGGGGATCCATTTTGGGGTGAAAGTCTTCATTCCTATGTACACTGTCCAAAAATTTTTAAATTGACAAAATTGTCAAAAAATGAAAATCGTAATTTTTTCCTTCTGCTTTGCTTAGATTCATTCAAATACTGTGGGGTCAAAATACGCAGTACACCCCTAGATGAATTTGTTAAGGGGTCTAGTTCTCAAAATGGGGTCATTTGTGGGGGTTCTCTATCGTTTTGGCTGCTCAATGGCTCTACAAGTGGGCAATGGAGCCTGGAATTTATTCCGTTATACCCTGAAATCCGACGGGTGCTCCTTCCATTATAGGCCTAGCCATGTTTTCTTTAAGTAGATTAGAGCCACAATGGGTATGCTTCTGAACACAGAACAAATGGGGGTATCCATTTTGGGGTGAATGTCTTCATTCCTATGTACACTGGACAAAAAAAACTGTTTTTAAATTGACACAATTGCAAAAAAATGAAAATCCTAATTTTTTCCTTCGGCTTGGCTTAGATTAATTCAAAAACTGTGAAGTCAAAAAAGTCATCGTACCCCTAGATAAATTTGTTAAGGGGTCTACTTTTCAAAATTGGGTCAGTTGTGGGGGTTCTCCATCGTTTTGGTCACTTAAGGGCTCTACAAGTGGGCAATGGGTACTAAATCTCCTTCAAGCACAATTTCTGTTCCGAAAGCCACCGGTTGCTCCTTTCATTTTGGGCCCCATTGTGCATACAGACGTAATACTAGGGCCACAATGAGTATGTTTCTGAGCACAGGACAAACAGGGGTACCCATTTTGGGGTGCAAGTCTTCATTCATATATGTGCTGTACAAAAAAACTGCTTTTAAAAAGACAGAATTGCCAAAAAAAATTAAAATCGTTATTTTTTTCCTTCGGCTTGGCTTAGATTCATTCAAAAACTGTGAAGTCAAAAAAGTCATCGTACCCCTAGATAAATTCTTTAAGGGGTCTAATTTTCATAATGGGGTCACTTATGGGGGTTCTCCATCGTTTTGGTCACTCAATGGCTCTACAAGTGTGCAATAGGGCCTAAATCTCCTTCAAGCAAAATTTCTGTTCCGAAAGCCACCGGTTGCTCCTTTCATTTTGGGCCCCATTGTGCATACAGACATATGATTAGGGCCACAATGGGTATGTTTCTGAGCACAGGACAAACAGGGGTACCCATTTTGGGGTGCAAGTCTTCATTCATATATGTGCTGTACAAAAAAACTGCTTTTAAAAAGACAGAATTGCCAAAAAAATGAAAATCGTTATTTTTTTCCTTCGGCTTGGCTTAGTTTCATTCAAAAACTGTGAAGTCAAAAAAGTCATCATACCCCTAGATAAATTCGTTAAGGGGTATACTTTTCAAAATGGGGTCACTTGGGGGGGTTCTCCATCGTTTTGGTCACTCAATGGCTCTACAAGTGTGCAATAGGGCCTAAATCTCCTTCAAGCAAAATTTCTGTTCCGAAAGCCACCAGTTGCTCCTTTCATTTTGGGCCCCATTGTGCATACAGACGGAATACTAGGGCCACAATGGGTATGTTTCTGAGCACGGGACAAATAGGCTTATCCATTCTGGGGTGCAAATCCTCATTTTCATGTGTACTATAGAAAAAATTCCTGTCTTTAAAATGACATATTTGCAAAAATATGAAATTTTAGTTTTACTCTTCTAAATTGCATTGACTCCTAAAAAAAACTGTGGGGTTCAAACACTCATGACACCCCTCAGTGAATACGTTAAGGGGTGTAGTTTTTAAAATGGGGTCATTTATGGGGGTATCTATCATTTTGACTCCTATGAACCTTTCCAATCTTGGCTTGGTGTAGGAAAACAAAGTGTTCCTCAAAATGCTAAAAAGTAATGTTAAATTTGTACGTCTCTTAAATGGTTAAAAAAAACAAAAGTTTTTCAAATGTGTGCCCAAAATAAAGTAAACGGATGGAAATATATATCTTAGCAAAAATTTCTATATTATGTTTGCACATATTTGAGATATTGCAGTTGGAAATGTGAAAAAATGACGATTTTTTTCAAAATTTTTCCAATTTTGGCGCTTTTAATAAATAAACACAAATTCTATCGGTCTTTTTTTTCCGCCTAAATGAAGTACAACATGTGGCGAAAAAACAATGTCAGAATCGCTTGGATATGCAAAACCTTTCTGGTGTTTTTCCATGCTAAATTGACACGTGTCAGATTTGCAAAATTTGGCCTGGTCATTAAGGAGCAAACAGGCTTGGTCACTAAGGGGTTAATGCACCCCAAGACTTTATTTGCTTTTGCAGCTGCTGACTGGCATTGGGTACTCCAGTTTAATCTACAATCCGTAGATTAAATATACTTTTCCGTATCACTTTTCCCTAGCAGTACCCCATTTAATGTATATGGTGACATCCGTTTCTCCTGCCCATGTGCATAACCTTACATTTATCAACATTGAACTTCATTTGCCATATTTCTGCCCAAGCCCCTAGCTTATCTAGGTCCGTTTGTAGCCGTACATTGTCCTCCATTGCATTGATTATATTGTATAATTTTGTGTCATCTGCAAATATTGATATTTTGCTGTGCAGCCCCTCTATCAGGTCGTTGATAAATATATTGAACAGAATGGGGCCCAATACTGAACCCTGTGGCACCCCACTAGCGATGGTGGCCAATCAGAGTATGAGACGTTTATTACCACCCTCTGCTTTCTAACTCTGAGCCAATTCATTACCCAGATACACACGTTTTCATCCAATCAGAGCTGTCTCATTTTATATATCAGCCTATTATGCGGCACGGTGTCAAATGCTTTAGAGAAGTCCAGGTATACGAGATCAATAGACTCTCCCAGATTGTGCCTAGAGCTTATTTCATCGTAGAAGCTGATCAGATTGGTCTGACATGATTGACCCTTCATGAATCCATGCTGGTGAGGAGTTATACCATTGTTCTCCTTGAGGTAATCTTCGATGGCGTCTCTCAGAAACCCCTCGAGTAGTTTTCCAGTTACTGAAGTGAGACTTACCGGCCTGTAGTTACCAGGCTCTCTTTTGGACCACTTTTTGTAAATTGGAACTACATTGGCAATGTGCCAATCCAGTGGTACAACCCCGCTCTTGATAGTATCCATAAATATTAGATATAGCGGTCTAGCTATCACATCACTTAGTTCCCTTAGTACCCTTGGGTGTATTCCATCTGGGCCTGGCGATTTATCGATTTTAATCTCCTTTAACCGGTTCCGCACTTCCTCCTGCGTTAGGTATGAGATATTTTGTGAGGGGTTCATTTTCGTCCCTTGCATCTCATATGCTATTTCCCTTTAGTTTGTGAATACACTTGAAAAGTTTTGCCTTCCCTCCATCATCTTCAATGATTTCTCCTGCATTATTTGTTAAAGGGCCAGTGCTCTCAGTGCAAATCCTTTTGCTGTTAATACAGTTAAAAGGTTGTTTTCTGCTCTCTTTGGCGATCAGTCTTTCAGCCTCCTCCTTAGCAATTCTGATCGTATCTTTGCATATTTTGTTTTTTTCCCTGTACGATTTTAGCGCTTCTTCACTGCCTTCTTTCTTTAGTAGTTTGAACGCTTTCTCTTTTTCGTTTATTGCCCCTCTTACAGTCTTGTCGAGCCACAATGGTTTCCTTTTACTTGAAGTTCTTCTATTTTTAAAGGGTATGAACTGCTCACATCAGGTGATTGGGATCCTCTATACTGATATTTTTGAGGATGTTGTCCCAATTAATGTTACTGATAGTTCTAAGCTGATCAAATTTTGCTATACTAAAGTTTAGTTTGTTTGTCGCTCCCCGATAAGGCTTCTTATTGAATGACAGCTGGAAGTTGATTATATTGTGGTCACTGTTCCCCAAGTGCAGCTCAACCTGCACCCCTATTATTCGGTCCGGTTTGTTTGTTAATACTAAGTCCAGAGTGGCCCTCGCTCTAGTTGGTTCCTGCACAAGTTGGGTAAGGTAATTATCTTTAATTGTTCTCAAGAACTTATCACCCTTGTGAGAATTGTAGGTTTAGTTTTTCCCATGTTATATCCAGATAATTAAAGTCCCCCATGATAATTACTTTGTTGCACTTTGACACCTCTTCTATCTGCCTTAATAGTAAGATTTCAGTTTCTTCTGTTGCTTATGGTGGTCTATAGAAAACCCTTATCAGGATTTTGTTATTTTTTTTCTCCCTGTATTTCTACCCACAGAGATTCCACGTGTTTATCTCTTGCACCTATATCTTCCCGTAGCCTCGGCAATAAGTACGATTTGACGTACAGACATACCCCTCCCCCTTTCTGGTTTCCACGGTCCTTTCTGAAGAGGTTGTAACCCTGTAAATTCACCACCCAATCAAACTTATCATCAGGCCATGTTCCCGTTATTCCGACTATATCATAGTTTTCATGAGTCATTCTCGCTTCAAGCTCACCCACTTTACCGATCAGACTTCTTGCATTCGTGGTCATACAATTTATACAGTTTTTTTTTCTTTAAATTCATTTTGTTACTGATGGTACTATTGGCTGATCTGACAGTTCTAACTGTACAAACCCCTCCTCCAGCTCGACCCCCATTCCCATTGCTTAGACCCAGGTCGCTAGCTACACTGACTTCTACACTAACACTGACAACACTATTTCTCATTTTGCCCTCCCCCCCAGTCCCTAGTTTAAACACTCCTCCAGCCTTCTAGCCATCTTCTCCCCCAGCACAGCTGCAGCCTCCCCATTAAGATGCAGCCCTACGGTAGAGCCTGTAGCCAACAGCAAAGTCAGCCCAGTTCTCTAGGAACCTAAATCCCTCCTACTTACACCAACTCCGGAGCCACTTATTTACCTCCCTAAGATCCTGCTGCCTTTCTAGTGTGGCTTTAGGTATAGGTAGTATTTCCGAGAAAACTACCCTGGAAGTCCTTGCCCTAAGCTTGGACCATAAGTCCCTGAAATCATTTTTGAGGGCCCTCCATTGACCTCTAATTTGTTCATTAGTGCCAACATGCACCATGACTGCTGGATCCTCACCAGCCCCTCCTAGTAATCTGTCAATCCAATCCGCGATGTGTCGAACTCGAGTACCAGGAAGACAACACACCGTTCGACGATCCCGGTCTTTATGGCAGATATCCCTATCTGTCCCCCTTATAATTGAGTCCCCCACCATTAGAACCTGTCTAGCCTGCCCTGCACTCCCCGTCTCACTGGAGCAGTCATCTCCCTGGCGTTCAGAGGGTATGTCGTGCTGCAGAAGTGCTGGCTCTATAATGGCATCCCCCTCATCTGCCAACTTTGCAAACTTGTTGGGTTGTGCCAGTTCGGGACTGGTTCTCTTTCCTCTACTCCTCCTTCTATCTGTCACCCAGTTTGCTGCCTGCTCCCCTTGCTCTTCCGTTCTACCATCCTCCCCCGCCTCTACCCCAGCGAGTGTCTGCTCAGTGAGCACCAAACTCCTTTCCATGATGTCAGTGGCTCTCAGTGTTACCAGTTTTACCAGTTGCCCATTTCGATCCAGGATTTGGGCTTCTAAATGTGCGACATGCACGCATTTTGCGCAACAGTATGCACCCTCGATCGGCTGATCAAGGACCGCATACATTGCACAAGTAGCACCCTGGATGACATTGCCAGGCATGGAGCTCATCCTAATGGAGATCTACAATTAAATTACGGAAGTAGTGAAGATAACCTTGCTCACACTCCACTTACACGCTGCCGCCTATGCGCAACCGCTCACATGCTGCAGCTTATGCGCAACCGATCACACGCTGCCGCCTATGCGCAACTGCTCACACGCTGCCGCCTATGCGCAACTGCCCACTCGCTTCCGCCTATGCGCAGCTGCCGCCTATGTGCAACCCCCACACGCTGCCGCCTATGCGCAACCGCTCACACGCTGCCGCCTATGCGCAACCGCCCACACGCTACCGCCTATGCGCAACCGCCCACACGCTGCCGCCTATGTGCAACCCCCACACGCTGCCGCCTATGCGCAACCACTCACACGCTGCCGCCTATGCGCAACCGCTCACACGCTGCCGCCTATGCGCAACCGCTCACACGCTGCCGCCTATGCGCAACCGCTCACACGCTGCCGCCTATGCGCAACCGCTCACACGCTGCCGCCTATGCGCAACCGCTCACACGCTGCCGCCTATGCGCAACCGCTCACACGCTGCCGCCTATGCGCAACCGCTCACACGCTGCCGCCTATGCGCAACCGCTCACTCGCTTCCGCCTATGCGCAACTGCTCACACATTTTTTTTTTTAATTAAACGCTCGCACTCTCTCTCAATCCCCTAATTCTGCTGCACTTACACCTTGTACACAGACACTTACACACTCCTACTCTATTACCCCCTCCCTTAGTCACAGACACACACCTCGACCCACAGGTACACACATACTAAGACACACACTTAGACCTACACTAAGACACACAGAGTATATTTATCGGCTCTGTCAGCAGTTCCTCCGCAGCTCCTGCAGTCTCACCGGCAGGACTTCTCTCCCGACGGCCGCGCTCTCTGTGCTCCTGTCACTCAAGGATCCGCTCCTCCGATTGTACCTGCTGATCGGCCGCTTCCTCGGCCTCCTAGCGGTGCCCTGCTCCTGGTTAGCTCCTCCGCTCCTGCTTCTGGCTTCTGACGTCACTTCCGGGACCATGCATCAGTAGGATGTCACAAACCTAATGACATCAAAATCATCCACCAAAGGTCACACCAAGGGGTCAAAGTGTACTGCAACAAAAAGCCTGTTGGCTTTTTTATATTAGATATATGAACGTTTTAGAGGAATTATCTTTATAATTGACAAATATCATCTATCTGTAAGGAAAGTGATAAATAAAAGATAGATGGGCCCCCCAATGTATCACTAGATCTGGTGTCCAGAGTGCAGTGAGAAGTTTAAATGGATCAGTGGGCAAACGTGTGTGTGCTGCCACTCCATTTAAAGTTTATGGGACTGACAGAATAGCCATATTTATGGCAAAATATGGCAAATACTGCAATGGTAAATATTAGGGATGAGCGAGTATACTCGCTAAGGCACTACTCGCTCGAGTAATGTGCCTTAGCCGAGTATCTCCCCGCTCGTCCCGAAAGATTCGGGTGCCGCCGCGGGGCGGGGAGCTGCGGGGGAGAGCAGGGAGGAACGGAGCGGAGATCTCTCTCTCCTGCCCGCTCTCCCCTGCTCCCCGCCGCAACTCACCTGTCAGCTGCGGCGGCCCCCGAATCTTTAGGGACGAGCAGGGAGATACTCGGCTAAGGCACATTACTCGAGCGAGTAGTGCCTTAGCGAGTATACTCGCTCATCCCTAGTAAATATAATGGTAAATAAACCTGATATATGCCAGTTGTAGTAAATGCTGGTCTTTGAGTTCTTATGATCAATTCTGCAATTAACAATAGCACTCACCATTTGTTAAATATACAGAATGTACTTGATTTCTTGGGATATTGTAGTAACACGGCCTATTTTGGGCTTAAGGATCAACTATTTGTTTGAGGTACTTTCATCTCCACTTTTCAGAAGCCATGACTTTTTTATTTTTTTCATCCCCAGGGCCATATGAGGGCTGTTTTTTTTTTTTTGTTGCATGACAAGCTGTAGTTTTTATTGGTACCAGTTTTTGGATACATTATATATATATATATATATATATATATATATATATATATATATATATATATATATATATATATAATTTGTTTGTTTGTTTGTTTTACAGCCTTAGGCCCAATGTCCATGGGCAGATTTGATTTGCATGAATGAGTGAATGAGTGAGTGCTGCCTCTGATTGGCTGAGTGCAGAGACCAATCAGAGGCAGCTCTCAGCTGTCATTCAATAGCTGAAAACTGCCTCTGATTGGTTACAGTGCTCAGCCAATCAGAGGCAGCCCATTCAGCAGGCGGGGATTTTAAATCCCTGCCTGCTGAATACTTCAGAGAGCAGTTCAGGAGAAGAGCCGGCTGGATGCAGCTGAGCCCCGGCTGCTGCAGAGAAGTGAGTATAGATTTTTCTTTTATTTTTTACACTTTTTTAGGATGGTTTTCAGGGAAGGGCTTACATTTTAAGCCCTTCCCCGAAAATTACTACAGAGTTTGCCAGGAGCCAATTGCTTTCAATGGAGTCGGCTGTATTGCCGGCTCCATTGAATTCAAGGGGAGAACATTGTGCTCCTCTGTGACAGCTGTAGCAGAGGATCACGATCTTCAGTATATGTTCTCAATGGGGCCGGCGCTGATCTGGCCGGCCCCATTGAGCGCACAGACACAGGAACACCGATTTGTGCAGAATGCAGTTACCTGCATTCTGCGAATCCTTGTGTCCTATAATTTTCGCCACATGCCTTTGTGCACATGAAAAATGCTCACATAAGACCGCTCCCATTGCAAAGCATTGGGTCTATATAGATGCGGATCGCAAACACAGCTGTCAGACGCGCGTACAAACGCCCGTGTGACTGAGCTCTGAGGCCTTGTTTTGTGTGTAAGGAGCTGAAGCTTTTTTTTACCTGTACCCTTTTTGGGGTACATTTGGCTTTTTTGAACACTTTTATTGCATTTTTTGGGAGTCAAAATGATCAAAAAAAATTTTGGCTCCGTTTTTGGCTTTCCCCTTTATAACATTTGCCATGTAGCCTAAAGTGAGTTTATAATCTTTATTTGTATAGCACCAACATATTCCGCAGCCCTTACAAAGACAGGGAAAATACAATTTAATTTATTGTACAGGTTGTAACAGATGTAACGATACCAAACATGCAGGTTTTTATTTTTAATTTTAAACAGAGGGGAAAGTGTGCAAAGAAGTTTTTTGTTTTTTTTTACCATTTTTATTTATTTACTCTGGTTATGTCCATATAGCGGACTTGAACCTGTAGTCGTATGATGGCATTGAAAATTCATTATTGCTATTGATAGCGATCACAGGCCATGGCAAATCTGGACGTTATTGTGTGGCATCCAGTTGCCATGTAAACACATCAGCCTGACAGGATTACATCGTGGAGGTCTGAAAATGTCACAGAGGGAGCGCTCTCCCTTTGTGAACCCTTTACATGCTGCAATCCATATTGAATGTAAGGGGTTAATAGCAGAGATCTCACCTATCCCTGCTGTTAAAGTAAGAGGATGGCTGTCAGTCACAGATGGCCACAGCTGTGAATAGTGTAGGCTCAGCTTATGAGTCTGCACTATCCATGGGGCGTAAATGTATACTGTTTTGCAGCAACAGCTTCCCACCTAGGGCGTGCCTTTACGACCCTGGGGCGGGAAGGGGTTAAGGGATAGGCCATCACTGTGTACATTTCAGATGACTTATTAATTGTACCCCTACATGCTGCCATATAGTCAATGGAATCTCTGTGCCTTGTAAAATATGATCCTAGGCTTGCTCTTGTTTTATAGCCTATGCATTCCATTCTAGGGCTCCAGAAGATAAGTCTGCAAATTTGTAGCAATTTACAGCGCGATGCAAGTGGGTGGGGTTTTCAAAACTCCATCCTCTTGTAGTAGAAATAAATCTGCATAAGGTCTTGTTCACACAAGTGCTGTGGGAGTGCATTAGAGGCGACCACAGAAAGCGCTTCTATATGAAACAAAGGTTTGCTATAGAAGCGTTCACATGAAAGAATTGTAGACGCGCTAAATTCACGCACCTAACAAAGATGGCACATGTGACTGCCGTTGCATCTAAGCTCTGTGGTGCGCGCAAAGATAGGACCTGACTAGAGATGAGCGAACGTACTCGTTACGAGTACTTACGCACCCGAGTACCGCCATTTTCGAGTACTTCAGTACTCGGGTGAAAAGATTCGGGGGGCGCCGTGGCGGCACGGGGGGTAGCAGTGGGGAGTGGGGGGGGGAGGGAGAGAGAGAGGGCTCCCCCCTGTTCCCCGCTGCTACCCCCCGCACCGCCACGCCTCTTCCCGCCCCCCGGCGCCCCCCGAATCTTTTCACCCGAGTACTGAAGTACTCGAAAATAGTGGTACTCGGGTGCGTAAGTACTCGTTACGAGTACGTTCGCTCATCTCTAGACCTGACCTATTGTTGGTGCGTACCTTCCCTAGACGCCTATGGCAGCTGGATAACGCACCTCCAATGGTGTGAGCTGACTAAATCAAATAGCTGTAATTCACCCGTTCACATAATCTTCAGTGCAGTACAGGGGTGATCTTTTCACGCACCTATACTGCGCTAAAACAGCACTAGTCTGAACAAGGCCTTAAAATCCGAGTATTCTGCAGATTTTCAAATCTGAAGCATGCTCATGCAGAAAATCATTGGGCCTCATGTCCATGGGGAAAATCAGATCGCTGCGGATTTGGGCTGCGGATGCACTGTAATTGTCTTTTATTTTTCATGCGGGAGATCAATTGAGCTTTGTGCTCTATGAGCTCCCGCACGCGTGATCCGCACCTAAATGGAGCATGTCCATTTTTTTTCATGCTCCAGAAATTTTGAAATTCACTTATATTGACCATCCGCGGGTATTTATCGACCCACGGGTGGTCAATGCATTCCTATGGGGCGCGGATCCGCGTGCGGGAAAAACGCTCCGGATTTTAATTCTTAATTTGTCCGTGGACATGAGGCCTTAGACATTTACTTTGGATTTCACCCTTTGCAAAGTTTTACAGTGCAGGAGGGCAAAATTCGTAGTAAATCTGCGGGCAAATCCATATGTAACACATGCTGATTGTACTGCAGATTTGTCGCAAATTAAGCAGATTCATGTACAAATCTGCATTGGTAGTTATCCATCACCTCTTGACTTACCTGTAAGAAAGGCACATTAGATTCAATAGAAGCTGTAAGTCAATCATAACTTATATTAACCCCTTACTGCTCCATGACGTACCGGTACGTCATGGGAGCCTGGTACTTCCCGCAACATGACGTAGCGGTACATCATCGGGATAGCACGAGATCATTACTGACCTCGCGCTATCCCACAGCGGGAGCCGGCTGTCAGTCATAGCCGGCCTCCCGCTGCAACAGCGGGGGGGGGGCATCGTAGATGCGCCCCCCGCTGTTAACCCCGATCCCTGCCGCGATCTAAGTAGATCGCGGCAGGGAAAGAGTTCACAGAGGGAGCGCGCTCCCTCTGTGTCTCCGGACGGCTCTCGCGATATCGCGAGAGCCCGGCCTGTCGTCATGGCAACAGGATGCCAGACACTGTATAAGCGATACAGCATGGCAGGGCAGTAGCCCTGCCATGCCTTATCACAGCGATCATAGGTACAGTGCTGCAAGTCCCTCAGAGGGACTCAAATTGTGTAAAAAAAAAAGATTAAAAAATGTAAAAAAAAAAAGTTAAAAAAACCCTTTTTTTGGTGCTTTTTTTAAAAAATAGCATTAAAAAAGGTAAAGCATTAAAACCCAAGATATTTGGTATTGACGCGTCCGTAACAATGATTACAAAAAGTTGAACATGCTTTTTATTTTGTATGGCAAAAAGTGTAAAAAAAAACGCTAAACAGAGGCAAAATGCAAATTTTTAGCATTTTGCCTCCCAAAAAATGCAATAAAAGTGACCAAAAAAGCCGTACATTCTCCAAAATGGTACCAATAAAAACTACAGCTCGTCTCGCAAAAAATAAGCCCTCATAGAGCTCCGTACATAGAAAAATAAAAGTTATAGGACTTTGAATGCAGCGATAGAGAAAAAAAAAGATTTCCAAAAAAAAGGGGTTTTATTGCAAAAACGTGTAAAAACCTAAAAAAAATAGAATTTTGGTATCGTTGTAACCGAACCGACCCGCAGAAAAAATTTTGTGTGTCATTTATGCTGCATGATTGACGCTGTAAAAAAAAAAATCTATGGCAGAATTGATGCGTTTTCTCTCCCTGCTATCATAAAAAAATA
The DNA here is from genome assembly GCF_035609145.1 of Eleutherodactylus coqui. NCBI lineage: Eukaryota > Metazoa > Chordata > Amphibia > Anura > Eleutherodactylidae > Eleutherodactylus > Eleutherodactylus coqui. Next base: position 264,249,262 of record NC_089841.1, on the reverse strand, counting down.
ATAAAAGTTTTACGATATAGCCTATGTACCCAAAAGTGGCACCGATAAAAACTGCAGTTCGCCACGCAAAAAACAAGCCCTTATACACCTGCGTCGACGGAAAAATAAAAAGGTTATGACTTTTGAAAAATGGATATGGAAAAATACCAAAAATCGCTTGGTCCTCAATGCCAAAATAGGCCATGTCCTTAAGGGGTTAAAGGGAATGTGCTATAAGAAAATGACTTGCTCTATAAGTCAAGGTTTTATGTTTGCAATTTTTTAAGCATTTTGGGTGATTAAAAAAAAATGTTTATTGTCATGTTTTATATTTTTTTAAAAAAATCTTAGTCTTCACAATGATGACACACCCTAAGGGCTTATTCACAGGAGCGTATATCGTCCACCGTTTTCACGGCCACCCGATATACGCTACCATCTGAGCTGTCTCTTCCCTTCTTTCCCCCTCGCCGACTCTCCTCCTCTCTCCGCCCCTCTCGCTGTTTGCAATGGGAAGGGGCGGAGCTAAGCTCCAGTCCCTGTCCTCAGCCAGCAATAGGAGTGAGCAGGATGGGGTGGAGCTTAGTTCCGGCCCCCATTTCGCCCCTTCCCATTGCAAACAGCTGGAGGGTAGGAGAGAGGAGGAGAGCCAGCGAGGGGGAGGGAAGGGGGAAGACAGCTCAGATGGTAGTGTATATCAGCCGGCCGTGAAAACGGCGGCCAATACACGCTCCTGTGAATACGCCCTAATAGTCTGACTTCTGTTCTGTAGAGATCATTTTGCAGCAGTAACTTCATTATCATTACAGGCAGGATTATAAATAGGTTACCTATTTATATAGGTAACACAGGATCCACCAGTCACAATAGGTGATAATCACAGCTCACCTCCTTCCCCCTCCCTGCACAATGACCTCTGTACAGGTCACAGAACATATCTAGAACACTCTCGCATAGAAGTCAATGGGCCCCCTCCTGTCCGTTGTGTGAATGGCCCATGAGGCTGCTGTGAACGTTGATAACTGCCGCTCAGGAAAGATGTCCGCCGCCATAGTCATGTACAGATAACAGCATTTTAAAAAGCTATAATCAAAAGATAGAAACTGATTAGAGAAATGGAAAATGTTTCACCATCTGATTTTAATTAGTAAAAAATACAATGATGCAATCTATAGGAAAAGAGAATGCAGCAGGGAGTAGAGAGGATCTACTACTAAGCACAGAAGCAGTAAAGAATTCACTCTTATTCATAAAGGACACTTACTAGAGATGAGCGAACGCGTTCGTCCGAGCTTGATATTCGTGCGAATATTAGGGTGTTCGGGATGTTCGTTATTCGTGACGAACACCATGCGGTGTTCTGGTTACTTTCACTTCCTTCCCTGAGACGTTAGCGCGCTTTTCTGGCCAATTGAAAGACAGGGAAGGCATTACAACTTCCCCCTGCAACGTTTAAGCCCTATACCACCCCCCTGCTGTGAGTGGCTGGCGAGATCAGGTGTTCGCCTAATATAAAAGTCGGCCCCTCCCGCGGCTCGCCTCAGATGCGGTGTGAGTTAGATGAGGGACAGTGCTGTTTATACCGGAGCTGCTGTAGGGAAAGAATTGGTAGTTAGTGTAGGCTTCAAGACCCCCCAAAGGTCCTTATTAGGGCCACTGATAGCTGTGTGTTGGCTGCTGTTAGCAGTGGGATTTTTTTTTTTTTCTCAAAATCGCCTCTGCAGACCGTTGCACCTGGCATTAGGGACAGAAGTGCTGCATAGGCAGGGAGAGTGTTAGGAGTGAGTGTAGCCTTCAAGAACCTCAACGGTCCTTTCTAGGGCCATATTTATCCGTGTGCAGTACTGTCCAGGCTGCTGTTGGCTGTGCTGCATTTTTTTTGGGCTTCTCAAAATCGCCTCTGCAGAGCATTGCACCCTCCATTGATACTGCAGGGAAAGAATTGTATAGGCAGGGCCACAACACAGTTATTATTCATAGAATATACGCAGTGCTGCCTGTTGGTGGGAAAAAACTGAAAACAAATCTATTTGTCCAGCCTGTGTCCGTCCTTACGCCTGTGTAGACGTGTGAGCTGCGTGAAAAACATTGCTAAATCATACGCAGCCAGCTACGCTTTACTGCTGGGTTCGCCATTTGCTTTCCTTAATTGGGAAAAAAAAATACCTGCTCTCCAAGAGTTATAATAACTCTGCTACCCTCACGTTCTGTGACACATAAGCAGGGACACAGCGCAGTTATTAAACTTCGCAGGTTCATTGAATATACGCAGTGCTGCCTGTTGGTGGGAAAAAACTGAAAACAAATCTATTTGTCCAGCCTGTGTCCGTCCTTACGCCTGTGTAGACGTGTGAGCTGCGTGAAAAACATTGCTAAATCATACGCACCCAGCTACGCTTTACTGCTGGGTTCGCCATTTGCTTTCCTTAATTGGGAAAAAAAATACCTGCTCTCCAAGAGTTATAATAACTCTGCTACCCTCACGTTCTGTGACACATAAGCAGGGACACAGCACAGTTATTAAACTTAGATAATTCATTCACTAGAGGCAGTGGGGCCTTTCGTTTTCCAAAAAGGGCAAAAATTATATTTGGCCTGCAGTCTTGCGCCAATTTATTTCCTGCCTGGGAAATCTAATCACTGGTAATACAGCATGCTGAGGGGTAGGGGTAAGCCTAGAGGACGTGGACGTGGACGTGGCCGAGGACGCGGAGGGCCAAGTGAGGGTGTGGGCACAGGCCAAGCTCCTGATCCAGGTGTGTCGCAGCTGTCTGCTGCGCGATTAGGAGAGAGGCACGTTTCTGGCGTCCCCACATTCATCGCCCAATTAATGGGTCCACGCGGGAGACGGTTATTAGAAAATGAGCAGTGTGAGCAGGTCCTGTCCTGGATGGCAGAAAGTGCTTCGAGCAACCTATCGTCTACCCGCAGTTCTGCGCCGTCCACTGCTGCCAATCCGAATCCTCTGTCTGCTGCTCCTCCTTCCTCCCAGCCTCCTCAGTCCACTACAATGACACCTGCTCAGGAGCGGGAACACTCCCAGGAACTGTTCTCGGGCCCCTGCTTAGATTGGGCAGCAGCGGTTCCTCTCCCACCAGAGGAGTTTATCGTCACTGATGCCCAACCATTCGAAAGTTCCCGGGGTCCGGGGGAAGAGGCTGGGGACTTCCGCCAACTGTCTCAACAACTTTCTGTGGGTGAGGAGGACGATGACGATCAGACACAGTTGTCTTGCAGTGAGGTAGTAGTAAGGGCAGTAAGTCCCAGGGAGCAGCGCACAGAGGATTCGGAGGAAGAGCAGCAGGACGATGAGGTGACTGACCCCACCTGGTGTGCAACGCTTACTCAGGAGGACAGGTCTTCAGAGGGGGAGTCAAGGGCATCAGCAGGGCAGGTTGCAAGAGGCAGTGCGGTGGCCAGGGGTAGAGGCAGGGCCAGACCGAATAATCCACCAAGTGTTTCCCAAAGCGCCCCCTCGCGCCATGCCACCCTGCGTAGGCCGAGGTGCTCTAAGGTCTGGCAGTTTTTCACAGAGACGCCTGACGACCGACGAACAGTGGTGTGCAACCTTTGTCGCGCAAAGCTCAGCCGGGGAGCCAACACCAACAGCCTCACCACCACCACCATGCGCAGACATATGATGGCCAAGCACCCCGCAAGGTGGGACAAAGGCCGTTCACCGTCTCCGGTTTGCACCCCTGCCTCTCCCCCTGTGCCCCAACCTGCCACTGAGATGCAACCCCCCTCTCAGGACACAGGCACTACCGCCTCATGGCCTGCACCCACACCCTCATCTCCGCTGTCCTCGGCCCCATCCAGCAGTGTAGTTCAGCGCACCGTTCAGCCGTCGCTTGCGCAAGTGTTCGAGCGCAAGCGCAAGTACGCCGCCACGCACCCGCACGCTCAAACGTTAACCGTCCGCATCGCAAAATTCATCAGCCTTGAGATGCTGCCGTATAGGGTTGTGGAAACGGAGTCCTTCAAAAGTATCATGGAGGCGGCGGCCCCGCGCTACTCAGTTCCCAGTCGCCACTACTTTTCCCGATGTGCCGTCCCAGCCCTGCACGACCACGTCTCCCGCAACATTGTGCGCGCCCTCACCAACGCGGTTACTGCCACGGTCCACTTAACTACGGACACGTGGACAAGCACAGGCGGGCAGGGCCACTACATCTCCCTGACGGCACATTGGGTGAATTTAGTGGAGGCTGGGACAGAGTCAGAGCCTGGGACCGCTCACGTCCTACCCACCCCCAGAATTGCGGGCCCCAGCTCGGTGCTGGTATCTGCGGAGGTGTATGCTTCCTCCACTAAAGCACCCTCCTCCTCCTCCTCCTCCTCTGTCTCACAATCAAGATGTGTTAGCAGCAGCATGTCGCCAGCAGTCGGTGTCGCGCGGTGTGGCAGCACAGCGGTGGGCAAGCGTCAGCAGGCCGTGCTGAAACTACTCAGCTTAGGCGATAAGAGGCACACGGCCCACGAACTGCTGCAGGGTCTGACACAGCAGACCGACCGCTGGCTTGCGCCGCTGAGCCTCCAACCGGGCATGGTCGTGTGTGACAACGGCCGTAACCTGGTGGCGGCTCTGCAGCTTGGCAGCCTCACGCACGTGCCATGCCTGGCCCACGTCTTTAATTTGGTGGTTCAGCGGTTTCTGAAAAGCTACCCACGCTTGTCAGACCTGCTCGTAAAGGCGCGCCGGCTCTGCGCACATTTCCGCAAGTCCCACACGGACGCTGCCACCCTGCGCACCCTGCAACATCACTTTAAGCTGCCAGTGCACCGACTGCTGTGCGACGTGCCCACACGGTGGAACTCTACGCTCCACATGTTGGCCAGGCTCTATGAACAACGGAGAGCTATAGTCGAATACCAACTCCAACATGGGCGGCGCAGTGGGAGTCAGCCTCCTCAATTCCTTTCAGAAGAGTGGGCCTGGTTGGCAGACATCTGCCATGTCCTTGGTAATTTTGAGGAGTCTACCCAGGTGGTGAGCGGCGATGCTACAATCATTAGCGTCACCATTCCTCTGCTATGCATCTTGAGAAATTCCCTGCAAACCATAAAGGCAGCTGCTTTGCGCTCGGAAACGGGGGCGGGGGAAGACAGTATGCCGCTGGATAGTCAGGGCACCCTCCTGTCTATTTCTCAGCGCGTACAGGAGGAGGAGGAGGAGCATGAGGAGGATGAGGAGGAGGGGGAAGAGACAGCTTGGGCCGCTGCTGACGGTACACCGGCTGATTGCCTGTCATCCTTTCAGCGTGTATGGCCTGAGGAGGAGGAGGAGGAGGAGGAGGATCCTGAAAGTGATCTTCCTAGTGAAGACAGCCATGTGTTGCGTACAGGTACCCTGGCACACATGGCTGACTTCATGTTAGGATGCCTTTCTCGTGACCCTCGCGTTGCACGCATTCTGGCCACGACGGATTACTGGGTGTACACACTGCTCGATCCACGGTATAAGGAGAACCTGCCCACTCTGATTCCCGAAGAGGAAAGGGGTTCGAGAGTGTTGCTATACCACAGGACCCTTGCGGACAAGCTGATGGTAAAATTCCCAGCCGACAGCGCTAGTGGCAGAAGGCGCAGTTCCGAGGGCCATGTTGCAGGGGATGTGCGTAGATCGAGCAGCATGTACATCCCAGGCAGTGCAACAGTCTTTAAGGGCCTGGCCAGCTTTATGGCTCCCCACCAAGACTGTGTCACCGCTCCCCAGTCACGGCTGAGTCGGCGGGAGCACTGCAAAAGGATGGTGAGGGAGTACGTAGCGGATCGCACGACCATCCTTGGTGACGCCTCTGCCCCCTACAACTACTGGGTGTCGAAGCTGGACACGTGGCCTGAACTAGCCCTGTATGCCCTTGAGGTGCTTGCTTGTCCTGCGGCTAGCGTGTTGTCGGAGAGGGTGTTTAGTGCGGCTGGGGGAATCATCACAGATAAGCGTAGCCGCTTGTCAACCGACAGTGCCGACAGGCTAACACTCATCAAGATGAACAAAGGCTGGATTTCCCCAGACTTCTGTTCTCCACCAGCGGACAGCAGCGATACGTAAGCAATACGTAGGCTGCACCCGCGGATGGAAGCTACGTTCTCTCTCACCATCCAAAACGGGGACATTTCTGCTTCATCAATCTGTGTCTAATATTCCTCCTCCTCCTCCTCCTGCTCCACCTCCTGAAACCTCACGTAATCACGCTGAACGGGCAATTTTTCTTAGGGCCACAAGGCTCACTCAAATAATTTTTCAGAACAATTTTTATAAGTTTCAATGCGCTTAAAAGCATTGGAACTTTAACTTGAACCAATTTTTCGTTACACTGGGCTGCCTCCAGGCCTAGTTACCACTTAAGCCACATTAACCAAAGCGATTAATGGGTTTCACCTGCCCTCTTGGCTGGCCATGGCCAATTTTTGGGATGTACATTAGTACTGTTGATACAGCAATTTGTGTGGGCCCTCGCCTACAGTGTAATCAAATTAATTTTTAGCCCACCTGCATTACAGCTGACGTTACCTCAGCTGTGTTGGGCAATGCAATGGGATATTTTTGTGTACCGCCGGTGGGTTCCAGGGAGCCACCCATGCTGTAGGTGCACACTGAGTTTTTAATACATCTGTACACTTCTAAAGAACCCGTCTGACCGGGGCATGCAGTGTGGGCCGAAGCCCACCTGTATTACGCACGACATTACTACCTCAGCTGTGTTGGGCAATGCAATGGGATATTTCTATGTACCGCCGGTGGCTTCCTGGCACCCACCCAGGCAGTGGGTCCACAGGGAGTTAAACCTACATGTGTCCACTTGTAAAGAATCCCAGTCTGACTGGGGCATGCAGTGTGGGCCGAAGCACACCTGTATTACGCACGACATTACTACCTCAGCTGTGTTGGGCAATGCAATGGGATATTTCTATGTACCGCCGGTGGCTTCCTGGCACCCACCCAGGCAGTGGGTCCACAGGGAGTTAAACCTACATGTGTCCACTTGTAAAGAATCCCAGTCTGACTGGGGCATGCAGTGTGGGCCGAAGCCCACCTGTATTACGCACGACATTACTACCTCAGCTGTGTTGGGCAATGCAATGGGATATTTTTGTGTACCGCCGGTGGGTTCCAGGGAGCCACCCATGCTGTGGGTCGACAGGGACTTCACAATAGGGAGTTGTACCTGCCTGTGTCTATGAATTAAAAAGCCCGGTCTGACTGGGGCATGCAGACACCTTGACAGAATGAATAGTGTGTGGCACATAGGTTCCCCATTGCTATGCCCACGTGTGCAGCTCCAGATGGCGGTGGCACAGGATTCTATTTCTCATTGCTTCTGTACAGCATTGTGGGCTATCGCTCCGCCACTTTTAAAGAGGGTCGCTGCCTAGCCGTGCCAACCTCTGCAGTGTATGCCTGCGGTCCCTCGTCATGGCAGACGCAATTCTAAATAGACATGAGCGTGGTGTGGCATGAGGGCAGCTGAAGGCTGCGCAGGGACACTTTGGTGTGCGCTGTGGGGGGGAGGGGGTGCGGTTGGGCAGCATGTAACTCAGGAGAAGTGGCAGTGGAGTGTCATGCAGGCAGTGATTGTGCTTTGTTGGAGGTAGTGTGGTGCTTAGCAAAGGTATGCCATGCTAATGAGCGCTTTTCAGAAGTAAAAGTTGTTGGGAGGGGGGGGGGCCCACTCTTGCCGCTATTGTGGCTTAATAGTGGGACCTGTGAACTTAGGATGCAGCCCAACATGTAGCCCCTCGCCTGCCCTATCCGTCACTGTGTCATTCCCATCACTTTCCTGAATTGCCCAGATTTTCACACATGAAAACCTTAGCGAGCATCGGCAAAATACAAAAATGTTCTGGTCGCCCATTGACTTCAATGGGGTTCGTTGTTCGAAACGAACCCTCGAGCATCACGGGAAGTTCGTTACGAATAACGAACACCCGAACATTTTGGTGTTCGCTCATCTCTAACACTTACCTGTCTGACTCATCTCTATCTTGTCTTGAAGTTTGAATGCTGTGGAGTTAAAAGCTACAAAGACTGGCACGCAAACATTTACTTCCGTTGCACAGACACCAACCCAAGTTCAGAGCGATGTGGAGTGCCGTTCTCCTGCTGCATCAAAGAAAAGGAACAGGTAATCTCCGACGGGGTCAGATGTTTAATAGTCGGGATCTATAGGGGCAATTCTCTTAATTAAGTGTATGATACAAAAAAGAATATGGTTCTAGAACTTTTCTTCTATCTTTACCCTGCTTTCATTGTGATACTTCCCAGCCACAAAATGAATCCCCCATTGCCCATTGTTTCATGTAAGGCCGTGTTCAGAGCACAATGCAAGTGCATAACGTCTTACAAAATTGCACTCATATGCAGTGTAAAAAATGTTGCACATACTTTAGGGCATATTGTGGATTCAGATCTGAAGCATGTCCTATATGTTGCTGATTTCTTAGTTTTTTTAATGCAGATATCATCCAACACCAATGTCTGGTGTTGTATCAGTCTATTCTGGTTATGGGTATTGTCCCTCCTAACCTTCTGTGTGTGCGTGCGTGATGTGGAGTGAGTCAGGTGATAGGGGGAGGAGTTAGCCTGTGGAGTAGTAGGAGAAAGACGTGAAAGGAAGAGGTTGGAGAGTGGAGATGCGATGGAGAAAAAAAGTTGTGTGAGGAGGCAGGGGTCTTGGAGCTTACCTGTGCCATGTCCCGGGCGCCCCCCTGCAGCAATGGAAGGCCTTTCCTTGGGAGAGATCAGAGAGCAGATCCTGTTTTCCCAGAGTCGGCGGTGGCATGCACATGGTTCTTCCATACGTCTGAGATTGTGTGGCTAGAGTTGGGGAATATCGAGATACTTAAGAGAAGATCTGTATTGAGATGTGTGCCCAGTTTTGCAACGGGAGCACTTAAACAGGGGTCCATTAGATAACTTAGACTGTGGATGCACCAAAAGAGAGAGTGACTTCTTGATATAAACTTGGTGAGGGAAGAACTTGAAAACAAGTGTTTGCATATTATTGCTTAAGACTGTTGAAACTATGTAATGGAACTGCACCGTTTCAATTAAGAGTAAAGAGTAAAACCGTGTGCCTCCAGTTTTGGAAAAATTATTCCTTTGTCTGTGGACTTTGTTATTTACACTCTACATTGGAAAGAGGCACTGGCGTCACAAAGACAATCAGGTTATGAACAGTTCCCTACGCAGGTGTTATCTACGGTACCTGAGTGGCTGATTTAACTACACTTTGGGGCCTTGAAGGAGAAGGTGGTACTGGGCCACTGCACTCAGTAAAGTGTATAACCCCTTAACGACCAGCCCATAGTGTTTTTACGGCCTGCCCAAGTGGGCTTTATTCTCTGAGGACGTAAAAACATGAGTCCTACAGAGAATAAAACCCCATAGGCTATTGATGTGACAGCTCCATGCTGGCTGTGCCCGCAGGTAGCCGACAGCATGGAGCTGTCATCCTGGGCTGCGGGCAGTCCCCCCGGCATTGTGATCAGCGCTATCCAATGGATAGTGCCGTTCCAATGAATAGCGCCGATCGCAATAAAGTGTAAAAAAAAAGTTTAAAAAGTTAAAGATTCAGCTGCCCCGATGGATAGGATCCATCAGGGTAGCTGAAAATACTCACCCGGCTTCCCCGATGTCTGCCACGATGAATGGGTCCTCCGGGACCTGGCGCGGCTCTTCTGCTCATGCGCGCCAGACGAATGACGTCACGCGGATGCGCAGAAGAATGGGAACCCTGGGGAGTTTAAAATCTCCTGGTTCCCGACTCCTGAAGGTAGCCGGGAACCAGGAGATGTCCCCAGGAGATGTCCCCAGGGACCGCGGCGAGCGGTCCCCGAACCCGCGATCGCCGCTATCCAGTGGATAGCGGCGATCGCGAAAAAGTTTTTAAAAAAGTAAAAATAAGCTTAATTTCACCTCCCCTCATGGATCGGATCCATGAGGGGAGGTGAAAATACTCACCCCCGGTCCTCAGCGGTGTCCCGGTCTTCGTGCACAGAGGGGCGGTCCTCAGCGGTGTCCGGCGTGTGCACAGAGGGGCTCAGGACCCGGGAAATTTAAAATCCCTCTGCTCCTGGCTGCCATGTGTAGCCAGGAGCAGAGGGATGTCACTGCAGAGATGATCACTGTTATCCAAAGGATAGCAGTGATCATTTAAAGTAAAAAAAAGTGTAAAAAAGTAATTTAAAAAAGTGTAAAAAAGTTTAAAAAAAAAGTTTAAAACGCTTACCTTTCATCTCCCCTCACGGATCATATCTGTGAGGGAGGATGAAATTACGTACCTAAGGCCCCTGGATTTATCCGCGGACCTTACCACAGCTTCTGCGCACGCGTCCGTCGCCAAAGCGGCAGACGCATGCGCAAAAGCCGTGGATTGCCAGGATAAATTAAAATCTCCCTGCTCTTGGCTACAAAACTTAGCCAAGAGCCTGGAAATTTCACAGGGGGGGCACGGTGAGCAGTTCCTGATCACGTGTTTGCCGTTATCCAATAATGGCGATCACGTAAAAGTAAAAAAAAAAGTTAGTTTCATCTCCCCTCACCGATGCGATTGGTGAGAGGAGATGAAACTTTTTACTGGAGGCCTCCGTATTTGCACCCCGACTCGATCCTCATCCGTGAACTTACCCGAATTCTGCACATGTGACCGCCGGCAAAATACCAGACACATGCGCAGGAGTCGGGGAGCCCAGGAAACTTAAAATTTCCTTGCTCTTGGCGACCAACGGTCTCCGAGAGCCTGGAGCAGTGACGGGTGGCCTCGTTGAGCGGTCCCCGGTCACGTGATAAAAAGGTAGAGATCTACCTTAGGTCGGTCTCACATGACCGGATAGGAATTACGGATTCCACATGCGTCTGATCTGCGGTATTACGCAGATCAATCGCATTGGATTACACAATTCAGCTCACATTAGCGGGTCGGAACTGCGTAATCCACTCGCAGAAAAGAGAACGCAGCAGGTTCTATTTTACCGCGGATATCCGCAACATAGAGCCCATTGTGCTCCATGGTCATGGATATACCGGCAGCCCATACGCAACTACGTTGTGTACGGGCTGCGGGTACCCGTGTCATTGCTAAGCGCCGATGCGGGAAATACAAACAAAAAAAAATTTGTACTGCGCATGACCGCCTGTGTGAGTAGGCAGTTATGCGAAGTACATTACGCGGCCGTACGCAGGGTCGCAGCCGGGCTCACAGCTGGGACCCGCTGCAGGCCTCCGCAAGCGGATTCCACCTACGGCTGCGTGAGCCTGGCGTTATTCAGACCGCTACCAGTAATACGTATTTTACAAGAAGCCCCGGGAACGCTCGCCTTCCTGCAGTTCCAGGAGCACCTTGTTGAGCGTCTTCTGTGTGAGACCGCCGCACCTCATCAAGCTTACGGAGACTCACAGAGCGCCACTTTTAACACCCCATACCCGCATGAGAGGAGGGGGGATACCAGTTTTATTGCTCCATGTATCCATCCCAACCAGCCTCCGTAATTACTCCTGTCTTCGGAAATACCACACAGTTCACATTATTACTTTTATCTAAGATTTGCAAACACCGAAAAGGGCACGGAGTGTGTGTGTGGGGGGGGGGGGGGGGGGGGGATTTATAGGGAGTCAATTTTTATTCCATATAAATAAGCAATGGGGCCTGGTATTTATTGAGTTGTGCCCTGAAATCCAACGGGTGTTCCCTCCTTTATAGGCCTTGCCATGGGTCCTGTAAGTAAATTAGGGCCACAATGGGTATGTTTCTGAACACGGGACAAATTGGGTTTCCATTTGGGGGTGAATGTCTTCATTCCTATGTACCCTGTACAAAAAAACTGTTTTTAAATTTAAAAAATTGCCAAAAAAATTGAAAATCGTAACTTTTTCCTTCTGCTTTGCTTAGATTCATTCAAATACTGTGGGGTCACAATACGCAGTACACCCCTAGATGAATTTGTTAAGGGGTCTAGTTTTCAAAATGGGGTCATTTGAGGGGGTTCTTTATAGTTTTGGCCGCTCAATGGCTCTATAAATGGGCAGTGGGGCCTGGAATTTATTCAGTTGTACCCTGAAATCCAACGGGTATTCCTTTCATTGTAGGCCTAGCCATGTGTCCTGTAAGTCTATTAGGGCCACAATGGGTATGTTTCTGAACACGGGACAAACAAGGGTATTCATTTTGGGGTGCAAGTCTTCATTTATATGTGTGCTGTACAAAAAAAACAGTTTTTAAATTGACGCAATAGCCCAAAAAATGAAAATCGTAATTTTTTCTTACTGCTTTGCTTAGATCTATTTAAAAATTGTAGGGTTAAAATACACAGTACACCCCTAGATAAATTCGTTAAGGGGTCTAGTTTTCAAAATGGGGTCATTTGTGGGGGTTCTCTATGGTTTTGGGTACTCAAGAACTCTACAAGTGGGCAATGGGGCCTAAAAGGACTTCAAGCAAAATCTATGTTCTGAAAGCCACCGATTACTCCTTTCATTTTGGGCCCCGTTGTGCATGCAGACATAAGATTAGGGCCACAATGGGTATATTTCTGAAAACAGCACAAACAGGGGTATCTATTTTGAGGTGCAAGTCTTCCTTCATATGTGTGCTGTACAAAAAAAGCTGTTTTTAAAATGACAGAATTGCCAAAAAAACGAAAATCCTAATATTTTCCTTTTGCTTTGCTTGAATTTATTCAAAAACTGTGGGGTCAAAATACACAGTACACCCCTAGATAAATTCGTTAAGCAGTCTAGTTTTCAAAATGGGGTTATTTGTGGGGGTTCTATATGGTTTTGAGCGCTCAAGAACTCTACAAGTGGGCAATGGGGCCTAAAAGGACTTCAAGCAAAATCTATGTTCTGAAAGCCACCGACTACTCCTTTCATTTTGGGCCCTGTTGTGCATCCAGACATAAGATTAGGGTCACAATGGGTATGTCTCTGAACACGGGACAAACAGGGGTATCCATTTTTGGGTGCAAGTCTTCATTTATATGTGTGCTGTACAAAAAAAGCTGTTTTTAAAATGACAGAATTGCCAAAAAAACAAAAATCACATTTTTTTTCCTTTTGCTTCGCTTGAATTCATTCAAAAACTGTGGGGTCAAAATATGCAGTACACCCCTAGATAAATTCCTTAAGGGGTCTAGTTTTAAAAATGGGGTCATTTGTGGGGGTTTTCTATGGTTTTCGGCGCTCAAGCACTCTACATGTGTGCTATGGGGCCTAAAAGGACTTCAAGCAAAATTTCTGTTTTGAAAGACACTGACTACTCCTTTCATTTTGGGCCACATTGTGGACTCAGATATAACATTAGGGCCACAATGGGTATATTTCTGAACACGGGAGAAACAGGGGTATCTATTTTGGGGTGTAAATCCTCATTTTCATGTAAACTATAGGAAAAAAATATGTCTTTAAAATGACAGATTTGCAAAAATATGAAATTTTACTTTTTCTCCTCTAAATTGAATTAATTCCTGAAAAAAAACTGTGGGGTCAAAATACTCATAACATCCCTCAGTGAATACACTAAGGGGTGTAGTTTTTAAAATGGGGTCATTTGTGGGGGTATCTATTATTGTGACACTCATGAGCCTTTCCAATCTTGGCTTGGTGTAGGAAAACAAAGTGTTCCTCAAAATGCTAAAAAGTAATGTTAAATTTGTACGTCTCCTAAATGGTTAAAAAAACGAAAGTTTTTCCAATGTGCACCCAAAATAAAGTAAACGGGTGGAAATATAAATCTTAGCAAAAATTTCTATATTATGTTTGCACATATTTAAGATATTGCAGTTGTAAATGTGAAAAAATCGCTTGGATATGCAAAACCTTTCTGGTGTTTTTCCATGTTAGGCCTTAGTCAGACGGGCGTTTTTTTGCGCAATTTGCGCATGCGCATGCGTCCGGCGATTTTTTTTTTTTAAAACCATTGCTTTGCAATGGTATCGGACACATAAGCGCTTTTTATGCGCTCATCTGATAAATTATAGAACAGAAATCGCAGATCGCACCTATCTGCGATCTGCAATTCCTGTTCTCTTCACTATATGCGCTCAATGGGGCCGGCGGCAGCAGCGCCGACCCCATTGAGAACATATAGAAGACAAATCATTCTTCTCTGCCACAGCTGTAACAGCTGTGGCAGAGAAGAACGATGTTTGCCCATTGAATTCAATGGAGCCGGCAATACAGCCGACTCCATTGAAAGCAATGGGCTGCCGGCGTGCGCGGGATGAATTGTTGGGAAGGGCTTAAATATATAAGCCCTTCCCTGTAATTCATCCAGAAAAGTGTTAAAATAAAAAATATATACATACTCACCTGCTCCCGGCAGCCGGAGTTCCGCGTGGCCGGCCTGCAGTGGGTGTGAAGGGGGTGTGAGCCCCCTGATTGGCTCAGCGCTTACCCATGTGGTGGTTTTACTGCTCTAGTTTTTTTTTCCTTCAGCTGCTAAAATTATTTTTGCTACATTTTTTTTTTGTTTCTTCCGTGACAAATAGAGCTATTTTTTAATATCTATTCCACTGACTTTTTATTCCTTTTTTTTTACGTTTTATTAAGGTTTAAAGGCATGTTTTTTAACATTTGTAGTTTTTTTTAATTACTTTATTTTAGAGTGAATTACTAGAGGAATGGGTTCCTCATTTTGTTCTGGACACTTTGATATATAATATGTATGGTTTGGGATTTCAGGGCGCATACAGCGCCAGTTTTGGTTGGCGTCGGCTTTTGGTTATTTTCTTTTTTTAATGCATATCTTTATTGTTTTGTGTAATTTTATTTTATGTATTTATGTAACTATTTTTTACCATCTATGACCCCCCATGATATCATAGAAGACCTCTGGGGGCCATTCACATGGATTTTTTTTATTACACTTTTCCACTGTAGCTAGGGCATCTATAGGAGCTACATCCACAGGTGTCCCAGTTACAGGGGAAAACCTCCCCCTGTAATGACAATTGTCGCTAACAGAGGTGATCAGGGTCTGCTAGGACCCTGCAGCTCTGTTCTAACAGGGTAAATCCACGGTAAATTGCCAGGTCACGTAGTGGAAGAAACACTTTCACTTCCTAGTACATAGTGCTCATTGAGCACTATGTAACCAGGAAGGAAGAAAGCAGAAGCGGGTAAAACCCGCTTCCCCCTTCTCCTTCGGGATCTCAGCTGTAACTAACAGCTGAGAACCCGACCTGCTTCTGCTTGATTGAAGTAGCAGAGGCTGTAATCCTGCTCCATAATTTTGCTATTGGCCAGGATTAACTCCCCAGGACCAAGCGCCTTAAATTTACAGCGCTTGGCCCTTAAGGGGTTAATAATTTTTTTTCGGCCATTCTTTTTAAGAGCAATAACTTTTCAACATAGCTATATGAGGGCTTTTTTTGGTGGAACAAGTTATATCGTAATGGTGCTATTTAATGTACCATGTTATGTTTGAAAAACTTTTAAACATTTTTAAGTGGTGTGAAATGAAGAAAAAATTGCAACACTGCCATTTTTTGGGGGTGCGGGGGCAAGGGCATTCCTGTTGCAGTAAGAATGACATATGAACTTTGTTCTATAGCTCAGTACAATTGCAGTGATACTCAATTCATATAGTTTTTTGTATTCTTTTACTGCTTTAAAAAAAAAGCTTTTTTGAAAACACAAATTGATTTTTTGTCTCTGAGACCCATATTTTTTTTTTATCAATGGGGCTGTGTGAGGGTTCATTGGCTGCAAGGTTATTTGCAATCTTTTTTTTGCAGCAATCCACTAATGCTGGGGTGCTGACTTATATGCTGTACACTACACCCAGTTTGCAGGGGTAGCCCCACATACTACCAAGCAAGTACAGTGGAACCTCAACTAACGTCATTAATCCGTCCGGAAGCAATGGACTTTACTAAAAAAAAAATGTTAGTTGAGGACATTATTTCCATAGAAATTAATGTAAATCCAAATAATTGGTTCTAGACAGTCCAAAAAAAAAACACACCAAACTCCATTTAATAGAGAATAACTCTGGTCTTTAATACCAAAAACAATAACAATACTGTATGAATATAAAACACAACTGTAAAGAACAAATTAACATTGCAGGGACATCAATATAGCAGTACGTATCACTGTGTTATCTGTACTTTGACATAGGACTGCAGGGACATCATTATAGTAGTACGTCTCACTGTGTTATCTGTGCTTTGACATAGGACTGCAGGGACACACCCCTTCACTTACAGTTGCAGGGTGTGGTTCACTTGTGAGCAGGTGCTTGCAGCTCCAAGCTCCTCTCCTTCTCCTCCAGGGCTTGGGACTTTTGCTCTCTCCTACCCAGGGGAGAGTGAGGTCCTGGGCTATGGCCAGAGGGAGGACTACTACCCCCACTCTCCGGAGCCAGCCGGCGGAGGATGGGGATGCTTCGCAACCGGCTACCCAGGAGGGGCTGAGGAGATCTAGCAGGAGACGCAGCGATGTGTCTCCTGCACCCCTCCTGGAGACCACCCGAGGTGGCCGTCGGGCTAGCCAGGATGAGGGACGGCGGCCCTCCGGGACCTCGGCTGCTGGGACTTCCAGCAAAGGCCCTCCTGGAGCCAGGCCAGGTACTTCTGGGGGAGCCCCCAGTCCTACCATCGAGCACTGGGGGACACTGCGGTCTAGGGAGGATGTTACTGTCTTTGCTGCCAGGCTCGCTTCCAGGACCCAGGAGTACCGTGAGGCCGGTGGCACCATCAGAAGGCTTCAGGAGGAGTTAAAGGCAGCCAGGTCCCTGGCTGACAATTCAGGTGGGTCAAGGAGGGCCCAATACAACCAGGCCGTCCAGGAATTGAAAAGCGAGATCCTCACCCTGGTTGAGAGGAGGGCGGACATCTTAAGGGGTGCAGGTCCCTTCGCTGAGAAGCTGGGGAATTTTGACCGGTTTGAAGGGTCTCAGCCGGCTCTGGCTGGGGTCTGTGAGGATATGAAGGGCCTAGTGTCCAAGATGGAGCAGGCCCCTGCTGGAGAACTGCAGACAGCGGATAGTCAGCAGTCCCTGTGCAGTGACCTTCCAGCTGAGCAAGCTACTATTATTTCAAGCTCAGACTCCTCTGGGGAAGAGGACGAGGACAGCGGCCCGGGGGGGGGGGGGGGGGGCAACTAATGGCGTACATAAGTCACCTGGAATCCCCTGGAGGCCTGGAGGGTCTCTATTTTGGCAATGACCTTCCTGAGCGAGACCCCCAGGCTAAAAAGAAGAAAAGTGGCAAAAAGATCACCCAGGTGGAGTACAAGTACGTCAGCCTCCCTGGGCAAGCCTCTGAACCAGGGGAGGGAGGTAGCTGCATGGGTAGCCCCCGGGTCCGACCCAGCCTGGACTCTGCTAATGTGGGTTCAGTGCAAAGTAAGGGAAAGAGTACTAGGCATCCTGATCCAAACACCCCCTCGGTTCGTAATAAAAGGTGGAGTGATGGGCAGAAGCTGGTGTCTGACAGCGAGATTCCTAAGAATGGGGGTCATCCGGCGTTGGATGATCTAGGTAAAATATCAAAAAAGGCTGCAAAGGTGGGGGGTCATCCAGCATCGGATGATCCAGGTAAAATGACAAAAAAGGCTGCGGAGGTGGGGGGTCATCCGGCGTCGGGTGGCCCCCAGAAAGGCCCTGCGGTGGGCCTGGATAAAGGGGGTTGCCTTGTGTTGGGTGGCCCCCAGAAAGGCCCTGCGGTGGGCCTAAGTAAGGGGGGTCGCTCGGCGTCGGGTGATCCCAAGGGTTCAGGGAAGGTGGAGGAACAGGTTGGGGGTCATCCGGCATTGGCTGGCCCCTCGAAAGGCCCTGCGGTGGGCCTGGATAAAGGGGGTCATCCAGCGTCGGGTGATCCCAAAAGTTCACGGAAGGTGGGGGGTCATCCGGCGTCGGGTGGCCCCCAGAAAGGCCCTGCGGTGGGCCTGGATAAAGGGGATTGCCCGGCGTCGGGTGATCCCAAACATCCTGGGAGTTTGGGGGGCCATCCGGCGTTGGGTGGCCTCAATAAGGGCCCTGCGGTGGACCCCAAAAAACGTGGATACCCAAAATGCCGGAATTCTTTTGCTGGGGTTACACGAAGTATGATGGCAGAAGGCGGAGCCAAAGGTCCTGAATGCGTGGCTGGAAGTCCCTTTCCCCCCAGTGCTAAGGGGGGTGGGTCTGGAGGCTCGGAGGGGACTATATTTAAGAAACCCACCCTGGGTTGCTCCCCTGCAGGCAAGGGGGAAGCAGCTAGGAAACCTCCGGGCGGCCAGGTGCCCCTTACTCTTCCGGCCAAGAGAGAAGCCATTACTGGTCTGGTCGCAAAGAATAGGGAGAATGATGAGCATGAGAGTATGGAAGGCATGGAGGTGTGTGAAAGGGATGAAGGGAGCAACATGATAGCGAGAGGTGTGCGTGAGGGAGAGTCCAGGGGTGTGGGGAATCTAAATAATACAAGATTAAATGTTGGGGTGTCTGCTGGTGGAGGAGTATCTGAGGGAGGTACAGGTAAATTTACAAAAATCACAAGTGAGGGTGGAGTGTCTGGTGGTGTGGGGAGGAGTGGGGGCCCTGGTCCAGCTGCCGCCCCAGCGGTGACTGCTCCTAGAAGCTACACTAGTGTTGCTGCCGGGGTAAGTGGGGGACCTTCACCTCCCGGCTTCAGGGACCCCAGGTCACTTGAGCTGTTCCTATCCGCCTTAAAGAGGGGAGAGAGGTCGGTCACTATAGAGGGTGAAAAGCGCGACCTATCCTTTTGGATAGATTGGTTTGGCACAGGGGCCTTCCAAGAGCAAAGGCAGGGAGAAGAGGCATGGTCGCTTCCTACAGCCGGGCAGGGGGGGTCCAGAAGGAATGTGGTTCGTCTCCGATGGGGAGGCAGTGAAGCCTGCCCTAACCGTACTAGGGTGGTGGAGCTTCTCCTCGGGATGGAATTCAGGGTGAGTGACATCTTTGCCCTGATCCACCCCTTTGGGACCTCCCTGTTTGATGTTAGCTTCGTGAGACCAGAGGGGCTTGAGCTCTTCTGGTCAAAATACGAGCTGGCTCAGACGGAGCCCGAGTGGCGGGATTTTGCAGTTCAAGCAATTACCCGCCAGAATGACACTAAGAGAGTGACCGTTCTGACTAGTAACGAATCTCTCTCTTATGTTGACATCATGACCTGGATGGGCAGGTATGGGGAGATTCTCCATCCTCCCCAGAAAAACAGGGACGCACACGGTATCTGGTCAGGGGCCTGGACTTTCATGGTAAAGTTGAAACGTACAGGTAATTCCGTTACCCACATCCCTTCTTCTGCGTTCCTGGGAAGGGACAGGATTCTGGTTTTCTACCAGGGGCAGCCGAAGGTCTGCCACAGATGCGGGGACCCCACACATTTCAGTGCACAGTGTAAGGTGCTGGTGTGTGCACTGTGTGTGGGCAGAGTCCACCCATCCTCCTCCTGTGGCAGCATTCGGTGTAACCTGTGTGGTGCTTTAGGGCACCCATTCAGTCGTTGTCCCTTATCCTTTGCCAACATCGGCCGAGCCCAGTCAGAGGGTCAGCGGGCCCGTCGCTCCGGGGGCGAAGCTGGTGGCAACAGGGAGGAGGAAGAGCTACGGGGTCTCGGCGGGGTGCCTGGCCAGCCAGGGCAGGAGGGGAGTCGAGCTGCTGAGGCCCCAAGGGATAGCGATGTGGATGAGGAAACCAGAAGGATGGAGAGAGGGGAGGTGGCTGCCAGTTCTGCCGGATCCTCCCGTGAAGAAAGTGCGGATGAGGAAAACGAGAAATGGCAAAAGCAGAAAAAAAAAGGGTAAGGGCAGAACAAGAAAGAAAAATAGGGGTTCTTCCTCTCTAGAGTGGGATGACTCGGTCCCACTCACTCTGGTACAGAAACCAAAGGAAGGACCCATCAGTTCCCTTACGGTCGATCTCTCTAACCAGTACCAAGCTCTCAATAACACCTCCTCTTCCCTGCCAGGGGGAGAGGCTGGGGGTGAGGTGCCGGAGGTGGTGTAAGAGATAATTGAGGAAGGAACCCTGGGGGAGGCTGGGTCTCTTTCTGTGGGGGACCCGGTTTCTTCCGGGAAGGGGGCTACCCTGAAGCCGGAAGGTGAAGGTAATGATGGGAGTGGTGATATGGATGTCTCAATTTCACTAAAAAGAAATAAAGGAGAGACCTCTTCTTCCGACAGGGAGGAGGGGGAGAGTAAGAGAAAAACCATCCAGCTCGATCACCAATGATGGCGGCACTCACCCTGTTGATGCTGGCATCCATTAATGTTGCCAGCATTAATTCAGATGTGGCTAGGTTTGCGGCCTTTGATTTTCTCAGCCGAGTTGAAGCTGACATTTTATTTTTGCAAGAGACCAGGCTGACAGATTTGTCAGTCATGTACAAAGCCAAGCGTGAGTGGAGGTGCGGAGCCTCCTATTGGTCTCTTGCGGCCGAGCCGTATAGCGGGGTGGTGGTCCTTTTTAAGACTGCACAGGTAGAATGCCGACGGGTTATCGAGCTGGAAATGGGGAGGTGCCTGATCTTGGATATTCTCATGGGAGGTCAAGAGTTGCGTCTTATTAACATCTATGGATCCCAGTCAAAGGAGGGGCACAAAGACCTCTTTATGAGAATTAAGCCTTTCCTTTTTACAAGCCGGCAAGTGGTCTTTGGAGGAGACTTTAATAATGTCACGAGGCTTGGTGATAGAGGAGGTTCCAATAACCAGCTAGGCTATGATAGTGTCACGTTAAATAGAGTAGTTAGTGAGGCACGCCTTGTGGATGTCCACGTTCGGCACACCCCAGGGCGCACGGGATTCACTTGGTTTAGAGGTAGTTATTGCAGGTCTAGGATAGATAGGTTTTATTTAAAGGAGGAAGCCGTCTCCTCACCGTTATCGGTGGTGGAGGTGGAGTTCTCCGACCACTGTATGATTCTTTTTTCTCTGAATGTCACAGAGACCCCTCGGATGGGCAAAGGTTTATGGAAGTTGAATTCGTCACTCCTGGAAGAAGCGGAAATAAGACGGTCCTTTGAGGATTTTCTTCAGAGCCAGGAACCACTACTGGGCCTATGCAGTAGTAAGTCAGAGTGGTGGGAGATGTTCAAACATCGGGTAAGAAGGTTCTTCCGACAGATCTCGAACCTCAGAAGCCTGAACAGAAAGCGTATGTATCAGAGCCTGAGGAGGAAACTCGAGCGTTTGGTCTCGACTGGAGGTAGCCGCGAGGACATCTCCAGAGTGAAATCCTTGCTCAAGAGATGTCAGTATGATAGGCACGCATCTTTGGTTCTTGAGAGGGACTTTGGGAAGTACCGCTCGCCTGACCCCTACAAGAACTGTAAGATGTCAGTGAGTTGTAAATTGGTTACGGGTCTGCTAGACAGTACGGGCTCCCTGAAAAGGTCCAGATCAGAGATCCTGGAGGTCGTCAGATCCTTCTACTCACATCTCTTGGGCGGGAAAGAACTTAATCGGGACGGAATCTCGACTTTCCTGGCAGAAACCGTTCCCGAACCAGGAGTAGACCCCTCTCTTGGCGTTTTGACAGAAGCAATTACGGAAGATGAAGTCGGACTGGCGATTGATGGGTTCCAGTCCAAAAAGTCGCCAGGCCCAGACGGCTTAACATCTGAGTTTTATAAAGCCTTTAAGGAAATTTTGGTTCCCCTCTTGACCGAGGTTTTTAATGAATGTCTATCCTTGGGCGTTCTGCCGGAGTCAATGAGGAAGTCGGCCCTAATTATTCTGTCAAAGGGTAAAGATCCGCTCCGTATTGAGAATTGGCATCCCATAGCGCTCCTCAATACGGACAGAAAGATTCTGTCAAAAGTGCTGTTCAGTAGGTTGGTGAAATTTGCACCCCAGCTCCTTTCTGGGGCTCAGCACTGCTCTGTTCCCGGTCGAAGCACGTTTAGCGCCGTGCTGAGTGACCGGGAGGCTGTGGAGCAGGGCAGGGCGGGTCTCTGGAAGGGGTTTTTACTTTCCCTGGATCAGGCTAAAGCTTTTGATCGAGTAAACCACGAGTACCTTTGGTCTGTCCTTTTGAGATACAGTCTGCCGGTGGGGCTCGTAAAATGGTTAAAAACATTGTATTCAGGGGCTGAGAGTTTCCCGCTCGTGAACGGTTGGGTTGGCCGTCCTTTTGTAGTCGGGTCTGGAGTCCGTCAGGGATGCCCTCTGAGCCCCTTGCTTTACGCGTTCGCTGTCGATCCCTTCCTCAGAAGGGTACATGGGGGACCGTTGGCGGGGGTGAGGATGGACCCGGGGGTCCCGGACCTGGCCTTGAGGACAGTGGCGTACGCTGATGACGTTACTATCTTTGTCTCCTCTCAGGAGGAGGCAGGGTGGGTGATGTCGGAAGTTGTCCGCTACTCGGAGGTCTCCGGGTCAAAGATCAATCGGGAAAAGTGTGAGAGTCTCTGGCTGGGAGGGGGAGATCCTGCTTTTGATCTTCCGGACGCTCTCCCAGAACCCCAAGATTCCCCTAAAATTTTAGGCATCGATTTCGACCAAGGGAATTATCCCGAGAAAAACTGGGAAGGCAGATTGAGGAATGCTGCTCA
Source organism: Eleutherodactylus coqui (assembly GCF_035609145.1). NCBI lineage: Eukaryota > Metazoa > Chordata > Amphibia > Anura > Eleutherodactylidae > Eleutherodactylus > Eleutherodactylus coqui. The sequence continues at coordinate 264,226,783 of NC_089841.1, read as the reverse complement.
AAAGGTGGATCAATGGAAAGGGTGGTCTTTGACCCTGAGAGAAAGGGTTTGCTTGATCAAGACTTATCTGCTCCCTTTGTTAATGTACCTGGGAAGTGTCTGCATTTTGTCAGAACCGCTTTGGTCACGGGTCTACAGCCTGTTCTTCCAGCTGTTATGGGGGAATAGGTTGAACCCAGTCAAGAGGGAGGTTACTTACCGTACGAGGAGACTAGGCAGGTTGGGTATGGTCAACCCAGTGGTAGTCCTCGTGAATACCTTTTTGAAAGCTAATATCGCAAACCTCTGGAAAGAGAGGGCTCCTCCGTGGGTATCCTCCTGTAAGGGATGGTTTTGGCCGTTCTTCCAGGAATGGGAGACAGGAGGGCGTGTGAAGGACTTTCGTACACCGCACGGACATCTTCCGGTTCTGAAGGTTTTACGTCAATGGGGGCTGACCGTGGGGGAAGTCAGGACGCTGGCCAGGCGTGTGCTGGACCAGAGGGTCTTGGCAACCCACTTTCAGAATCCATTGGCCCTCAGAGACTGCCCAAGTGGGGATTTGAAGGTGGGTTTGTCTCTTTTAAATTCGGTAAGAATCCCCTCAAAGTATTGGGACTTGACCTGGCGCTGCTTCCATGGTAAGCTGTATGTGGGGGACAACTTGAAGCACAAGAACACCGAGGACAGAGGTTGTCCCCGGGAGGCATGTGGCAACACTCTGGAGAGCATGGACCACTTCCTGCTTCATTGTCCCTTTAATATAGAGATATACAAGAGGGTAGGGGCTTCCATCGGTTGGCCTCGGCTGGCTGACCTTACCTACGCCGAGTGGTGTTATGGAGCATTCAGAGATCTGGGTGGCAGGGACCGCTGCATTTTATTTTTAGTAAGTCTAGTGGTTAGGTATCAGACGTGGAGCACACGGTGTGTAGTATCGACGCAGCATAAAATCCTCCTCGAGGACGAGGTAAGTAGGAATATTTTCGGTGACCTGGTGAAGGTGCGTTCTCTGGAGTTTGAAAGGTTGGGTAGGCCTCGAGCAGCCTTCCATTGGAGGGGTTTTTGCTTTGGGGTTCCCTAGCCTGGAGAACTGTTTCCCGGTGGGGGGCTGGATTCTTTCACCCTAGCTTTTTGTTTTAAGTTAAAAGTTGAATAAAAGGCTTACGGGACCCGAACCAGGGCTGGAGGTAATGATTATATTTTTGTTATTTATTTATTTTTCCGTATATTTAGGCTGTGGATTATTATGCATTATATGGGTTTGTGGGTGGTATTATATATTTGTTTGCTTTTTTTGTGGGTGGTATTATGTGTTTTCGTGGGTGGTATCTTTATGGGTGGTATTATGAGTTTTTGTGGGGGGTTAGTATTACGTTCTGTGTATTTAAAAAAAAAAAAAAAAATTATATATATATATATATATATATGTATATATATACTAGCTGATATACCCGGCTTCGCCCGAGTTAATTTGGTACTGGTGTTTATCTGGTGTTCACACGGAAAATCTTACGAAGTCGTGGTTACTTTAGAGATACTGAGGAAAAAAAATATGTTCACCATTTTGCATAGTTCTCTGCGTTACCCAGGAAATACCATGTGGAGGCAACCATGCGACGTTTCCTTTATATAAAATGACATCAGGAAATGAGAGAATTAGATTACATACGCAAAATTTGGACACTAATTCTTTTGCGCTTAGAATTGAATAATCGAGTTGGGACCCATTAGCTTTTCCTATTTATGACATAATCAATGCTCGTGCCAAATTTACCGTTTCTATGACACCGGAAAGTGAAAAAGTTACATTCCGCACGTAAAATTTTGACGCTAATTCTTTTGCGCTAGAATTGAATAATCGAGTTGGGACCCATTAGCATTTCCTATTTATGAAATAATCAATGCTTGTGCCAAATTTCACGTTTCTATGACCCCGGAAAGTGAAAAAATTACATTCCGTACGTAAAATTTGGACGCTAATTCTTTTGCGCATAGAATTGAATAATCGAGTTGGGACCTATGAACTTTTCCTATTTATGACATAATCAATGCTCGTGCCAAATTTCACGTTTCTATGACACCGGAAAGTGAAAAAATTACATTTCGCACGTAAAACTTGGACGCTACTTCTTTTGCGCATAAAATTCAATAATCGAGTTGGGACCCATTAGCTTTTCCTATTTATGACATAATCAATGCTCGTGCCAAATTTCATGTTTCTATGACACCGGAATATGAAAAAATTACCTTCCGCACGTAAAATTTCGACGCCAATTCTTTTGCGCTAGAATTGAATAATCAAGTTGGGACCCATTAGCTTTTCCTATTTATGACATAATCAATGCTCGTGCCAAATTTCCCGTTTCTATGACACCGGAAAGTGAAAAAATTACATTCCGTACGTAAAATTTGGACGCTAATTCTTTTGCGCATAGAATTGAATAATCGAGTTGGGACCCATTAGCTTTTCCTATTTATGACATAATCAATGCTCGTGCCAAATTTCCTGTTTCTATGACACCGGAAAGTGAGAAAATTACATTCCGCACGTAAAATTTCGACGCCAATTCTTTTGCTCTAGAATTGAATAATCGAGTTGGGACCCATTCGCTTTTCCTATTTATGACATAATCAATGCTCCTGCCAAATTTCACGTTTCTATGACATTGGGAAGTGAGAGATTTAGATTATGTACGTAAAATTTTGACGCCAATTCTTTTGTGCATAGAATTGAATAATCGAGTTGGGACCCATTAACTTTTCCTATTTATGACATAATCAATGCTCGTGCCAAATTTCACGTTTCTATGACATTGGGAAGTGAGTGATTTAGATTATGTACGTTAAATTTCGACGCCAATTCTTTGGTGCTAGAATTGAATAATCGAGTTGGGACCCAATTTCTTTTCCTTTTTTGGAGATAATCTATGCTTGCGCCAAATTTCATGTTTCTACGACATTGGGAAGTTGGAGAACTTTTGGCGAGTCAGTGAGTCAGTGAGTCAGTGAGTCAGTGAGTCAGTGAGGGCTTTCAGCTTTATATATATAGACTAACTGATATACCCGGCTTCGCCCGAGTTAATTTGGTACTGGTGTTTATCTGGTGTTCACATGGAAAATCTTACGAAGTCGTGGTTACTTTAGAGATACTGAAGAAAAACATATGTTCACCATTTTGCATAGTTCTCTGCGTTACCCAGGAAACACCACGTGGAGGAAACCATGCGACATTTCCTTTATATAAAATGACATCAGGAAGTGAGAGAATTAGATTACGTACATAAAATTTGGACACATTCTTTTGCGCTTAGAATTGAATAATCAAGTTGGGACCCATTAACTTTTCATATTTATGACACAATCAATGCTTGTGTCAAATTTCATGTTTTTATGACATTGGGAAGGGAGAGATTTAGATTATCTACGTAAAATTTGGACGCTAATTCTTTTGCGCATAGAATTGAATAATGGTGTTGGGACCCATTAGCTTTTCCTGTTTATGACATAATCAATGCTCGTGCCAAATTTCCCGTTTCTATGACACCGGAAAGTGAAAAAATTACATTCCGCACGTAAAATTTGGACGCTAATTCTTTTGCGCATAGAATTTAATAATGGAGTTGGGACCCATTAGCTTTTCCTATTTATGACATAATCAATGCTCGTGCCAAATTTCCTGTTTGTATGACACCGGAAAGTGAAAAAATTGCCTTCCGCACGTAAAATTTCTACGCCAATTCTTTTGCGCTAGAATTGAATAATCGAGTTGGGACCCATTAGCTTTTCCTATTTATGACATAATCAATGCTTTTGCCAAATTTCCCGTTTCTATGACACCGGAAAGTGAAAAAATTACATTCCGCACGTAAAATTTGGACGCCAATTCTTTTGCGCTAGAATTGAATAATCGAGTTGGGACCCATTAGCTTTTCCTATATATGACATAATCAATGCTCGTGCCAAATTTCACGTTTCTATGACACCGGAAAGTGAAAAAATTACCTTCCGCACGTAAAATCTGGACGCTAATTCTTTTGCGCATAGAATTGAATAATCGAGTTGGGACCCATTAACTTTTCCTATTTATGTCATAATCAATGCCTGTGCCAAATTTTAAGTTTCTATGACATTGGGAAGTGACAGATTTAGATTATGTACGTTAAATTTCGACGCCAATTCTTTTGCGCTAGAATTGAATAATCGAGTTGGAACCCAATTTCTTTTCTTGTTTTGGAGATAATCTATGCTCGCGCCAAAATTCATGTTTCTACGACATCGGGAAGTTGGAGAACTTTTGGCGAGTCGGTCAGTCAGTGAGTCAGTCAGGGCTTTCAGCTTTATATATATAGATATGTTCATAAGCATGATTGGCAGGTATTGGCAGCGGACCAGGGGATGGGTAGAGGGTAATGTGAGTGTAGTTTAGAGGGGTGGGGGGGGGGGGAATAAATAATTTTTAAAAACAAATTATTAAAAAAAAAAAAGAAAAGAAAAATTGAAAAAAAAACCATTTATAGATTCTTGTTTTACTAATGTGTGTGTGTGTTTTCTCTGTTTAGTAGGTTGGAATATGCAGCACGACAGGACTATGGAATAGGTTGCCTTGTTTTTGTTGTGATATGTTTGTTATGTAAATTTAGTTGTGTAAATGGGACTTGTGAGATTGGGGATGCGGCCAGACCGGTTTTTCACTCCAGTACAGTTTCTGTACAATTTTGTAAATATGAATGTTTGGCTATTATTTCTTGCAAATATTTCTGGTATTTTCTGTTGTCTTTGCAAATATTTCTGGTTTGTAAATGTGTGTGTATATATATGCTTCTTGCGATTGTATTTGGCAAATTTTTCTGTTATTTTGCTATTTTTGTTATTACGCCCTGTAATGTTTTTTAATTTTATGTTTCAACGGTTTTTATTGAAATAAAATCTTAAAGGGGTTGTCCCGCGGCAGCAAGTGGGTCTATACACTTCTGTATGGCCATATTAATGCACTTTGTAATGTACATTGTGCATTAATTATGAGCCATACAGAAGTTATAAGAAGTTTTTCACTTACCTGCTCCGTTGCTAGCGTCCTCGTTTCCATGCAGCCATCTAATTTTCGGCGTCTAATGGCCAAATTAGACGCGCTTGCGCAGTCCGGGTCTTCTTCTTTTCTCAATGGGGCCGCTCGTGCAGGATGCCGGCTCCGTGTAGCTCCGCCCCGTCACTTGCCGATTCCAGCCAATCAGGAGGCTGGAATCGGCAATGGACCGCACAGAAGCCCTGCGGTCCACCGAGGGAGAAGATCCCAGGGGCCATCTTCAGCAGGTAAGTAAGAAGTCACCGGAGCGCGGGGATTCAGGTAAGCGCTGTGTGGTGTTCTTTTTTAACCCCTGCATCCGGGTTGTCTCGCGCCGAACGGGGGGGGGGGGGGGGTTGAAAAAAAAAAACCCGTTTCGGCGCGGGACAACCCCTTTAAGGGTGGCAACACTCTGCCGCAATTTCCCCACGCAGGGGGGTAAAGTCTTGACAATGAAGTACAGAGTCATTGGCCTGTTTTTAACTTATATACTATAGATAACAATTAACAGAACTAAAATATGTATTCAGTTTGCATAGATAGGGTTACATCATGGTGTTATGAGTCTCACATGTTTTTATTAGAATGATAGTGGGGTGGGGGGGTAAAACAGATCTCGATGTCCTCCAGCTCTGGTCATGACTGAGAGATTCATTATTTTTTATTAGATGTCTTTGCCACCTTCATAGTGGATATTTTTAGATTAGTGAGTATAAATAGATGGAACTAGCAGGATCTTCCACTTATGTTCTCATGTGGTTGTATAGATTGGGGATGTTGATGTGCGTTAGCCAGGGATTCCATATCTTCTTGAATTGGGGGGTTGTGTCTTGCCGGATGACAACAAGCTTTTCGTTTACAAAAATCTTATTTATTCGTGTTATGCAGGCTTCGAAGGGTAGTGTAGGTTTTCTCCATTGTTGTGCTATTAGTATGCGAGCTGCCATAGTTATATGTTGGAGTAGCTTGAATGGAGGGTTGCGCATTCCTGTGGGTTTATTTCCCAGTAATAGGATGAATGGGTCTAGTCCAATATCTGTCCCTGTTACCGAAGCTATGAGATGAGAGACTCTTTTCCAGAAGTCCTGGGCTTTTGGGCATGACCACCATATGTGTCTATGAGAGCCCGTGTCATTGCATCCTCTAAAGCATAATTGTGAGATATCTGGGTATATGTTGTGTAGTCTTTCAGGTACTGAGTATGCTCTGTGTAGTACCTTTAGGGAGGTCTCGGTTAATGATATTTGCCAGCTATTCTTGCTGAGATTATCACTGTGTTATCTGTGCTTTGACATAGGACTGCAGTATTTATTTGCAAACGTTTCTTAACTGTACTGTACTCATCTGCACAGTACTTACATTTTGCAGTACAGTGGGGATTCAGGAGGCAGGCAGCGTTCAGCCGGCACTTTGGGGATTCAGCTGCTGTACTGTATCAGAAGGCAGGCAGACACAGCAACGTTCAGCCGGCACTGTGCACTGTGGAGAGGGGAGGGGAAGGAGTAGGCGCGCGCTGGTGCAGGAGAAGCAAGAAGTGACTGGCATCAACTGCGCGCCACCTCACTGAGCGGCGCCCGGGGTCATGGAGCGGTCGGCACCCTTATCTGAGGAATGCAACTTTATTTGAGGGACCGCCACTGCCCTGACACATCGACTTAAGTTGAAAACAGCTTTACTTAAGAGCAATGTTACTCAAGAGTTTACTGTACCATGATACAAATAATGGATATAGAACAGTGGGCATAAAATATTATGTGTCCGAATACAAACATGCCCAATGGCTAATTGTTGTCAGTGCCAGCTGGTGACATTTGTTTATTCTCTCTCTTCAGACTGTTATAAATACAATGTGTGGATATGAGACTCAGAAGCTCAAGAGATGGGATGCCGAGGACCGTATCTATGTCGAGGGTTGCTTGTACAAGATTGTCAGCTGGGGTGAAGGCAACCTTTTGTTCCTAGGATACATTGCGCTGGTTCTTATCTTTCTAGAGGTATAATGACTATGACTTGTAAAAACTGTTATATGCATGTGGGGTTACATTTAATTTGTTGTCAAAGAAAGTTAAAGTACAAAAGTTAGTTTTACCCAAGAAGTGATGCCAGACATCCCTAGCAGGCGCTTACATATTCCAACTTTCAACCTAACTATGTTGATTGGTATTGGGAAAGGTAAAATAAATCATGTCCACCATAAAGCAGGGTCTGAAGGCTCCGAGCAAGCAGTGAGCTAACCAGGGGCACTGGAGAAGCTCACAGATGAGAAGGTGTGGTAAGGAGACTGACAGGAAAGAAATAGGTGAGTATAGAATTTTTTTAAGAACCCCTTTAAGGAACAAATGGGGTAAATACATGGCGCTCGGTTGTGGGCTTAATCCTGGCCGATAGTAAGAATACAGAGTGTGATTTAAGCCCCTGCTTTTGCAATCATCAGAAGCAGATTGGGTTGCCAGCTGCTAGGGCCCATTTACACGCAAAGATAATTTTTTAAAAGATTGTTTTGCATAAGCTGCTAATGGACACTAATGTCCATTAGCAGCTTATCATCTTCATTTGCATGTTAATGAGCGTCCAGGAGTTGAACATAGAGAACAGCAGGTTGTGTGTTCTCTGCATACAGCTCTATTCTGCCATGGGGCTGACTCAAGCTCTTTGCTGAATACAATATAATCAGCACTCCTGTGGAGAATTCAGCACCATAGACAGCAAACACAGCAAGTGGTCAGTGTTATCTTCTCTCCAGCTGAAGGATGAATTTTATGCTAAAAATCATTGTTCAGCCAAATAGTGAAAGATGGAAGCATTGACAAACAACGATTATTGATAAAATGATGGCTTTTGAGGTAATTTTGAGCGATAATCGTTGTGTGTAAATGGGCCTTAAGTCACAGCTGAGAACCGGAAGGAGAAGTGTTTTTTAACCGCTTCTGCCTTCTCCTTTCCTGAGTACATAGTGCTCAATAAGCGCTATTTTGGAACCACTACACTAGCTAGCGGTCACATGACCGCCAGGATCCCCTGGCACAGCAGAGCTGCAGTGTCCTAGCAGACCCTAATCAGCTCTGCCAGTGATGCCCCAGCTACAGTGGAAAAGTGTCAAATAAGAAAAAAAAACATGTAAATGTCCCCCAGAGGTCTTATATGACATCATGGGTGATATAGATAGTAAAAAAAAAAATTACATAAATAAGTTTTAAAAAATTACTGAATAAAATAAAAATATATACATAAAGAAAATTTTTTCCAGGGAAATACTATTCATGACTATCTAACAGGAATATCCAACACAATTCTTTTTTCTTAAGAGCCTTCTCCCAATCACAACCTCTTATTGAAGGAGGAACTCCATCAATCACCCGAAATTTGAATTGACTAATTGTATGTCTCTTCTCATGAAAATGCCGTGGTATCGGTAGATCTAAACTCTTTGTTCGGATGCTGCTTTAGGGTTTATTTATCGTGCTCCTCACCTCCATGGTTGTCTCGCCCACATATTGTAATCCACATGGACACGCTATTAAATATATTACATGAGATGAGGAGCAGGTATAACGATCTTTGATCCAAAAAGCAGCACCTGTCTGTGAGTGATGGAATTTGTCTCCCTTCAATAAGTTCTCGCAGCATGAGCAGCCCAAAGACGGATAGCTGCCCATCTTGCGGGGAAGAAATGTTTTCTGTTTTAGGCTCTCTCCTTTATCAAACAGTGAATGTACCAGTTTGTCCCGTAAACTGTGACACTGCCTATCCGACATAATCGGTTGATTACAAAATTCCTCCACATTATTTGTCAACTGCAAAATTGGCCAATGGGTCTTCAAAATCTTTGAAATACATCTACTTGCTGGACAATAGGTTGACACAAACAGTATTCGCTTAAGAGTCTCATCTTTACATTTTGCCAGAAGGAGCATTTCCTTGTTCATTTGTTTAGCCCTCAAGGCAGCATTTTTAACCATTGCCTCAGGGTAGCCCCTATCCAAGAACTTTCTACACATCTGTGTCAATCTTTCATCCACTTTGCTGTCGCTCATGATCTGTTTTACCCTCAAGAATTGGCTTCAAGGGAGAGAGTCAATGGAGATTCGGGGATGATAACTCCCGTATTCCAATAAATTATTGCGATCTGTCTGTTTAACTAACAAATCTGTTTCAAAACCATCGTCTTTTCTGGAGACCAAAATAAGAGACCAATAAGAGGTGGTGATAGGGAGAAGGCTCTTAAGAAAAAAGAATTGCGTTGGATAGTCCTGTTATATAGACTTGTTCTGCCAGAATACAAGATGGAGCTTGTGCGGTCTGCATGAGTACTGCACAAGCGTGGTGATGCGCTGTAGATATCTATGGTAACGATAGCTAGTCCCGTGAGATCTGGGGCATGCGCAATGGATCTCTGCAAGAAGACGGAGATGCCGCTGAGTTCCGGTGGAGCGCAATGGATGATGGGTTGTAGCGCATGCGCAGTAACAAGATTTGGACGCGCTGACAGATGCCCACTAGAGATGAGCGAACACCAAAATGCTCGGGTGCTCGTTACTCGGGACGAAAATTTAGCGATGCTCGAGGGTTCGTTTCGAATAACGAACCCCATTGAAGTCAATGGGCGACCCGAGCATTTTTGTATATCTGGGCAATTCAAGAAAGTGATGGGAACGACACAGCAATGGATAGGGCAGGCGAGGGGCTACATGTTGGGCTGCATCTCAAGTTCCCAGGTCCCACTATTAAGCCACAATAGCGGCAAGAGTGCCCCCCCCTCCCAACAATTTTTACATTTGCATACCTTAGCTAAGCACCACACTACCTCCAACAAAGCACAATCACTGCCTGCATGACACTCCGTTGCCACTTCTCCTGGGTTACATGCTGCCCCCCCCCCCCCCCCCGCACGACCCAGTGTCCACAGCACACACCAAAGTGTCCCTGCCCAGCTTTCAGCTGCCCTCATGCCACGCCACCCTCATGTCTATTTATAAGTGCATCTGCCATGAGGAGGAACCGCAGGCACACACTGCAGAGGGTTGGCACGGCTAGGCAGCGACCCTCTTTAAAAGGGGCAGGACGATAGCCCACAATGCTGTACAGAAACAGTGAGAAATATAATCCTGTGCCACCGCCATCAGGAGCTGCACACGTGGGCATAGCAATGGGAAACCTATGTGCCACACACTATTCATTCTGTCAAGGTGTCTGCATGCCCCAGTCAGACCGTGGTTTTTTATAAATAGTCACAGGCAGATACAACTCCGCAATGGGAATTCCGTGTGCACCCACAGCATGGGTGGCTCCCTGGAACCCACCGGCTGTACATAAATGTATCCCATTGCAGTGCCCTGGACAGCAGAGCTAACGTCAGATTAAATGCAGGTGGGCTTCGGCCTACACTGCATGCCCCAACCTGACCGGGGTTTTTAATTCATAGACACAGGCAGGTACAACTCCCTATTGTGAAGTCCCTGTGGACTGACAGCATGGGTGGGTGCCAGGAAGCCACCGGCGGCACATAAATATATCCCATTGCATTGCCCATCACAGCTGAGGTAATGTCATGTTTAATGCAGGTGGGCTTCGGCCCACACTGCATGCCCCAGTCAGACTTCTTTAGAAGTGGACACATGCAGTTACAACTCCGTGTGGACCGACAGCATGGGTGGCTCCCTGGAACCCACCGGTGGTACATAAATATATCCCATTGCAGTGCCCAGCACAGCTGAGTTAACGTCAGCTTTAATGCAGGTGGGCAAAAAATTTATTGGATTACACTGTAGGCGAGGGCCCCAAAAAATTGGTGTACCAACAGTACTAATGTTCCTTAGAAAAATTGCCCATGCCCAACCAAGAAGGCAGGTGAAACCCATTAATCGCTTTGGTTAATGTGGCTTAATTTGTAACTAGGCCTGGAGGCAGCCCAGTTAAAATAAAATTTGGTTCAGGTGCAAGTTTCAACGCTTTAATGAGAATTGAAACGTATAAACATTGTTTACAAAAGTTATATGACTGAGCCTTGTGGGCCTAAGAAAAATTGCCCATTCGGCGTGATTACGTGAGGTTTCAGGAGGAGGAGCAGGAGGAGGATGAATATTATACACAGATTGATGAAGCAAAAATGTCCCCGTTTTGGATGGTGATAGAGAACGATGCTTCCATCCGCGGGTGCAGCCTATGTATTGCTTAGGTATCGCTGCTGTCCGCTGGTGGAGAAGAGAAGTCTGGGGAAATCCAGGCTTTGTTCATCTTGATGAGTGTTAGCCTGTCGGCACTGTCGGTTGACAGGCGGGTACGCTTATCTGTGATGATTCCCCCAGCCGCACTAAACACCCTCTCTGACAAGACGCTAGCCGCAGGACAAGCAAGCACCTCCAGGGCATACAGCGCGAGTTCAGGCCATGTGTCCAGCTTCGACACCCAGTAGTTGTAGGGGGCAGAGGCGACACACAGGACGGTCGTGCGATCGGCTACATACTCCCTCACCATCCTTTTACAGTGCTCCCGCCGACTCAGCCTTGACTGGGGAGCGGTGACACAGTCTTGCTGGGGAGCCAGAAAGCTGTCAAAGGCCTTAGAGAGTGTTCCCCTGCCTGTGCTGTACATGCTGCCTGATCTCCGCGCCTCCCCTGCTACCTGGCCCTCGGAACTGTGCCTTCTGCCACTAGCGCTGTCGGATGGGAATTTTACCATGAGCTTGTCCGCCAGGGTCCTGTGGTATAGCATCACTCTCGAACCCCTTTCCTCTTCGGGTATCAGAGTGGAAAGGTTCTCCTTATACCGTGGGTCGAGCAGTGTGTACACCCAGTAATCCGTAGTGGCCAGAATGCGTGTAACGCGAGGGTCACGAGAAAGGCATCCTAACATGAAGTCCGCCATGTGTGCCAGGGTACCTGTACGCAACACATGGCTGTCCTCACTAGGAAGATCACTTTCAGGATCCTCCTCCTCAGGCCATACACGCTGAAAGGATGACAGGCAAGCAGCATGGGTACCCTCAGCAGTGGGCCAAGCTGTCTCTTCCCCCTCCTCCTCATCCTCCTCATGCTCCTTCTCCTCCTCCTCAACGCGCTGAGATATAGACAGGAGGGTGCTCTGACTATCCAGCGACATACTGTCTTCCCCCTGCTCTGTTTCCGAGCGCAAAGTGTCTGCCTTTATGCTTTGCAGGGAACTTCTCAAGAGGCATAGCAGAGGAATGGTGACGCTAATGATTGCAGCATCCCCGCTCACCATCTGGGTAGACTCCTCAAACTTTCCAAGGACCTGGCAGATGTCTGCCAACCAGGCCCACTCTTCTGTAAAGAATTGAGGAGGCTGACTCCCACTGCACCGCCCATGTTGGAGTTGGTATTCCACTATAGCTCTACGCTGCTCATAGAGCCTGGCCAACATGTGGAGCGTAGAGTTCCACCGTGTGGGCACGTCGCACAGCAGTCGGTGCACTGGCAGATTAAACCGATGTTGCAGGGTGCGCAGGGTGGCAGCGTCCGTGTGGGACTTGCGGAAATGTGCGCAAAGCCGGCGCACCTTTCCGAGCAGGTCTGACAAACGTGGGTAGCTTTTCAGAAAGCGCTGAACCACCAAATTAAAGACGTGGGCCAGGCATGGCACGTGCGTGAGGCTGCCGAGCTGCAGAGCCGCCACCAGGTTACGGCCGTTGTCACACACGACCATGCCCGGTTGGAGGCTCAGCGGCGCAAGCCAGCTGTCGGTCTGCTCTGTCAGACCCTGCAGCAGTTCGTGGGCCGTGGGCCTCTTATCTCCTAAGCTGAGTAGTTTCAGCATGGCCTGCTGACGCTTGCCCACCGCTGTGCTGCCACGCCGCGCGACACCGACTGCTGCTGATGTGCTGCTGCTGACACATCTTGTTTGCGAGACAGAGGTTGCGGAGGAGGAGGAGGAGGGTGGTTTAGTGGAGGAAGCATACACCGCCGCAGATACCACAACCGAGCTGGGGCCCGCAATTCTGGGGGTGGGTAGGACGTGAGCGGTCCCAGGCTCTGACTCTGTCCCAGCCTCCACTAAATTCACCCAATGTGCCGTCAGGGAGATATAGTGGCCCTGCCCGCCTGTGCTTGTCCACGTGTCCGTTGTTAAGTGGACCTTGGCAGTAACTGCGTTGGTTAGGGCGCGTACAATGTTGCGGGAGATGTGTTCGTGCAGGGCTGGGACGGCACATCGGGAAAAGTAGTGGCGTCTAGGAACTGAGTAGCGCGGGGCCGCCGCCGCCATCATACCTTTGAAAGCCTCCGTTTCCACAACCCTATACGGCAGCCTCTCCAGGCTATGTGCACGTTTAACGCTTGAGCGTGCGGGTGCGTGGCGGCGTACTTGCGCTTGCGCTCTAACACTTGCGCTAGTGACGGCTGGACGGTGCGCTGACAGACATTGGTGGATGGGGCCGAGGACAGCGGAGGTGAGAGTGTGGGTGCAGGCCAGGAGATGGTAGTGCCTGTGTCCTGAGAGGGGGGTTGGATCTCAGTGGCAGGTTGGGGCGCAGGGGGAGAGGCAGCGGTGCAAACCGGAGGCGGTGAATGGCCTTCGTCCCACCTTGTGGGGTGCTTGGCCATCATATGTCTGCGCATGCTGGTGGTGGTGAGGCTGGTGGTGGTGGCTCCCCGGATGATCTTGGCGCGACACAGGTTGCACACCACTGTTCGTCGGTCGTCTGCACTCTCAGTGAAAAACTGCCAGACCTTTGAGCACCTCGGCCTCTGCAGGGTGGCATGGCGCGAGGGGGCGCTTGGGGAAACAGTTGGTGGATTATTCGGTCTGGCCCTGCCTCTACCCCTGGCCACCGCACTGCCTCTTCCAACCTGCCCTGCTGCTGCCCTTGCCTCCCCCTCTGAAGACCTGTCCTCAGTAGGCGTAGCAAACCAGGTGGGGTCAGTCACCTCATCGTCCTGCTGCTCTTCCTCCGAATCCTCTGTGCACTCCTCCCTCGGACTTACTGCCCTTACTACTACCTCACTGATAGACAACTGTGTCTCATCGTCATCGTCCTCCTCACCCACTGAAAGCTCTCGAGACAGTTGCCGGAAGTCCCCAGCCTCATCTCCCGGACCCCGGGAACTTTCCAAAGGTTGGGCATCGGTCACGACAAACTCCTCCAGTGGGAGAGGATTCGGAACCATTGCTGCCCATTCTGGGCAGGGGCCCGAGAACAGTTCCTGGGAGTCTGCCTGCTCCTCAGAATGTGTCATTGTAATGGAGTGAGGAGGCTGGGAGGAAGGAGGAGCAGCAGCCAGAGGATTCAGAGTTGCAGCAGTGGACGGCGCAGAAGTCTGGGTGGTCGATAGATTGCTGGATGCACTTTCTGCCACCCACGACAGGACCTGCTCACACTGCTCATTTTCTAATAAAGGTCTACCGCGTGGACCCATTAATTGTGAGATGAATGTGGGGACGCCAGAAACGTGCCTCTCTCCTAATCCCGCAGCAGTCGGCTGCGATACACCTGGATCAGGAGCTCGGCCTGTGCCCACACCCTGACTTGGGCCTCCGCGTCCTCGGCCGCGTCCACGTCCTCTAGGCCTACCCCTACCCCTCAGCATGGTGTATTACCAGTAGTGCAGAAACAGAACGCTGTAATTAAATGTGCCGCTTATTGGCCTGTGGTTGGAGGCTGACTTCGCTTACGGAACGCACAGCAGAGCCAGGAAAGAATTTTGCGCAAGCCTGCTGTAACACTTAGCTGGCTGCGTATGAATTAGGACAACTACCCCCAGCAGAGACCCAGTACACTGAGGACGGTCACAGGCAGCCCAAATAGATTTTTTTCCCCAAATGTTTTTGGAAAGGCCCACTGCCAATATACACTAAATATGTCTTCTGTCCCTGTCTCACCACAACTGGCCCTGGACAATGTAAAATTACTGCAGACTGTTTCACTGTGGACAGGAATACAGCGGTGATGTAACAGGCAACACAGAGCCAGGAAAGAATTTTGCGCAAGCCTGCTGTAACACTTAGCTGGCTGCGTATGAATTAGGACAACTACCCCCAGCAGAGACCCAGTACACTGAGGACGGTCACAGGCAGCCCAAATAGATTTTTTTTCCCAAATGTTTTTGGAAAGGCCCACTGCCTATATACACTAAATATGTCTTCTGTCCCTGCATCACCACTACTGGCCCTGGACAAGGTAAAATTACTGCAGGACGCAATGCTCTGCACGGCCGAAATACAAAAAAAAAAAAAAAGTGCAACACTGCAAAAAGCAGCCTCCACACTACTGCACACGGTTAGATGTGGCCCTAAGAAGGACCGTTGGGGTTCTTGAAGCCTAAAATAACTCCTAACACTCTCCCTATAGCAACTCCAGCAAGACAACACTTTCCCTGAACTGTCAGAATGCATCTGTGGCGAGCCGCGGGAGGGGCCGATTTATATACTCGGGTGACACCTGATCTCGCCAGCCACTCACTGCAGGGGGGTGGTATAGGGCTTGAACGTCACAGGGGGAAGTTGTAATGCCTTCCCTGTCTTTCTATTGGCCAGAAAAGCGCGCTAACGTCTCAGAGATGAAAGTGAATGTAACTCGAACATCGCGTGGTGCTCGTTTCGAATAACGAGCATCTCGAACACGCTAATACTCGAACGACTATCAAGCTCGGACGAGTACGTTCGCTCATCTCTGATGCCCACAGCGGGAGATTGCCATGATGACCGCAGTGGGAAGAAAGTGTAATAATGTGGTCAATAATTACTAACAAGGAATATCTGTGTATATTTTATAGTGGGTGTCACCATCATTATGATTGATGCGGGAACCAAATGTTGTTTGTATTTAAATGTTGCATATGGGTGTTATTTTTATACTTAAAAAAGACCTTGTAAAGGTCGAAACGTTGTTTTATCGTTTGGAGGAATTAAAAGCAATCTTTAATTGCACCACGGATGCTGCCATCTTCTCTATCTACATTGATCACATGATGGTGACATCATCACAGGTTCTCTAAGAACACGGCTGCTGTCCGCCTCTGCTGGTTTAGGACCTGTGACCATTTCCAATCTCTTTCACTACATTCTATCAGTAATGTGTGTATAAGCATGATGTACAGCAAAAATAGTGTGGTACCGTGTTACCCAGAAACAATAATGTGGTATTAAATACTCTTGATAAAAAAGACAAAAGTATCATGGAGGTGAGACATTTATTGGATAACCAGAAAACATAAGCTTTTGGAGCACAGAGGCCCCTTCATCAGGCCTCGGGCTCCGAAGACTTGCATAGATGAGCGTTTTGGTTAGCTAATAACGGTATCACCTCTAGAATACCTTTATCTTTTTTTGCACAAGAGTATCTCACAGCACATTGTGTGTAAGCAGTAGTACAAATGACCCTTCTTTGTGTAGGTCCCAGAACATCATTCTGAACCCCTCCATAATTGTCATACATGTTTTGTCTTATGTTTATGCACTGAGCAAATCTGTCATGTAATATTTCTGTATGTGTTGCACAGCTGCAGCGTCTGAAGGGTTAACTCCCATAAAATCATTGCCTATCAGCTTTGCTGCATACTGAATGTATCTATCTTACTATGTCATGTGGTACAAGTGAGGTTATAAAAGTGAGCGTCTGAGAGTGGGAAAGGGTTTGGTTCTGTCTTCATCTTGAGTGCTAACACAGAGCTGCATGGAAGCACTATCAGCGCCCATGTTGGTGAAAAGGAAGAATGACATCCCGTAGCGTATGGAGAGTAGATGTGAGAGGAGTGAGTCCCTTCCAGAGAGCGTAACACATCCCAGTCCACTAAAACAGGTACCCGTTCACACTACAGGCAATATTTTTCCTGTGTGGCCGTCCTCCAATGGGATCACCACACAGAGGTACGTAATTGTGACACCCACGTGAATGTTGTGCGGGGTGCATCTAGGCCAGTGGTGGCGAACCTATGACACGCGTGCCAGAGGCGGCACGCAGAGCCTTCCCTGCTGGCACGCTCCACATCGGCCGCTCACCACTTGTGAATACCAGCAGGGGCCGCGGCTCCCCTGCCGGCATTCACAAACGGCACTGCTAGCCGCGCTGATCCCGGCACACACTGACTTCAGTCTGCAGCTGGAATCCCCCTCCCCCCTACCCCGACGTCTCCTACTACTTGGTTCCGCCGGGAGGGGGCGGTGTCCAGCAGTGTGTGTGTCAGAATGTGTGCCGGGAGCATATTAACACTTTCTTCCCCACTTCTGCAGCAATCAGCAATTCCCAGCAACCTGATTGGTTGCTTGGTTTGGCTGATTCACCAAAAAACCAATCAGGTTGCTGGGAATTACCTATTGAGGCAGAAGTGGGGAAGAAAAAGTTAATATGCAGGCCGGGACCATCGCTGACCAGAAGAGGAGCTGAGCTTACAGGAGGGGGGGGGTAAGTATGTGGGTCTCGGGAGGCGCACTGTGGGGTGTCACTAATGCACGGGGGGCCGCTGGGAGGGTGTCACTAATGCACGGGGGGGCCGCTGGGAGGGTGTCACTAATGCACTGGGGGGGCCGCTGGGGGGGTGTCCCTAATTCACTGGGGGGCCGCTAGGGGGTGTCCCTAATGTACTGGGGGGCCGCTGGGGGGGGTGTCACTACTGCACTGGGGGGCGTCTCTAATGCACTTGGGGGGCCGCTGGGGGGTGTCCCTAATACACTGGGGGCCACTGGGGGGTGTCCCTAATGCACTGGGGGCCGCTGGGGGGGTCACTATTATCGCTGTGGGGTGGGGGACACGATTACCGCTAGGGCCGCTGTGGGGTGGGGGTCACTATCACCGCTGGAGCCACTGTGGGGTGGGGGTCACTATCACCGCTGGAGCCGCTGTGGGGTGGGAGTTACTATTATTGCTGGGTGGGGGTCACTATTATCGCTGGGGGTGCTGGGGGGTGTCACTATTACCGCTGGGGGTGGGGGTCACTATTACTGCTAAGGCTGCTGTGTGGTGGGGGGTCACTATTATCACTCTGGGGGGGGTCACTATTACCGCTAAGGGCCGCTGTGCGGTGGAGGTCACTATTACCGCTGGGGCTGCTGGGGGGGTGTCACTATTACCGCTGGGGCTGCTGTGTGGTGGGGAATGTTTACATGTGGCGGACATGGGCAGGGCCGCTTCAAAATAGACAGCGTGCAGATTTTGACTACTTTTTGGATGCGGAAATGCTGCAGAATTTTCCACAGAAATTTCCCCTGAGGACATTCTGCAGTATTTCTGCATCCAAAAAGCAGTCAAAATCTGCACGCTGTCTATTTTGAAGCGGCCCTGTCCTTTTTAGAACGACGGGGGTAAAATCATACGTTGTGATAAGCCCCGCCCCCTGACGTGTTGGCACTTTGCGATAAATAAGTGGGTTTTAGGTTGCAGTTTGGGCACTCGGTCTCTAAAAGGTTCGCCATCACTGATCTAGGCTAAACTTTTCTTTAGTAATTGCCTGCCAGAGTGTATGTGGAGAGACCCCTACCTTTTACCTCCTCCGGAATATACCCAATTTCCAGGATCGGTGACATTTAGAAAACATGGACTATAGGGCTGTATTGTTCCTGTGTTTCCTCTCAACCTCTCAGTTTCTGCCTGTAATTTTATGCAAGTGTATTGTACCTGTAACTACTTGTTTTGCAAAGTTTATCCAAGTAAAGGTTTACCGGGTCTCAACCATTCCCGAGGTACGATACACAAGCCTCTGTGTTTATTGCTCCATCGTATAGAATAACGCTGTGGGAACACTGGCGTCACGACGTGATATATATATATATATACACACATCCCTACAACAATTCCCCTTTGGTTACCACTTGGCAACACCGTGACAAGGACTAGGCCTCCAGCCATACACACAGTAAGTGGAAGTGAAATGGGGTATTACAGCCTCTGTGACACTACATTTGTATTATGTATGTAATTAGCTTCCATATTATGTCTTTTCAGGTTGTTGTGATCTGTTTGGCTGTAGTCCTTATCTATCAAATCAATTTCATAACGGAGAGGCGGAAAAGCCATGTTGTGGTGAGAACCAGGCCAGACTCGGAAGAAGACCTTGTTCAACAAACTTCATATTGAAGAACATATTTATGTTTGGAACTGAGCTGCTGCAATTCGCACTTTATAAACCAGAGATATTTGAAAATATTTTCCTTTATGACAATTCATAAGCAATTGTTTAGTATGAGGGACATTTGTGGGTACCTATTTATTTATATATTAGGAATTGTGTTCTCTAATATACCTCTTTACACCAACTTTTCGACATTCTGCTTCTCTCATGGTCAGGATGTAACATCTAGTCCTGACCATGAGAGAAGCAGGAAGTAGAATAGCAGCACAGCACTCCCATTGAGCTCTAATGGCGATGGCTGGCTGGCTGCACTAACAGCTGATCCTGAACGCCGGACCCCATCCATCAACTACTGATGACCTATCCAAAAGGATAGGTCATCAGTTAAACTAGCCCAGAATACCCCTTTAACAGCAAGAATTTATTGAGTAATAGGGAAACTATTGGATAATGGATATGTAGGAGAGAATTGTCATTAATAGAAATTTCAAAAATATAATTGAAGGTTCACACACTTTACAAAAATGTTGCTCGAAAAAATATTTGACTAATACTTGTGTCTATTACTGTGAAGAATAGTAAACATACTTATACTACTGTAAACATAAAAAATGTCTTTTGTGGTCATTTTAAAAATTATCTAAGCAAATTGCTTAGGATGATATCCTAGTGAGTTAGCAGAATACTGTGTATAGAACTGCTAAGGAGGTAAAATCTTAAAGAGGTTGTCTCATGTTTACACCTTGTGTGAAGATTGCTACCCCAGTGATCTGCAATGCAGAATTTTGTGTGAAATGCATGGGAGATGCGGTATTGCGTGTCCGTTATTCTAATGAATGGATGACTATCTAATGCACATGTGTAAAACACAAGGCCCACAGGATGAATTCGGCACGCCACTTCAATTTATGTGGTGGTCCGGTCTGGTCCGTTGGTTGCAGTGCAGAGTCTGACTGCTGACCTCTTTCCTCTAGTGTCTGCGTGTTCCGTCCTGTACGCAGTGGGGAAAGAGTTCAGTGGTCACAGACTGAGAAGCGACTGCCACCTCCAGATCAGAGCTGCAGGCTGAGTGAGTAGAATGTCTGTAGGGATGATAGCCAGCCAAAGGCCAATACTGGGGTTGCTATAACTACTGGGACTACTATGGGTGTCACTCTTACTACTAAGGCCAATATGGGGACACTATTACTACTGCACCCACCATGGGGGGCACTAATATTTTTGGGCCACCAATATAGGGGATACTTACTACTAGGGAAACTATAGGAGTCACTATTACTACTGAGACTACTATGGGGGCCACTTATTACTACTAGGGCCAGTATAGGGGATACTATTACTACTTGGAACACCAATATATTGGGACACTTATTACTGGCACCACTATGGGGGTTCACTATTACAGGGGCCACTATTACTGGAGTCTCTAGGGGGGTCACTATTACTACTGGGGCCACTATGGGTGTCACTATTATTATTGGGGTCACTAGGGGGGGGTCACTATTACTACTGGAGTGACTATTGTGGTCACTATGCGAAGGCCACTAATATTACTGGAACCACTATGAAGGTAACCATAAGACTAATGTAGCCCTCTGTGAAAATTCCACCCCTGATCTAATGCAAGGAGATGTCAGGCCCACCAGAGCAGGAGCAGGAGGTGTTTTTTGTTAGTGGCTGACTGCGCTGGGCTATACAGGGAGTTCCTGGAAGGGGACTGCCTTTCTGTGATATCCATATGCCATATTGGTGTGTGTGAACAAAAGGTTTTATTGTTGAGAATGAATCAGTAAAGGTCATGCGTTCCCTGTCTATATTATGTAACTATTTGAATTATATGCATTATACCTCCTGACAAAATATATGTGAAGCAGGTGTTGGGGTATGTGTAGGTGCTGGGGTATGTGTTGGTGTTGCTCACATCAGGGGTAAGTTGAGTTATGTAAATTCTTCATTTGTACAAATTTTTGCATTCATTTGTGATACTGAATATACACACATTCTTTCTATTATTCCTTAATTCTTTCAGCTGAAGGTTTAAAATATAAAAAAAATTTCTACTCTGGTCTATGGTGTTTTTATTGTGTGTCAGTTTACTTGATAACATTTCGTGATCCCCAATAAGTCATTCTGAATGTATCCATTAATTTAGATCACATAGAATCATACAATGGTAGAGTTGGTAGGGACCTCCAGTGTCATTGGGTCCAACCCCCTACTCAGTGCAGGATCACTAAATCATCCCAGACAGATATTTGTCCAGCCTTTGTTTGAACGCTTCCATTGCAGGAGAACTCACCACTTCCCATGGTAACCTGTTCCACTCATTGATCACCCTCACTGTCTAATATCTGATGTGTCTCCTCTGTTTCAGTTTCATCCCATTGCTTCTTCTTTCCTTGTGCAGATGAGAATAGGGCTGATCCCTCTGCACTGTGACAGTCCTTCAGATATTTGTAGACCGCTATTAAGTCTTCTCTTAGCCTTCTTTTTTGCAAGCTAAACATTCCCAGATCCTTTAACTGTTCCTCATAGGACATGGTTTGCAGATGACTCACCATCCTAGTGATCTTCTCTGAACTTGCTCCAGTTTTTCTGTCTTTTTTAAATTGGGGTGCCCAGAACTTGACACACTATTCCAGATGAGGTCTGACTTAGGCCAAATGTCCATGCCACGCACAGATTCTGAGTGCAGAATTCTGCACAGAATCCGCCTGTGACCATGGCCATGGAACACTTTCTCACCTCTCCAGAGCCAACACGGGTCTCCTCCAGTGCGGCTGGATCTTCTTTCTTTTGCACGGCAGATGTGTCTGGACACGCCGTAAAAAGCGCAGTGCATGTTTTTTTAAATGAATCTCCTGCTTTCCCACGGATCCGCGGCACATCTACAGTGTCAGCTGTGGGTGTGCTGTGGATTGGATGACTTCCATTGACTTCAATGGAAGCCGTCCGTGTAGGAATCTGCCGAAAATGGAGCACGCTGCGATTTTTCTCCCGCGCGTGGGATCCGGACGCCGGGAAAAAGAAAAATCACATCTGCATTCTTTGAGATGTTTTGCGGATGCTAATGCATCCCTATGGGTGGTTTGATTTGTGGTTCTTCTGCGCGGGTTCTGCAAATCAAATCATCCTGTGGACAATGGGCCTAAAGAAAACTAGAGGGGGATAATTACCTCGCGTGATCTAGACTCTATGTTTCTTTTAATACATCCCAGAATTGTGTTTGCCTTTTTTGCTGCTGTATCACACTGTTGACTCATGTTCACTCTGTGATCTATTAGTATATCCAAGTCTTTTTCCACATGTGCTGCTGCTTAGCCCAATTCCTCTCAGTCTATATGTGCTTTTTTCAATTTTGCTTGCCCAGATGTAGGACTTTCTCCTTGTTAAATACCATTCTGTTAGTTGCTTCCCACTGTTAAAGCTTGTCTAGATCTTTTTGAATCCTTTTTCTCTCTTCCCTAGTGTTAGCTATCCCTCCTAGCTTTGTGTCGTCGGCAAATTTGATCAGTTTTAGCTTAATTCCCTCCTCTCATGTATAACAATGTTGAACAACACTGAGCCTGGGACAGAGCCTTGTGGTTCCCCACTTGATACATTCTTCGAATTGGTTGCGCAGCCATTTATGACCACTTTTTGAGTACGATCACTCAACAAGTTATGAATCCACCTCACAGTTGCCTTGTCAATCCCATATTTGGTCTTTTTTCAATATGCAAGGTAATGGATACTTTGTTAAATGCTAAAAGTCAAGATATACTATATCCACTGCATTTCCCTGATCAACCCATTCGGTGATTCCATCATTGAAGGAAATTAGATTCGCCTAGCATGACTTGTTTGTTACAAACCCATGCTGGCTCTGGTTAATTACTCCATTTTTATCCAAGTATTTGCATACATGCTGTTTAATAATTTTTTCAAACATCTTTCCCAGTATAGAAGTCAGGCTCACAGACCTGTAGTTTCCTGGATCCACCTTCTTCCCTTTTTTTGAAGATAGGGACAACATTTGCCCTTTTCAAATTTTCTGGGACTTCTGTTCTACAGGAATTTTCAAAGATTATGGCGAGTTGCTCAGCAATTACCTCCACTGCTTCCTTTAGTATCCTAGGATGTAATTCATCTGGACCTTGAGACTTGAATTCATTTAAGTTAGCTAAGTGTTCCCTCACCATCTCCCTGCTTATAGATAGATAGCCTACATTCTTTTATTCCCCCAATAGCACAGGGAAGATCAGTTGATGTTCCATCTACTTTCTGAGAGAAAACAGATACAAAATAGGAATTTAAAAGTTCGGCCTTTTCAACATTCTTAACCAATTCACTATTTTCATCTTGTAAGCTGCCAATAGCATCTTTGACTTTTCTTTTGCTTTTTGACATACCCCCAAAATAATTTTTTCTTGCTTTTGGCCTCTGTTGCAAGCATTAATTCATTATCAGCTTTAGCTTTTCTGACACTTGCCTTACAGTTTCTGCAGACGGCATTATATTCTTCTTTAGATATTCCACCCATCTTTCCATTTGATAAACATATTTTCCTTCCTTTTTAACATGTGTGGAAGTTATGTGTTCATCCATCTTGGTCTCTTTAAATGCTTCCCATTTTTCCTTCTTTTAGGGATTGTTATTTGTTAACGATTGTGCTTTGAGAATCTAATTTCTCAATATTTCCCAACCTTCTTTGACATTTCTTTCCTTAAGAACATCCAGCCATTGGATTCTTCCTATCCTCTTTCTGAGTTCATAAAAAATCTGCCTTTCTGAAATCCAATCTTAAGGTCTGTGAATATAAAAAAATGAAAAAAGATCCAGCGCTCCAGAAAAACCTTTCTGACTCAAATTAGTCAAAGGCTCCTTGAATATGCATACATACTTTTATTGAAAATATATCCAAATATGTCCGACACGTTTCGTCGCCTAACAGCGACTTTTTCAAGTGACATATACAACCATTACTGACCTTATATACTCTCTTAGAACAAATCTTACCTAAGAGGCACCCGGAGTTTATTCCATGATCAATCACCCGAGTCGCCGTGTCGTCACATCCGGCGCACGGGAGGGTTTACGGAGTACTTCCGGATCATGCACACTGCTTCCGGGTTCGTTCTCCACATTGAAATACCCATAGTATGACGTTACGCTATGCCGGTCATGTGACTATTGTAGGTCACATGATCCCCCAGCGTTCTGTCATCAATGCGCCCGGCGTAAGGAGAGAACGTTGCCATATCAACGGAACGCTCTCCTCTAGTATGAGCGAATATATCTCTCTTACTGTGTTATAGCGATATATAAATACAAGAATACATAAATTGATATATAGGTACTATCAGAACAATCAGGATGGTCGTAACCTCCTTTTAACTTTGCCATAAAGACAATTCTAAAAATATTAGAACCGAAGAGTGCATGCCCATCCAGACAAGATGACAATGCAGACCTCATTCTTATATTTGTTACCACTATTCTATATCTTAAAATTTCATTAAAATATAAACAATAACAATAAATACTCAAATTTACAATAAATATTCTAATATAATGTAATCTATAATCTAAAAATTTATATTAGACCATCACAAATCCCACAAACTATATCAATAAATATCCTATATATAAAAAACCACAAGAGTCTTGAGATGTATGCATAAATATGTTATGTTGTATATGTATATACATATGGGATAATGCATACATATATACATACCTATACACATTCTGAATAATACGAATAGTCTATCTAAACATTGAACTAACTAGATATATAAAAGAATGATCCTTTAGAATTTCTCTAGCACCTCATTCAGGCCATTAGGAGTGAGTGTGTTTAATTTATATATCCAATACATCTCCTTGATTCTTAGATTTTTCACTGATCGTAAGGAGATGCTCTCTAGTGGGGTAACTTTCAAACCCGATGGGTCACTGTCATGGTATATTTTAAAATGTCTAGAGATACTGTGCTGCATGAACCCCTTTTTTATATTGCTCTTATGTCTTGAAACCCTGGCTCTTAGCATATTGAGCGTCCTCCCAACGTATTTTTTGTGACATGGGCATTCCAATAAATATATCACGTTCTTAGATCTGCATTAGAGATGAGCGAACGTACTCGTCCAAGCTTGATATTCGTGTGAATATTAGGGTGTTCGGGATGCTCGTTACTCGTAACGAGTACCACGTGGTGTTCCGGTAACTTTCAGTTTCCTCTCTGAGACGTTAGCGCGCTTTTCTGGCCAATTGAAAGACAGGGAAGGCATTACAACTTCCCTCTGTGACGTTCAAGCCCTATACCACCCCCCTGCAGTGAGTGGCTGGGGAGATCTGATGTCATCCGAGTATAAAAGTCGGCCCCTCCCGCGGCTCGCCACACATGCCTTGTGAGTTAGCTGAGGGACAGTGGTATCGTGCTGGAGCTGCTGTAGGGAGAGCGTTAGGAGTTAGTGTAGGCTTCAAGAACCCCAACGGTCCTTCTCAGGGCCACATCTAATAGTGTGCAGTACTGTGTTAGCACTGTATTTTTTTTTTTTTTTTTCAAAATTGGATCTGCAGAGCATTGCGCCCTGCAATAGGGACAGAAGTGGTGGTTAGGCAGGGAGAGTGTTAGCAGTGAGTGTAGGCTTCAAGAACCCCAACGGTCCTTTCTAGGGCCACATCTATCCGTGTGCAGTACTGTCCAGGCTGCTGTTAGCAGTGTTGCATTTTTTTTTTTTTCTCAAAACCGGCTGTGCAGACCATTGCACCCGGCATTAATACTACAGGGATAGAATTGTGTAGGCAGGGCCAGAAGACATACATTATTCATTGAATAGATGCAGTGTGGCTTGTCCTTTGAAAAACAAGGGAAAAAATTCTATTTCGCCTGCCTCTGACAGTCCTCAGGGCTCTGGGTACGTGTGTGCTGCGTGCAGAACGTTAAAAAAAAAATCAGACGCAGCCAGCTACGTTTTACTGCAGGCTTGCGCCAATTTTTTTCCTGCATGGGAAATCCCTGATCTGCTGGAGCCAATAACTTTGCATCACTGCAGTTCTCTGACACATTTGCAGGGCCACAACACAGTTATTAAACTTAGTACTATTCATTGTATACACGCAGTGTGGCTTGTCCTTTGAAAAACAAGGGAAAAAATTCTATTTCGCCTGCCTCTGACAGTCCTCAGGGCTCTGGGTACGTGTGTGCTGCGTGCAGAACGTTAAAAAAAATCAGACGCAGCCAGCTACGTTTTACTGCAGGCTTGCGCCAATTTTTTTCCTGCATGGGAAATCCCTGATCTGCTGGAGCCAATAATTTTGCATCACTGCAGTTCTCTGACACATTTGCAGGGCCACAACACAGTTATTAAACTTAGTAGTATTCATTGAATAGACGCAGTGTGGCTTGTCCTTTGAAAAACAAGGGAAAAAATTCTATTTTGGCTGCAGGCTTGCGCCAATTTCTTTCCTAGCTTGGAAATCACTGGTAATACAGCATGCTGAGGGGTAGGGGTAGGCCAAGAGGACGTGGACGCGGCCGAGGACGCGTAGGCCCAAGTAAGGGTGTGGGCACAAGCCGAGCTCCTGATCCAGGTGTGTCGCAGCCGACTGCTGCACGATTAGGAGAGAGGCACGTTTCTGGCGTCCCCACATTCATCGCCCAAATAATGGGTCCACGCGGGAGACCTTTATTAGAAAATGAGCAGTGTGAGCAGGTCCTGTCGTGGATGGCAGAAAGTGCTTCGAGCAAGCTATCATCCACCCAGAGTTCTGCGCCGTCCACTGCTGCAAATCCGAATCCTCTGTCTGCTGCTCCTCCTTCCTCCCAGCCTCCTCACTCCACTACAATGACACATGCTCAGGAGCGGGAAGACTCCCAGGAACTGTTCTCGGGCCCCTGCTCAAATTGGGCAGCAGTGGCTCCTCTCCCACCAGATGAGTTTATCGTCACTGATGCACAACCATTGGAAAGTTCCCGGGGTCCGGGGGATGAGGCTGAGGACTTCCGGCAACTGTCTCAAGACCTTTCAGTGGGTGAGGAGGACGATGACGATGAGACACAGTTGTCTTGCAGTGAGGTAGTAGTAAGGGCAGTAAGTCCGAGGGAGGAGCGCACAGAGGATTCGGAGGAAGAGCAGCAGGACGATGAGGTGACTGACCCTACCTGGTGTGCAACGCCTACACAGGACAGGTCTTCAGAGGGGGAGGCACGGGCAGCAGCAGGGCAGGTTGCAAGAGGCAGTGCGGTGTCCAGGGGTAGAGGCAGGGCCAGACCAAATAATCCACCAACTGTTTCCCAAAGCACACCCTCGCGACATGCCACCCTGCAGAGGCCGAGGTGCTCTAAGGTCTGGCAGTTTTTCACCGAGACGCCTGACGACCGACGAACAGTGGTGTGCAACCTTTGTCGCTCCAAGATCAGCCGGGGAGCCACCACCAACAGCCTCACCACCACCAGCATGCGCAGACATATGATGGCCAAGCACCACACAAGGTGGGACGAAGGCCGTTCACCGCCTCCGGTTTGCACCCCTGCCTCTCCCCCTGTGCCCCAACCTGCCACTGAGATCCAACCCCCCTCTCAGGACACAGGCACTACCGTCTCATGGCCTGCACCCACACCCTCACCTCTGCTGTCCTCGGCCCCATCCACCAATGTCTCGCACCGCACAGTCCAGCCGTCGCTAGCGCAAGTGTTGGAGCGCAAGCGCAAGTACGCCGCCACGCACCCGCACGCTCAATCGTTAACCGTCCACATAGCCAAATTTATCAGCCTTGAGATGCTGCCGTATAGGGTTGTGGAAACGGAGGCTTTCAAAGCTATGATGGCGGCGGCGGCCCCGCGCTACTCAGTTCCCAGTCGCCACTACTTTTCCCGATGTGCCGTCCCAGCCCTGCACGACCACGTCTCCCGCAACATTGTACGCGCCCTCACCAATGCGGTTAGTGGCAAGGTCCACTTAACAACGGACACGTGGACAAGCACAGGCGGGCAGGGCCACTACATCTCCCTGACGGCACATTGGGTGAATTTAGTGGAGGCTGGGACAGAGTCAGAGCCTGGGACCGCTCACGTCCTACCCACCCCCAGAATTGCGGGCCCCAGCTCGGTGGTGGTATGTTCGGCGGTGTATGCTTCTTCCACTAAAGCACCCTCCTCCTCCTCCTCCTCAACCTCTGTCTCGCAATCTAGATGTGTCAGCAGCAGCAGGACGTCGCCAGCAGTCGGTGTCGCGCGGCGTGGCAGCACAGCGGTGGGCAAGCGTCAGCAGGCCGTGCTGAAACTACTCAGCTTAGGAGATAGGAGGCACACGGCCCACGAACTGCTGCAGGGTCTGACAGAGCAGACCGACCGTTGGCTTGCGCCGCTGAGCCTCCAACCGGGCATGGTCGTGTGTGACAACAGCCGTAACCTGGTGGCGGCTCTGCAGCTCGGCAGCCTCACGCACGTGCCATGCCTGGCCCACATCTTTAATTTGGTGGTTCCGCTTGTCAGACCTGCTCGTAAAGGTGCGCCGGCTCTGCGCACATTTCCGCAAGTCCCACACGGACGCTGCCACCCTGCGCACCCTGCAACATCGGTTTAATCTGCCAGTGCACCGACTGCTGTGCGACGTGCCCACACGGTGGAACTCTACGCTCCACATGTTGGCTAGGCTCTATGAGCAGCGTAGAGCTATAGTGGAATACCAACTC
The DNA here is from genome assembly GCF_035609145.1 of Eleutherodactylus coqui. Taxonomy (NCBI): domain Eukaryota; kingdom Metazoa; phylum Chordata; class Amphibia; order Anura; family Eleutherodactylidae; genus Eleutherodactylus; species Eleutherodactylus coqui. Next base: position 264,198,040 of record NC_089841.1, on the reverse strand, counting down.
CAACATGGGCGGCGCAGTGGGAGTCAGCCTCCTCAATTCTTTTCAGAAGAGTGGGCCTGGTTGGCAGACATCTGCCAGGTCCTTCGAAACTTTGAGCAGTCTACCCAGGTGGTGAGCGGCGATGCTGCAATCATTAGCGTCACCATTCCTCTGCTATGCATCTTCAGAAGTTCCCTGCAAACCATAAAGGCAGCCGCTTTGCGCTCGGAAACAGAGCCGGGGGAAGACAGTATGTCGCTGGATAGTCAGAGCACCCTCCTGTCTATATCTCAGCGCGTTCAGGAGGAGGAGGAGGAGCATGAGGAGGATGAGGAGGAGGGGGAAGAGACAGCTTGGCCCACTGCTGACGGTACCCATGCTGCTTGCCTGTCATCATTTCAGCGTGTATGGCCTGAGGAGGAGGAGGAGGAGGAGGATCCTGAAAGTGATCTTCCTAGTGTGAACAGCCATGTGTTGCGTACAGGTACCCTGGCACACATGGCTGACTTCATGTTAGGATGCCTTTCTCGTGACCCTCGCGTTACACGCATTCTGGCCACTACGGATTACTGGGTGTACACACTGCTCGACCCACGCTATAAGGAGAACCTTCCCACTCTCATTCCCGAAGAGGAAAGGGGTTCGAGAGTGTTGCTATACCACAGGACCCTGGCGGACAAGCTGATGGTAAAATTCCCATCCGACAGCGCTAGTGGCAGAAGGCGCAGTTCCGAGGGCCAGGTAGCAGGGGAGGTGCGGAGATCGAGCAGCATGTACAGCCCAGGCAGTGCAACAGTCTTTAAGGGCCTGGACAGCTTTGTGGCTCCCCACCAAGACTGTGTCACCGCTCCCCAGTCAAGGCTGAGTCGGCGGGAGCACTGTAAAAGGATGGTGAGGGAGTACGTAGCGGATCGCACGACCGTCCTCCGTGACGCCTCTGCCACCTACAACTACTGGGTGTCGAAGCTGGACACGTGGCCTGAACTAGCGCTGTATGCCCTGGAGGTGCTTGCTTGTCCTGCGGCTAGCTCTTGTCGGAAAGGGTGTTTAGTGCGGCTGGGGGAATCATCACAGATAAGCGTACCCGCCTGTCAACCGACAGTGCCGACAGGCTAACACTCATCAAGATGAACAAAGCCTGGATTTCCCCAGACTTCTCTTCTCCACCAGCGGACAGCAGCGATACGTAAGCAATACGTAGGCTGCACCCGCGGATGGAAGCTACGTTCTCTCTCACCATCCAAAACGGGGACATTTCTGCTTCATCAATCTGTGTCTAATATTCCTCCTCCTCCTCCTGCTCCTCCTCCTGAAACCTCACGTAATCACGTTGAACGGGCAATTTTTCTTTGGGCCACAAGGCTCACTCATCTAATTTTTCTAAACAATTTTTATATGTTTCAATGCTCTTAAAAGCGTTGAAACTTTAACTTGAACCAATTTTTAGTTAAACTGGGCTGCCTCCAGGCCTAGTTACCACTTAAGCCACATTAACCAAAGCGATTAATGGGTTTCACCTGCCATCTTGGTTGGGCATGGCCAATTTTTACTGAGGTACATTAGTACTGTTGGTACACCAATGTTTTGGGGCCCTCACCTACAGTGTAATCATAGCAATTTGTATGTTCTTCGCCTGCACTCATGGTACAGAAGTGTGTGTGGGGTTGGCCTACACTTTAGCTACATAAATGTAACTTGGGCCTTGGCTATACTGCAGCTACTGAAATGGAACTAAGACTGCGCTCCCACTATACTGCTGCTTCGGAATTGTTCCTGGGGCCTGTGTAGGCTGCTACTATTACTGAAATGGAACGAAGACTGCGCTCCCACTATACTGCTGCTTCGGAATTGTTACTGGGGCCTGTGTAGGCTGCTACTATTACTGAAATGGAACTAAGACTGTGCTCCCCCTATAATGCTGCTAGTGATATGTTAGTGGGGCCTGTCTTGAATGCTACGGCTGAAATGTTACTAACTCTGGGCTCTGCCTATACCGCTGCTAATGGTATGTCTCTGGGGTGTGGAAACAGAGGCTTCCCAAAGACATGATGGCGGCGAGGCCATTTCCCACCAACGCTGTTACTGTTAAGGTGCATATAACCACGGACACGTGGAGAGGACACGTAGTGCCTCAAAAACATCCCCCGCCACGGCCCACTTAATCCTGGCCACATTCCGAAAACCAACAAAATAAAACCGTGCTACTAGGTCCGCAGTCACCACCACATTACCACCAACGCGGTTACTGTTAAGGTACATATTACCAGTCTGACTGGGGCATGCAGTGTGGGCCGAAGCCCACCTGCATTAAGCACGACATTACTACCGCAGCTGTGTTGGGCAATGCAATGGGATATTTCTATGTACAGCCGGTGGCTTCCTGGCACCCACCCATGCTGTGGGTCCACAGGGAATTATAAATGCATCTGTTTCCACTTGTAAAGAACCCCAGTCAGACTGGGGCATGCAGTGTGGGCCGAAGCCCACCTGCATTAAGCACGACATTACTACCTCAGCTGTGTTGGGCAATGCAATGGGATATTTTTGTGTATCGCCGGTGGGTTCCAGGGAGCCACCCATGCTGTAGGTGCACACGGAGTTTAACCTACATGTGTCCACTTGTAAAGAACCCCAGTCTGACTGGGGCATGCAGTGTGGGTCGAAGCCCACCTGCATTAAGCACGACATTACTACCTCAGCTGTGTTGGGCAATGCAATGGGATATTTTTGTGTATCGCCGGTGGGTTCCAGGGAGCCACCCATGCTGTAGGTGCACACGGAGTTTAACCTACATGTGTCCACTTGTAAAGAACCCCAGTCTGACTGGGGCATGCAGTGTGGGCCGAAGCCCACCTGCATTAAGCACGACATTACTACCTCAGCTGTGTTGGGCAATGCAATGGGATATTTCTATGTACCGCCGGTGGCTTCCTGGCACCCACCCATGCTGTGGGTCCACAGGGAATTATAAATGCATCTGTTTCCACTTGTAAAGAACCCCAGTCTGACTGGGGCATGCAGTGTGGGCCGAAGCCCACCTGCATTAAGCACGACATTACTACCTCAGCTGTGTTGGGCAATGCAATGGGATATTTTTGTGTATCGCCGGTGGGTTCCAGGGAGCCACCCATACTGTCGGTCGACAGGGACTTCACAATAGGGAGTTGTACCTGCCTGTGTCTATGAATTAAAAAGCCCGGTCTGACTGGGGCATGCAGAGACACCTTGACAGAATGAATAGTGTGTGGCACATAGGTTCCCCATTGCTATGCCCATGTGCAGCTCCTGATGGCGGTGGCACAGGATTCTATTTCTCATTGCTTCTGTACAGCATTGTGGGCTATCGCCCCGCCCCTTTTAAAGAGGGTCGCTGCCTAGCCGTGCCAACCCTCTGCAGTGTGTGCCTGCGGTTCCTCCTCATGGCAGACGCACTTCTAAATAGACATGAGGGTGGTGTGGCATGAGGGCAGCTGAAGGCTGCGCAGGGACACTTTGGTGTGCGCTGTGGGGGGGGAGGGGGGGCGGTTGGGCAGCATGTAACCCAGGAGAAGTGGCAGTGGAGTGTCATGCAGGCAGTGATTGTGCTTTGTTGGAGGTAGTGTTGTGCTTAGCTAAGGTATGCCATGCTAATGAGGGCTTTTCAGAAGTAAAAGTTGTTGGGAGGGGGGGGGCCCACTCTTGCCGCTATTGTGGCTTAATAGTAGGACCTGTGAACTTGAGATGCAGCCCAACATGTAGCCCCTCGCCTGCCCTATCCGTTGCTGTGTCGTTCCCATCACTTTCTTGAATTGCCCAGATTTTCACACAAGGAAACCTTAGCGAGCATCGGCGAAATACAAAAATGCTCGGGTCGCCCATTGACTTCAATGGGGTTCGTTACTCGAAACGAACCCTCGAGCATCGCGAAAAGTTCGTCCCGAGTAACGAGCACCCGAGCATTTTGGTGCTCGCTCATCTCTAATCTGCATGTAAGATGTTGTTTTATCTGGATTCTTTCATCTTCCTCAGTTGTTACTTCCATGAGTAATGTGCATGCAGCTTTTGCATCTCTTTTTTCCACATTTATATGTGCCCTTTTTCTCAGTTCTTTCATATTTCTCCATATCTTCCTTTCCTCTTTTTTCTTTTTTTGGGCGTGACGGGGCCAGCATATTTTTAAGGGTCTTATTCTTCCTAAAGATGCATCTTGGGTTTTGGTCTATGCATTTTCCCAAAATGGGATAATTTTTCAGTAAGCCCCAATTTTTTTTGATGATTGTTTTTATTTCATTATGCTGTGAACTATATTTAGTAATAAACATAGTTTTCAAGGATCTGTTTTCTTCAATTTCTTTCTCGTTATCTTTTTTCCCACTGCTTTCTGGTATTGCACTCACTCGTTTCTGAGCCCCCTCTATTATTTCTCCAGGGTATCCCTTTGCTCTAAACTTCCGTTTTATAATATCGGCCTGTGTTTCAAAATCAGATTTCTTGGAGCAATTCCTTCTAATCCTCCTAAGTTGGCCATAAGGAATGTTTGTTCGCCAACTCTTGAGATGGCAGCTATTAAACTCTAAAAAGCTGTTAGTATCAACTGGTTTAAAAAATGTTTTTGTCACGATCTCTTTTCCTTCAGTAAATATCTCTAAATCTAAAAACACTATATTGTATGGACTAATCGTGTCGGTGAACTTCAGATTGTATTCATTCGTATTCAAGGTGTCAATAAATTCTCTCAAGCTTTCCAGATCTCCTCTCCATATCATTAGAATGTCGTCAATATAACGTTTATACAACCCAATACGTGGGTCTATAAAACGCTTCCTTTCAAATATACCCATTACTAAGTTGGAAAAGCTTGGCGCACATTTAGTGCCCATGGCTGTGCCTTTCATCTGCCTGTAAAATACCTCATTGTATGTAAAACAATTATTGCTTAAAATAAATGACATGGCTTGTATAAGGAAATTTTTTTGCTGAGTCGGCACAAGGGGGTCTTCATCAAGGACCTCTCTTATAGCATCTAGGCCCTGTTTATGTGATATATTTGAATACAGTGCCTCAACGTCTAGTGTGCACCATAGCGATGGACTCTGCCATTGTTCTTCCTTTAAAATCTCTAACAGATGACCAGTGTCCTTAATGTAAGATGGTAAGGTTTTTACGCATCGTTGTAGCTGTATATCTACATATTCTGATAAGTGACTAGTTAGTGAGCACATTCCGGCAATGATAGGGCGTCCAGGGGGATTATGTATGCTTTTATGTATCTTAGGGATATGATAAAAGTAAGGGATCTCTGAATCGATACTTGTGATGTATTTATACTCCATTTTGGAGATACTATTTTCTTCTAAAGCCGTCTTCATCATAGCATGAAACAATTTATTAATTTCTCCCATAGGATCTTTAGTTAGCTTTTTATAATAAGATGCATCATCCAAAATTCTTAATGCTTCCTTATGATAGTCAGAATGATCAATCAGAACGATCCCCCCCCCCCCCCTTTATCCGCTTGTCTGACTACAACGTCTTTATCCTTCATGAGTCTATTCAATGTTTTTCTCTGTTCTTCGTTTAAATTAGGTTTCTCTATTCTGTTAGCTTTTTTACACATTACATTAAAATCCCTCTGGACATTCTGATAAAAAAGCTCTAAGTACTCGCCCTTGGCTTCTGTTGGATAGAATTTTGAATGGGGTTTCAACTCTGTAATGATAGGTTCCTCTAATGCAAATTCACTTACTGCCCCCTCATTATTCATATTTCTATTTTTATTTTTATCATGTGAGTGCTGTATGAAATATCTATTAAGAGTGAGATTACGAAGAAATGCGTTCAAGTCTACAAAGAGGTCAAACATACTAGATCTTTGAGTGAGACTAAAAGACAGACCTTTCGATAAGATTTCTACTTCTTTTCGTCTTAATAGATGCTGTGAAATATTGAAAATCCCAAATCTTTTTGCTTCTTCAAAGCTCACTATTTCCTCATCTGTATTGGATTTTTTTCTGCATTTCTTGTGTTTCTTACCCCCCCTAGTGCCCCTTCTTTTGTCCCCTCTGCTTTTCTTTTTTGTATTTGAGTGGACTGTGTCAGGGGGTGGTAAAACTGCGTGATTTTGGATCTTGCTCCTGGTCCACAGGCCATTTTGAGTGTTCTGTCCCCACTTGGTTTGGGGGTATTGCCCACTAATGTGTTGGTCATGGACAATGCTATTCGGTTGGTAGTGACCAGAGGGCAATGAATGGTTTCTTGTGACCCTAAAAAAACCGTACCTGGGACTCTTTGATTATGAGGGTTGTTGTTATTTGACCCTCTTTCATTTTGCCCAATTGTTGAATTGGCTAAACATAGATCCAAGATATCCGTGGGAGAGTCGCCTAGCGGAGAAGTCAGAAGGGCTCTCTCCACCGGATGTGGGATTAATTCCGGTGTGAAATATATATGATCACTATTTAATCTTCCTGTGTTATTTCTAGAGGCATCTAAACTCCTGATTGGTGTAATGGTGGGACTAGAACCTGCGTCTCTTGTGGTTTCACATCTCGTATCATCTATCGTAATCATTGATTGAAGATTTATGGTGTTTTCCTGAGGATGTGAGACACTTCTCCTTCTATTAACATACCCTTGTCCACCCTCTGTTTGTGTCATGTTGTCCCTATTTGTTCTATACCTATGTCTGGTTATACCATATGTATTTCTATTTCTATTGGTGTGGGAATTTATATTGGTGTAGTCCCTCCTCATGTCCCCTCCTTTTCTACCCCCCCCCCCCCCATAATGATATCTAGGTCTAGCTTGTTCCCGGGAATGGAGATTATCATAAACACCATGATGTGGGTTATTTCTTTGATTCCATTCAATATTATTTCTATAATTATTTGATCGGCTGTAATTAGTAAAAACCTGTGTTTCCCCAAACCAGATTTTTTTTGCGTGGAGGCACAAATTTTAAGATATAGAATAGTGGTAACAAATATAAGAATGAGGTCTGCATTGTCATCTTGTCTGGATGGGCATGCACTCTTCGGTTCTAATATTTTTAGAATTGTCTTTATGGCAAAGTTAAAAGGAGGTTACGACCATCCTGATTGTTCTGATAGTACCTATATATCAATTTATGTATTCTTGTATTTATATATCGCTATAACACAGTAAGAGAGATATATTCGCTCATACCAGAGGAGAGCGTTCCGTTGATATGGCAACGTTCTCTCCTTACGCCGGGCGCATTGATGACAGAACGCTGGGGGATCATGTGACCTACAATAGTCACATGACCGGCATAGCGTAACGTCATACTATGGGTATTTCAATGTGGAGAACGAACCCGGAAGCAGTGTGCATGATCCGGAAGTACTCCGTAAACCCTCCCGTGCGCCGGATGTGACGACACGGCGACTCGGGTGATTGATCATGGAATAAACGCCGGGTGCCTCTTAGGTAAGATTTGTTCTAAGAGAGTATATAAGGTCAGTAATAGTTGTATATGTCACTTGAAAAAGTCGCTGTTAGGCGACGAAACGCGTCGGACATATTTGGATATATTTTCAATAAAAGTATGTATGCATATTCAAGGAGCCTTTGACTAATTTGAGTCAGAAAGGTTTTTCTGGAGCGCTGGATCTTTTTTCATTTGTTTTATATTCATTGATATATTGTCGCATCACCACCTAGTGGTGCGACAGATCCCTGCTTGCTCCTTGTGTTTTATTTCATTTTTTCTGGACTGGAGGGAGGAGTTCTAGGAAATTTGGATCAAGGAATTCCAGTAATATATACAACGCCTACCAGGACGTGGAGGTGTTTGGTGGGGGGGTCACACACCAGGCCCACCCAACTACACCGGGTAAGTCCCATTTATATATTTGCCACACTAACAATATACTACAGTGGGAGGAGCGCTGTCTCACAATAGTCTTTTTGTTTAATCTTAAGGTCTGAGTTTTCTGAGGTCTTCCTCCCCTTTTTATCCAAACTTCAAGGATAGCATGATCACTGCCTCCTAAGGTCCCAGCCACCTTTATTTTCTCAACCATTTGCTCCCTGTTGGTAAGAATTAGGTCCAAGATAGCAGATCCCCTTGTTTTCTTTTTTACCTTTTGGAAGATAAAGTTGTCAGCAAGAGTGGATAAGAATTTCTTGGATCCATTACTTTTGCCTGAGAGAGATTCCCAAGAAATTTCTGAATAGTTAAAATCTCCAAAGATCATTATGAGAGACTGATTCGAGAGAAAATTTTTGTCTTTGTTCTGTCTTTCCCTTCTAATAGCAAGGTTCTTAAATGTATTCCAAATCCAAATCTTTGCTCGCGGCACCATTGGTGTAGCCAGTTGTTGCTACAGATCGACAAGTGTTTCCTATTGTTTTCAATGGGAAACCTTATATCGCGCGCCAATGCAATGTTTTTTTCTGGCCCGATTGAGAACAATAGGCGTTGCATTTCTTGGGAACACACAAATACAGGAAATGCTGCATTTGAAAGTGGCCTAAGGTCTGGTGGATAAAATTGAAGCAAATGATTGAAGTTGTCCTTCGGTGGTCCTCAGTGTGTTAAATATAAAAAACCTACAAGTGAATGTTTCTGCATTGACGAATCGTCTTGAGCTGTAGTGAAATCAGATTTATTTTACAAAATATTTTTTATCACATTTAAATCAGTGAGACAATCACAGACACTGTCATTTCATATTCCTGTTTATTATCCATTGTATTTTAAAATACAGCCAGAGTCTTCTCCAGAAGAAGGGAAAAGAGCATTTTTGCCTCTCATGACTGACTTATGATGAGAGTCAGGAAGCATATGGTTTCTCCATAGGGAGAACACTTAATGAGGAGGCTTATAAGGCAACACAAGCTCCTCTTGAAAATTTATGCAAATGGAGGATGGAACAATGCCTCTAGAGCACCACCTATTGCAAGATAGCACTCCTGCAAGTCAGTGTCTGACCTTTTAACAAGGCTTGTAACAATGACTGGGAATATAAGGCAAAGCTTAAGCCTTCTCCAGAAGGAAAAGATAAACCATGCTTCGACAGCCTGGTTTACTAGGTGTTCTCCAAAGGGAGAAACCATACCTTTCCAGAACCACATCATAGGGCTCTCACCAGCCAAGCCAGTAATGTCCTGAACACTGATGAAGGGCCAAAACCCTGAAACAGTCTGTCCGCACATGTTATCTTTTAACTTTGGAGAAGATTCTAGCTTATATTCTTCTTCTCTGAAGAAGATAGGCAGTCCCCCTGCTGGCCTGTAAGCTGTGACGTAACGTTCACTGGTTGGCAGGCAGAAGACTGCCAACCAAATGTACGTAACCTCACAGGAAGGAGAGGAATCAGGCAGCTGGAGGTAAAGTGACCCCCCGGACTGCAGGAGACAGGGGAAGATAGGAGAGGTGAAGATCTGTTAAGTAGACTGATGGGGGAGGAATAGATAAGTATAGAATCTTTCATTTTTAGTGACAGAACCCCTTTAATGTCTGACCATTGTTTATGTGTATAGCATCCCTCACTCTCCACCTCGCCATGCCATGCACATCTTCAGCCCCTTTACCTTTTGTATCACCCCATTACTTGTACCCCATCACCCCTATTGTTTCCATCAACTGATTACTACATATAACCGTGATTCTGGAATTTTTGTACTTTTGTCTCTCTGTATTCCCCCTGTCTATGTAAGCGCTGTGCAATATGTTGGCGCTATACAAATAAAGATTATTATTGTTTTTATTTATACTCACTCCATTCCTTGGAGACTTCCCTGTGCTGTTATCTAAGGGTTCCCCAAGAGTGTTCTTTTAGCTATGATGTGTTGTTGTTATTGTAAGCCATAACGATTTCACTTGGCTGTTACTTTCAATCTACATTAAAGGGGTTTTTCCATCTTCTAAAGTTATAGCACAGCACTAGGATATGTCATCACTTCATGATCGGTGGGCGCCAATCTCTGGAACCACCACTGATGGTGAGAATCTAGGGGGCATGCAGGGCTGTCTTAACAGCTATATCCCATTTGGGCTTTGTTTTTTCAATGGTGTTTCTAGATCTAATTTCGTAATCTATTTGATTCCAAAACTGACATCCTAAACTAAATAGGGGCTCCTATAGGTGTTCATACACATTAGACAGAAGTAGGCTTATGGCTGAACAACCATTGAACAATCGTTTCTCCGAAGCAGCCATACACATTTTAATCAACATGGGCTGTTGCAGTCATCCAAAACGGCCATACATGTTCAAGGACACTGGGAAAGAACAAAGAATCTTCTTGGTAATATTCTTTCATAAGAAAATCTTTTGTCTTTCATCTCTCTCTTGGCCAAAAATTTCAAACATGGCCGACTTCTTTCCATACAATAATGGTGTGTCGTCTGGATAAATGATGATTGGTTGACAAATGTCATTGATTGTTCTGATTGAAATCATCTATTTTCATCAACTTTTGAAATTATATTTAAAGGAGGGTAACTTTGTTCTGTACCCTTGGAGATATAAGCTCTTTAGTATCGCTCTCATACTTACATTTTTCATATACATTCTGTTTTCCTCAGATCTTAATGAAAATATGTCCTGCTATTTTGACTGGGAGATCTGGGATTTGGGTTTGACTGGGAATTTCTGTTAATTTGAATATTAGTATAATATTATTATGATGGTTGTTATTGCTTATTATCCATATATGTCCTATTATTGCTCTTTTTTATCCCGCATCTCCAGGCACTTTAGACAGTTAGATATAACTTTATACAGTGGTACTTGATTAGCAACTTATAATAATATTGCATATGTATCATGTCATTAGAGAAACTGAATCCAAAAATGGATAACAGGCCACACCTTTTGACAATTTCATTTAGTGCCAAGTATATGTTGATGCGGCATGTTACACATAGGGGCACATTATAAAGGGTCTTATGCCACTTTCTGGTGTACAAAAGTCACAATTTTTTACGCAAACAGGTATTTGCACATAAATTAGCAACTTCTTCCCTTTTTGTGCCAGCCTGACCACTTTTACAGATTTATATATAATTTATGCCATAGATTTCTGAAAAGGCGCATAGAGGAGCCGAGATGTGCCGTGCGCAAGGGTAAATAATACTACGCCCGACATCAGAGATGCAGGGCTTAGTAAATTTCCCCCATTGTGTCATTAATGTTAAAGGGGTTGGAGCAACCTCACTTAGCCCTATTTATATTAGTGGTGCTGGAATGCACTGCAGATACAACCCTCGGACAAGTGTGGTGCGGGTGTCTAATGCCATACAGCCCTTATGTCGCAATGTAAGTGTTTCTTTAACATGTTGTTCCTTGATTTGCAATGCAAGTGCTTTAATTGATGATTGTCTGATCTGATTTGCGAGCACTTTCTCATCCTGTATGTACTCTGTCTCATTCTTCCTAAAGGGCAATGACCGCTAGTAAGCTAAGAAAGTTAAGCAATGCGGCATATTTGTGAACATTTAGCAGTCTGCTCCTTGCAGTTGCACAAATTGCTTCCTGGTACCTTCTTATTACTGGTATCTTTTACTTTCTCAACAGTACATGTAGAAACGTTGTTGGGTTTAACCGTACATGTAGACTTGATGTTCTGTAATGGGTTATACTCAGGGCTTACTATGTGTGGGCACTGAAACTTTTCCTGAATCACAAACCCCAGTCGTGTGGTTCCCATAAATCCATCAGCGGTGGAGACAAGGCGAGTGATGTCTGCATATACATATTGTACTGCAAGCAGAGAACCTGTTTGACAAAAGATAACCTAGTTAAAATAAGAATATATACTGTATATTACATCAAGGTGGGAAATTAACTTACCTGAAATTTTCATTTCCTGGAGTCCATAGGCAGCACACAAATAAGCTAATAACTCTTTTATGTCTCGGGTAGAAGAGACAATTAAACAGCAGTAAACAGTGAACCAAATCAATCAACCAATAGCTTAATGGCATGAATAGCTGAAGAAATGAACCTCAGGGCTCTTTCACATGAGTGTATATCGGCCCGTCGTTTCCATGGTCGGCCTATATACACTGTGATCTGATACATTGGATTCCAAGGCATCAAATAACATGACCGTATTCCCGCAATGTAAGTGGCCAGCTGGCCAATATAGCGCCGGGTGTTATGTCAGGCCCAAAAGATAGTCCTGGAACTATCTTTTGGTCTGGAATACGTCGGCCGCTGCATGGGCTACTATGGGAGCCAATGACAGCGGCTGGAGAAGGGAGGTGGGAGGGAGTTTAGCAGCGTGACTGTTAAACTCCCTCCCTCTTCTCTCCTCCCCTCCGGCTGATTCCAATGGGAAGGAGCAGGATGGGGGCAGAGCTACGCTCCCGCCCCTTGTCCACAGCCAGCAATGGGAGGAGTTGGGACGGGGCGTTGCTTAGCCGGACAGGCGCACAAAAGTTAGATTTGTGTGCCCGTTCACGAGTTTTTACTCCTTACATCATAGCGTACATCGGCCGGCCGTGAAAACGACGGCCGATATACGCTCCTGTAAAAGAGCCCTCGGTGGCAATTGAGCATGCAGCAGTAAAGAAAAATGTATAGGTTGAAATTGCCTGCTGATTGCAAGAAATTAAGAGCTCAGGTAAGTAAAGTTTAGACTTTCTAATTGTCCTAAGGCAGCAAAGGTTGAACAGGATAATCAATCAAATAGCTGTTCTACAGATCTGCTCCAAGGGTACCTGTCACTTCTCTGCCCAGGAGACTGCATTGGAACAAGTGGAATGTGCCCACAGGGATAAGGGGCATTCAAGCTCTTCTGTAGAGTAAGACTCCATAATAAGATTTTTAAGCTAGCAAGCTACTGTGGCCTTGCTGACCTTCTTGCCTTATTGTGGTCCTAAAACTGGATGAAATAGTGTTGAGATAGATGCAATGAAGAAGAGTAAGGGCGCCCACCCACTGGCGTTTTTTTACCTGCGTTTTGCGTTTTGCGTTTTTCCTGCACAGGCATAGAGATAACATGTGTTCCTGTCCACTGGCGTTTTTTTTTGCGTTGCGTTTGCGTTTTTAAGATAGGAACTGTCAGTTGCATATGTGTCCTTATTTTTCTCCTAATGCACCCATGAATATCAATGGAAATTAACGGAAAAGCCGCGAAAACGCCACGAAAAACGCGCGGAAAAATCGCGGAAAACGCCCCCTCTCTGCCTCCTCTCCGCCCCTCTGCACTATTTGCAATGGGGAGAGGCGGGACGGGGGCGGGGCTAATTCACGGCACTTGGCCCCGCCCCCGTCTCGCCTCCTCTCATTGCAAATAGTGCAGAGGGGCGGAGAGGAGGCAGAGAGGAGGCGGGAGCACAGTTCCTGCTCCTGGCTCTTCCATCCCCCCCCCTGCACCCGAGGACAACGTATATCGGCTCGACGTGAAAACCGAGCCGATATACGTTCGTGTGAATGCAGCCTAAGAGATAGAATCCTAAGAAAGAACAGGCAGCACAGTGTTTTAAATCAGATTTGAAATAGAAGACAAGAACTTTAGGCAATAACCCTGGCATAGTCCTCAGAACACAGAAACATAGGAAATTGATGGCAGAAAAAGTGCACATGGTGTACCCATATATTATTTCCTTTGTATCCTTTGCTTAGAATACATACATACTTATCCCAGGCAGCTTGAATTACTTTATTGTTGATTTTTTAACCATATCCGCTTGAAGTTTCTTCCAATCATCTACTACTCTTCGAAATAATATTTTCTGACATTGCTTCTGATCTTTCCTCCTACTAATCTCAAATTGTGCCTTCCCAAAACTTACCTTTAACTTAATTTAAAGGTCTTGATCATGACTCCCCCCTTATTTCCTCCATGTTAGGGTGCGTTCACACGAACGTATATCGGCTCGGTTTTCACGCCAAGCCGATATACGTTGTCCTCATGTGCAGGGGGGGGGAGGCTGGAAGAGCCCAGGAGCAGAAACTCAGCTCCCGCCCCCTCTCTGCCTCCTCTCCACCCCTCTGCACTATTTGCAACGGGAGAGGCGGAACAGGGGCGGGGCTAATTCCCGGAACTTAGCCCCGCCCCCATTCTGCCTCCTCTCATTGCAAATAGTGCAGAGGGGCGGAGAGGAGGCAGAGAGGGGGCGGGAGCTCAGTTCCTGCTCCTGGGCTCTTCCAGCCTCCCCCCCTGCACATGAGGACAACGTATATCGGCTCGGCGTGAAAACCGAGCCGATATACGTTCGTGTGAATGCACCCTTATACAAATTAAGTTCTTTAAGTCTTTCTTGATAAGTTTTGTTCTTGAAGGTCCCCCAGCAAGAAATCCCAGACAACCCTTTTAAAAACAAGATATTTTCTCTAAAATCATTCATATTATCAGTCATAAGGAGACAGACCCTTTAAAGGGTTATTCCAATCACACCAAGTTGTTCCCTATCCACAGGATAAAGGATAGCTTGCTAATCAGTGGGGGTCCAACTGCTGGGAATTCCACCAAACCTAAGATTTCACTCCCTGTGTCCCAAAGTTATGGCATAAGAGAAATGCTACATGTAACAGTGCCCACATGAAATTTCCCCAGACATCCGTCACATAACAGAGATGTTCCTTTTTTGTGCATTTAGATTTTGCAGATCATCCAGTATATTACTATCATGTCTGTGTAACTGGTTTTGTATTTGTTATGAGCTTGGTTTTGGTGCTGTGTATATGTACTGAGCTTGGTTCTACTGCTGTATTTATATTATGAGCTTGGCATTGGTGCCGAAGTTATGTTACGAGGTTGGTTTTTGTGCTGTAGTTAAAGGGGTTGTCCCGCGGCAGCAAGTGGGGTTATACACTTCTGTATGGCCATATTAATGCACTTTGTAATATACATTGTGCATTAATTATGAGCCATACAGAAGTTATATACTCACCTTCCCTGCGCTGGCGTCCCCGTCTCCATGGCTCCGTCTAATTTTCAGCGTCTAATCGCCGGATTAGACGCGCTTGCGCAGTCCGGTCTTCTTCTTTTCTGAATGGGGCCGCTCGTGCCGAAGAGCGGCTCTGTGTAGCTCCGCCCCGTCACGTGCCGATTCCAGCCAATCAGGAGGCTGGAATCGGCAATGGACCGCACAGAAGCCCTGCGGTCCACCGAGGGAGAAGATCCCGGCGGCCATCTTCACCAGGTAAGTAAGAAGTCACTGGAGCGCGGGGATTCAGGTAAGCACTGTGTGGTTTTTTTTTTTAAGTCCCTGCATCAGGTTTGTCTCGCGCCGAACGGGGGGGGGGGGCTGTTGAAAAAAAAAAAAACCCGTTTCGGCGCGGGACAACCCGTTTAAGTACTGAAGTGGGTTCTAATGCTGTATTTATGTTATGAACTTAGTTCCATTAGTATATTTACGTTATGAGCTTAGTTTTGGTGCTGTATTCATGCTAAGTAAATAAAAGATTAAGGGTGGAAACACAAAGTGTGGCTGACTGCACATGGCAAACTCATGTCTACATGATCGGACAATTTTGCCGTTAATTTGTGCGGTACTTGGCTACCATGTTTTGGCTTAGAATTGCTGAATGCAGCCAGCACGTCGTGTGTTTTCACCTTTAGGGCTTCTTCTGAGCGTCGTTTTGATACTGAATAGGCACATCAAGGAATTGCATATAGAAGAACACATGGTTTCCTATGGGTTTTTTCAGATGAACGATTTTTTGATGCGCCGAAAAAAATTGTGCGTTAAAGAAAAAAGCACAATAGGCGCGTTTTTTGAGTGCCGAGATTTCTCCCCGTCAAAAGATAGGACAAGTCCTATCTTTTGATGGCACAATGGCAGATCCCATAAACGCCTATGAGAGCCAACCGGCAAAAGGAGGAGGCGGGAGGGGAGCTGCATACTCACGAATAGCAGCAATGACGTGCTTGCAGCTGCTATTCGTTCATCCAATTTAACGCTCAGATACCCACGCTGTTTTAGCATGGGTGAGCCATTAAGTAAAATTTACCAGCCATCCCCCAATAGAGGGGTAATGTATAAAAAAAAACAATGTGGTCATCTTCTATCCAGCTTGAGAAGAGAAAAAAATACTTGTGAGGTTCATTATTTCAGCAATTTATGTTATTTGGTTATTTGTTGATTGACTGCTTTATTGCTTACTGCTGTTTAATTGTCCCTTCTATCTAAGCTGTAAAAGGCTTACTAATTCACTTGTGCACTGCCTTAGGACAATCAGGTATATATAATCGATTCCTCTAGATATAATTGCATGAATTTTGAAGCATTATAGTCAAGTGTATGATTAACCGATTATACCAAACAGATGATAATGATCATAATTTTGTTGAGATATGTAGGTTGGGACACAGTCATTAACTGAAACAGAAACAGCTGTGTAGGAGGCTTAAATCTGGGTGAGGAACTGCCAAACGCTGCTACAAATATGAGGTTCTGGATGACAATTTGTGCCACCGATCATACACCATAACAAGACTGCGCACAGCAACAAGACACAAAGTAGTTAAGAACTACAGCTGTGGAAGATATACATATATATATATATATATATATCCATGCAAGGTGAAATGTCTATTTCATTATCTGAGCCAGAGAATGGAATGTGTGGCAGGTCCTGCACTGCTAACCATTATCAGAATATGCAGCTTGATAGAAACACACACTCATAACCTCAGGGCACATTTTTTACCCGCACATAACCCTAAGGCGTCATTTAACGACACATTGCTCATTCCCGCCCCTGCCCCCTCCATTGAACTCGAAAAGATGGCGCTGGCTCTTCATCTGAAAACACGTGATGTCGGACATCCATGACCACAGCAACTCATGCAAGACCGGATATAAAAAGACCATATTTAGACCACCCAATCCCATGCTTTGATTTCCAACCACGTACTGCTTCCTGCTGTCCATAAAGGGCAATTAACCCTTAATGCTATAAAAGATGCTTTACGCCTACTAATAAACAGAGTCAGGAAGACTTTCTACACTGACAGTCTTGTCTCCTTGTAATCTCTTCCATTGTGCGCACAATCTCTGAGCATAAGTTTGGAAGGGTGCAAACATTCCTATTGATTACGCCGTGGACCCCAAAATAAATCCACTACACAGCAGTGAAGCATAGTGGAATGCGGTACAATAAGGAGTGTCTGCAGGTAGCAGTGAAGCATGGTGGAGAGCGATACAATAATGAGTGTCTGCAGGGAGCAGTGTAGCATAATGGAGAGCAGTACAATAATGAGTGATTGCGGACAGCAGTAAAGCATGGTAGAGAGCAGTACTATAATGGTTTATTGCAGACAGCAGTGAAGCAAGGTGGAAAGTGGTACAATAATAAGTGTCTGCAGAGAGCAGTGAATGATGGTGGAAGACAGTACAATAATGAGTGCTCGCAGCAGTGAAGCATGGTGGGGAGCGGTACAATAATGAGTGTCTGTAGGCAGCAGTGAAGTATGGAGAGTGGTGAAATAATGAGTGTCTGCTTGCAGCAGTGTAGCATGATGGAAAGTGGTACAATAATGAGTGTCTGCTGGCAGCAGTGCAGCATGATGGAGAGCGGTACAATAATGAGCATCTGCAGGCAGAAGTGTACCATGGTGGAAAGCTGTACAATAATGAGTGTCTGCAGGCTGAGGTGAAGCATGGTGAAGAGCGGTACAATAATGAGTGTCTGCAGGCAGCAATGAAGCATGGTGGAGAGCAGTACAATAATGAGTGTCTGAAGGCAGCAGGGAAGCATGGAGAGTGGTGTAATAATGAGTGTCTGCAGGCAGCAGTAAAGCATGGTGGAGAGCGGTACAATAATGAGTGTCTGCAGGCAGCAGTGAAGCATGGTGCAGAGCGGTACAATAATGATTGTCTGCAGGTAGAAATGAAGCATGGTGGAGGTTTCTTGCACGTTAGGGCTGCATTCCGGGAAACGGAGTTGGGCATTTGGTACAGATTAATAATATCCTCAATGCCGAGAAATATAGACAGACACTGTACTTATCCAACATGCAATACCACCAGAGAGGCATGTACATCTTCAAATTTTTGTGCAGCACGATAATGATTCCAAACATCCAGCCAATGCCATTAAAAACAAAATTCAGCATAAAGAAGAACAAAGAGTCCTGGAAGTGATAATATGGCCCCCACAGAGTCCTGATCTCAGCATCCTCTGTTTGGTATTACATGAAGAGACAAGCCGACATCCACAGAAGATCTGTGCTTAGTTCCCCAAAATGTTTGTAAAAACCTCTCTGCTGAGTTAATTTAACCCTTTCCAATCCACTGTCTGACCTCTGAAGACATTATGATTTAAGGCTGTACAGCTCCGATGTTAGAAGACATCAGCCGGGGTTCTCTTACTGCATATTGCCAGCCTCTCTGCTGTCGTAACCTATCCAACGTGTCACCTCATGCAGTACTGGCTTTAGCCAGCAGATAGCGCCATTGTATAATGGCAGAAAAAGAGTAATGGAAAACCAGGAAACAAATTGGATTGGAAAGGGTTAAAAACTGTGTGCAAGTGTAGCTAGAAGAACTGAAGCTTTTTGAAGGCAAAGGGCGGTCACACCAAATATTGATGTAATTTAGATTTTTCTTTTGTTCTGTCACTTTGCTTTTTGGTAATTGACAAAAATAAATCATTCATTAACAATTCTATTTTTGAAAGCCTTCTTACTTTGCATCATTTTTTCCACACCTGTCTAAAACTTTTGCATACCGTAGTACTGTATATACAACTTTGTGATCACTCATAATTAAATTTTTTTTTCTTGGAGAAGGAGTGACCAAAAAACTGCAATCCTAACAGCATTCAACATGCGTGTTAAATAATGTGATATTTTTGGAAATGTTACTTTTACAGTGCATAGATACCATGTTGTTTTGTTTTGTTTTTAAAGTGACGGCCTAGAAAAGGATCTTTCACATTTTAATATTTTTTACATTTAAAAATTGATTTTTTTAGTCTCCGTAGGAGACTTGAACTGGCAATTGTCTGATTGCACGTACAATATACTGCAATACTTATGTATTGAAGTATTTCGTACATTTGCAGTTATTCTGTTAAACCGGTTGTCCAGTTACCGGACAACCGGCGTCCAATAGCACTGTCTGCATTAAAACAATAAACTGAAGTATAGTTACCCATCTGCAGCTGCTGGGATCCAATCCTGCAGCCCGCTGCAGTACCGGTGATGGTTGGGACAGATGATGTCACCGGAAATCAAGTGACCACTGCAGCCAATGAGAGGCTATAGCATCACATTCTTGTACAACTGGCATCATGGCGTTCGGGATGTGAGTGCCGATACCAGGAAAATGAGCCATAATGCTGCTATTGAAACAGGTTTGCCCAGGGTTTTCCAGTAACCGGACAACCCCTCTAAGCCTTGCTATAAGCAGGGCTTAATGGGAAAACATCCATAGCAGGCCTGGTAACCAAACGGCACCAAACAATTTTGTCAGGCCATTGTCAGTATTGATAGCGGCATCTAAAGGATTATGAACCGAGATCAGAGTTATCTCTGATCCTGGCTTTTGTCACCGTGTGTCATCTGTCAAAGACAGCTGGCACCTGCCATGTATGGAGCAGCTCCTGAGCCCACTCCAAACAATGATACCCGACTTCACTGTACATGTATGGTGTCCGTCGGTAAAGGGTCAAAATTAATTAAAGCTTAAAGTCTACACTTTAAACACATATTGACTACTAGCCTCAAGACTAGTAACTTATTTGGATCTGAGTTTATTGGGGAAGTCAAAGGCAGGTACAGAGCTAACAAATCCTTTGAATAAGCAGACCTAAGAGAAATGTAGGTGGAGCTCTGTTAAAAGAAGCACAATTGGCTATCTGAACTTTCTGTTCTTCCTGTCCAATAAAACTCTTTTTGGGAGTTCCTGTTTCCCCATGTGCCCATTACCTCTAGTTAATTTCTGGTTCTCATAAGTCATTTGAGAAGGCTGACGGCCATCATGCTTTCTAGGAGGGAAAAATTCTAAACAAATGCCCGTAGTCTCACGTGACTATGAGTGGACAGCTAGTGTTCTTTTTCCAACAGCAAGGGAGGCAGCCGTCTATACCCGTAGCTGTTGCTAGCTGTCTGTCCTTACCCCAAGAACAAATACCATTTTTAGGTCGTAGGTTCCTAACACTGCATAAAATTTGTTAACTGTAACCAGAAAATTTTAGTAAAACAAGGGTTTAACATTATAACAGATATCATCATCTCACCATCTGATATCGCCCATACTTTGACTGTTCTGTCCTGAGATCCAGTATAAATATAACGGTCATCTGGCGAGAAACAGGCACATTCAACACCTTGGAAGAAGAAGTCCTATGGGACATGTAATAATATATTTAATCTCTTGACTTCTGTAAAAATACACAACTGCATATAGAAATTTAAATTCTATGTTTAAAATCTCTTTTATTGCCATTTGACAATAGAACTACTCAAAGGGAACCTGTCATGTCCAGACAGCACCATAAATTAAGTTATGGTGCTGTTAGGGGAGGTGATATATTTTCTATATTCACCAGTCCAGTGTCCTGTAGGGTGACCCTGGACACATGGCATACACTGAGGAGCTAGGAGGGCAAGATGCTGGCTTGTCACAGCGGCACCTACCACTCTCCCTCCCGAAGGGACGCACATAGCCAAGGCCAGAGCAGCACTAGGCCTCTTCCGGACACCCCTAGGGTAGGGATGCCCAATAGATGATAGAACAGGAAAAAGTTTGTCATGGGTGACCCAGTGATCCAGACTTCAGAATGGCCAGGTGTGAAAGACAAAATCAGTGTACCTCTACGTGGTGATCCACTAGATCCGGACGGCCGCGTAGGAGATTATCACGTAGACAGTACCTCTGCACTGGGCCTAGACAAGCACTCACTCACGGTTGATCTCGCACTCGCTTTGCTTAGGTCGGGCTCACTCCTTTCTCCTCACATGCACATCCAGCTGGGAAAACTTCTCCTCTTCCATGCTTCATGACGTGAGGGCTAAAGGTACCCCCATGTAGCTGGACCTCTTGACTATAACTCCAGAAAACATGGACCCCCTTACCGCTTTCAAACACTCACTTTTATAACCTCTCTCATACCACGTGACAGGACATAAATTGATATATTTACAGACAGTCTCCAGGCTTTGCAAACACTAAACCTCTCTCTTGCTGCAGCTGTGCAATACACATAACAGAATGACAAGACAGTTTTGCACAGAGCATCTATATAAGACATACATGTATAACATTATGGAGGGGGCCAGGAAAGCATGCTCTGGGCCACTACACCAGCTCCTATGATCCAACGGTGTTTCCCTGTGAAGTTGGTGCACGAAAGAAAATCTGACTCTTTTCAGAAGCCCTTTCCCATGCTCTCCCATAGACTTGTATCGGAGAGCATGCATTGGACTCTGACAAGAGTCCAATTTCCTTCCATCCGACTTCAGAGGGGAGCACCGCTGGATCGTGGGAACGGATGAGCATAAAAAAAATATAATTGGGCTTTCTGTCACATCCCCAAACAGCACCGTAACTGTGTTAACAGGTTGAAAGGTTGCTTTTAAACAAAGCACCCTAAACAATATATTTTAAAACGATGTTCCCATCTGTGCTTCCTATCAACAGCACAGTATTCTTCTGACTATAAGCGGCACATTTTATCTCCAGAGTATCTTGTACATGTACCTTTAAAATAGCTGTTTATTAATCTTTTTTCAGGAAGGAGGCGGGGGGGGGGGGGGGGGCAAGAGAGGTTTTATGGTTGAGAGGTCCTTGTCTGAGAAAGTTCTCAGAAAAGTTGTATTTCGGATGGCAGTATGGTGGCGGGGGGGAGGGGGATGCACGATGCTTCGATTTCTTCATTGTTGATCTTTATTTTTCCTGTACCGGCTGTTGTCATGATCTTAGTTTAATTGATATTCAAGCACAGGCCGGCTTTTTCACTTTCTTCTTTAACTTTTAGTATCAGTTATTCAAGATTTTCCTGACTTTCTGCCAGCAAGGTTGTATCATCTGCATATCTGAGATTGTTGATGTTTCCTCCACCGATTTGGACTCCGATGTTGGATTTGTCTAAATTGCATTGCCTCAAGATTGCCTCTGCGTAAAGGTTGAACAATGCAGTAGATTGGCGTACGCCATTCCTTGATTCCAAACCATTCTGTGTTACCATTGGAGGTCCTGACTGTAGCTTCTGTTTATAGCCTCACTTATTGCTTCTGTACTGCCCTATGCTACAAATGCTGTGTACCGAACTTGGATTGTTGACTAAGCTTGCTTCATTAACCCCTTGAGTGGCGGGTTTCCTACCACCCTGTCGTGCCCACCAGGGCAGGTTTTTTAAAATGGTCTAATCATTGAATTTCAACTAATTTTGCAGTTGCGTCTCAAGAGCCATAACTTCATTTTTCCATTAACATGGCCATATAAGGGCTTGTTTTTTGCGGGACAAGTTGTGATTTTTTAAACAGGGGGGAGGAAAAAAAGAAATGGGGAAAAAAGAAAAAAAGGGGGCATGTCATTAAGGGGTTAAATAATGTATTAACTTCCTTCTCTGGGTCATTACGACGCATGGATACCACATGTGTGATTTTATTTTTGATTTTTTACAAAGTTAGGGCGCCCACCCACTGGCGTTTGCGTTTTCCGCGGGAAAAAATAGCAGCGTTTTCGCCGCGTTTCCCGCGATTTTTCCGCGCGTTTTTCGCGGCGTTTTCGCGGCTTTTCCGTTAATTTCCATTGACATTCATGGGTGCATTAGGAGAAAAATAAGGACACATATGCAACTGACAGTTCCTATGTTAAAAACGCAAACGCAACGCAAAAAAAACGCCAGTGGACAGGAACACATGTTATCTCTATGCCTGTGCAGGAAAAACGCAAAACGCAGGTAAAAAAACGCCAGTGGGTGGGCGCCCTAAAGGGAGACAAATGTTTTTATTTTTTTTTTATTATTTTTTAACTTTTTTTTTTTTTTTTTTTTTTTTAATTTTTTTTTTTGTCCCTTTAGGGGACTTCCACAGGGACCCATCAGGACCCCTGATCACATTCCGGGGGTCCGATGGTGACAGCCCTTTACATGCTGCAGTGACAGCCCTTTATATGCTGCAGTCACATAGACTGCAGCATGTAAAGGGTTAACACAGCAGAGATCGGAGGTTTTCTCTGATCTCTGCTGTAAGAGCTAGTACCTAGCTGTCCTCTGACAGCTAACAACCAGCTCTCCCTGCCACAGAGACCATCGGCTTGCTTCTGACAAGCCGATGGTCTCCATGGCAACCTGTAAACAAACCAGTGCAGGATATTGCCGACATATCTGCAATATCTTCTGCTGGTTTTTCAAAGCCCTTGCACTGCTCTCTGTGGGTCTGTGCAGGCAGAACACAGTGCCACAGCTTGTGGCATTGTGCTCTGCAGCTCCCATAGTGATACATAGCCCGGAAATCTTCCGGGCTATGTCGCTATGAGCAGTGGAGTTCGTCCCGGAAAATTTCCGGGCATGCCACTCAAGGGGTTAAAGGGGTTGTCCAAGTTAAGAAAATGCCTGTCAACCGTTCCCCCATCCATTAGAATAAAAAATCAGGAGTTACTTACCTCTCACCTGTTGACTGAGGTTTCCTTAACTCGGACAATCCCTTTAACAAAGTCATCCAATGTGTCTCAACCACTAGACTTTGAATTTACTATCAGCAGTTGACACTAGTCATAAAATTGACTAAAGGGCCAGGAAAATTCAGACAGAAATCCTGCAAACCACCAATATGTGTAGTATACTACAAGGGAAGGGAAAAGTGATACTTTCTTTGACCTACTTATAAGTTTAATAAAAGTAAGTATACATCATAAGATGTCTTTAGTACCTTATAACACATCTCATGTTCCCAGTCACATGTCTCCATATTCCACAAACGTTGAACTGAGTCCTCGAAGCCACTAAGTACATATGTCTCCTTTCTACTGATTTCCAAGCAAGTAACTTTGCTTTCATGAGACTCCAAATTATGATTGTCATTTTTTCTAGGGTTGAATAGACAAAGGTCTCCTCCCACCGTTCCATAAATAATTGTTTGGTCTTCAAAGACAGCTACTCTGCTCACAGAACCAGGAGTATTTGGATGTACTGAATACACGGGGCCATCGAGCATCGGAAGAGGGTCTCCTTTTGTTACTTCATATAGTACAATAGTGTCTTGGTAATCCACAGCCAGGAGGCTTTCCTGTCTGCTCAGAGATATACAAAGTACAGGTAAACTATGATCAGGAGGCGGAATACAAGCAACATTCTGTTTTTGGTCTAATGGAAATGCCAGTACAGTGCCAGATGTCAAGCCACAGAACAAAATTCTTTTGCAATTTGCAATCTCCAGGCAGGTCACCCCTGAAGAAGCTTCCAGGATATCTGTCATGCGACCTATAAGACAATAAATATTACTTTAATTCTATTAACCTTCAGATATTGTATGAACTTCTCTATACACTTAATTGCCCCATCACCAGAATAGCTGAACTACTACAAGGTTCGCAACTAATGTCCAAGCTGATAAAATAACTCTGTATAACTATAAACTATGATGTAATGGAAATTATTTGATTGTAAGGTATTATAATTGTTATATGAATTTAAAATGCGCATTACGAGAGATTGAAATATACCAGGAGAAGTTACTTCACAAACTAGGGACATATGTCTAGATGAGATAAGAATATCAAGAAGCTTCCACATGTTAGCTGAAGGGGCCCTAGGAATATCAAGATACTAAGGGAGGGGTTGACTCCTCACACTAGGAATAAAAGAATAATGTTCAGATATGTGGATGTGTATATATATATATATACACACATGTATGTATATGTATATATGTGCATATGTATGTGTATGTATATATGAAGGTGCACATGTATGTATGTGTGCCTATATGTATGTAAATGTGGGTATATAAGTAATATTTAATATTACGCCACAGAGTCATACGAAAAGGACTACACAAAATGGCCGACCACATGCTTAGCTAAAGTACGAGCTAACACATATGGTGAGATAAGATAAGGACTTCGAGCTGCTTGGGCCCCTCAGCACTCCGTCAAGAGTTATTCACTGCTGACTTGGAAGTTTATGGAAGGTATGCAAATGAAGGATTAGAATGTACCCAGTGAATGCCATGAAATGTCTAAGAAGTAACCAATCAGAGTTCAGATTGAGAACTGTGCAAAGAACTATGATATTTCTTGGAGTAATGAGGTGTAACCAATGGACACGAAGAAGGGTTAAGTTGACCTATGAGAAATGTTGGATTGGAAACTAACCAATAAACTGCATAGTTAATTGTCCAATGATCTTGCGACACCCCAATGTAAGGGGGCTATAAATAAAGAAGCCCGACATCGATTTGTGGGGAATTCTTTGATGAATCCATAACTGTGTGGGCTCTGTCATTTAATTCCTCCGTCATATGACGTACTGAACTCTAGGTGTGAGCAGCCCTACTGCACGGGTCACCTAGACTTCAGTCGCAGGGTACAGTCTGCTTTCCCTCATCAGGCTATCGCCGTAGCATGGGTCATATGACGTCATTCACGAGGTACACTCCGCTTTCCCTAGACGGCCATATATTTTTGCCGCGACATATGGATATTACAGTAAAAAAAATATTTTAATCCAATTTTAAGGGGGGCTTCATCAGTGCTGGGTTATAAAATGGACTGGATTATCAGAAAATTCAGTGAAAGGTTGAAAAACATTGAAGCTAGTAAAATGTCAGTAGAACAAATGTTAGCCACGGGGACTCCTGCCATGTCTTACCCTGAACTGCGTCCCAGACAACAATTTTGTGATTGTCACCAGTTTTAGGGAAATATACTCTGTCTCCTGCATCTGAAAGAGCAACACAACCACTACGGTCCTGGAAAGGTGTCAATGTCTTGGACTTTTCATCATAATCCAGATTCCAGAGCTTGAGGTAGCAGGCATGGTAGGAAGAAGAAACCAATGTTCTTTCTTTTAAGGCTAGGCCAGTGACTGGTACTCCCATCCCATACAAACAGTCTAGCAGTGTACCTCCCTTAGACAGGCTCCAGACCTGAAAGCAATGAACACGAATTGCATTCTACAGTACAAATAGTCAGTTTTCAGAATATAAATTTCACAGTGCAAATTATACTAAAAGGGGTTGTCCCGCGAAAGCAAGTGGGGTTATACACTTCTGTATGGCCATATTGATGCACTTTGTAATGTACATCGTGCATTAATTATGAGCCAAACAGAAGTTATTCACTTACCTGTTCCGTTGCTGGCGTCCCCGTCTCCATGGTGCCGTCTAATTTTCAGCGTCTAATCGCCGGATTAGACGCGCTTGCGCAGTCCGGTCTTCTTTTCTGAATGGGGCCGCTCGTGCCGGAGAGCGGCTCCTCGTAGCTCCACCCCGTCATGTGCCGATTCCAGCCAATCAGGAGGCTGGAATCGGCAATGGACCGCACAGAAACCCTGCGGTCCACCGAGGGTGAAGATCCCGGCGGCCATCTTCACAAGGTAAGTAAGAAGTCACCGGAGCGCGGGGATTCGGGTAAGTACTGTGCGGTTTTTTTTTTAAGCCCCTGCATCGGGTTTGTCTCGCGCCGAACGGGGGGGCTATTGAAAAAAAAAAAAAACCCGTTTCGGCGCGGGACAACCCCTTTAATTTACTCATATGTACATGAGTAACTTAAGTATAATAGTGCTAAAACACATCACTCTTTGGCTCATGTACACGACTGTGTTTTCACCACTTATCACAATTGCGTTGTATGGATGTGTAGTACGCGGGGAATGGGGTCCATGAAAGTCAATGGATTTTCGTTGCTCGATACACACCGGCGTGTGGACACTGCATATCAATATGCAAGAGAAATAAATTGCAGCATGCTCTATTTCTCTGCGTTCATACGCAGCATGAGCCTATACACTTGTATGGGCAATGTATGATATGCTGTCCATACGCAATACAAATGCGCATGGGCAGCATTTTCATATGCATCTCCGCTCTAGACGGAGCAGGGAATTTAAAAAGAAAAAAAACACACTGCGCATGTCCTTGAGCATGTGATTCGTGGGCATGGGCAGAGCCATATGCAGCCATACGCGGTCTCTACTGGCAGAGCGTATGGCTGTGGACATGGGCCTTTTCTGTGCCATTACAATGTACAAACCAGCTGATCAGCAGTAGAAGAATACAAATTATAATAATGAACTCTTCTTACAAGCAAATGTCCTTCTAGATATCTTGACATTCTTTCTTTGTTTATGAACTGGATGTGTAATTTTCAAGGGTTGTTTTGTTTGCAATAGAGCAATTTGTAAAGGAATTTTCTGTTTATGTAGTGGCCTAGAACACCATCCTGGTCAATAGAGAGTACTAACACAGAGCCGCATGGAAGCACCTTCAGCTTCCATGTAGGTGAAAATGGAGGAGGAAGAGTGACATCCCGTAGCGTTTGGAACGTGGATGTGAGAGTAGTGAGTCCCTGCAACAGAGGGAGCGCACTATCCAAGTCCTAAAACAGGTACCCGTTCACACCACAGGCTTTTCCTGTGCGGCCATCCGTAATTAGGATCACCGCACAGAGGTAAATTATTGAGAAACCCACGCATCTGCCGTGCGGGGTGTGTATTGGCAATGCCTCCCTGAATAGTTGTTTGCCAGAGTGCCTGCGGAGTGACCCCCCATTCCCCTTCCTCCTCTGGAGTGCTCCCAATCAAGGACCGGTGACATACAGATAACGTGGACTGTAGGGCCGTATTCATCCTATGTATCCTCCCTGCCTCCGAGCCATAGCCTGTTACTGTTAAACGTGAATTGTACCTGCATTACCTGCCGCCCAGCCGGCACATGCGCAGTGCAGAGCCAGCGCGTCAGAAGTGACATTTGTGTGCAGGCCTCTGCGAGGCTCACACAGAAATAGGACATGCCGCGATTTGTTTACCGTGTGAATTTTCACGTGGTCAAATGGCAGCCATCTGCATAGGATTGCATAAACTCATGCGATCCTATGGCAGCAGACACGGGCGGAAATTCTGTGGGAAATCCTGCCACGGAATTTCCACCTGTGTGCATTTGGCCTTACTATGATTCACTATGAAATATTTTGATTGGTTATTAAGGGGGTGAAGCAACTTGTGCTCAATTCCTGACAAGTGCTAGAAATTTTGCTATATAAACTATGCAATAATAAAACACTTCAGAACAGCTTGAAAACATCACTGAATGGCTCTCATTGTCTTCTTGCTGGATGCATCAAGAAATAATTAGGCATACCTGATTGATGAGGCTACAATACCTGTAGAGTATCTAGATTAAAGGGGTTGTCCCGCGCCGAAACGTTTTTTTTTTTTTTCAACAGCCCCCCCGTTCGGCGCGAGACAACCCCGATGCAGGGGTTAAACAAGAACACCGGACAGCGCTTACCTGAATCCCCACGCTCCGGTGACTTCTTACTTACCTGCTGAAGATGGCCGCCGGGATCTTCTCCCTCGGTGGACCGCAGGGCTTCTGTGTGGTCCATTGCCGATTCCAGCCTCCTGATTGGCTGGAATCGGCACGTGACGGGGCGGAGCTACACAGAGCTATACGGAGCCCCATTGAGAAAAGAAGAAGACCCGGACTGCGCAAGCGCGTCTAATTTGGCGATTAGACGCTGAAAATTAGACGGCTCCATGGAAACGAGGACGCTAGCAACGGAGCAGGTAAGTGAATAACTTCTTATAACTTCTGTATGGCTCATAATTAATGCACAATGTACATTACAAAGTGCATTAATATGGCCATACAGAAGTGTATAGACCCACTTTGTTTCGCGGGACAACCCCTTTAATTTATCTATCTATATACATACTATACAATGTAAAGTAAGTTCAGATGTACAGCTTTATGCACAGCATGTTTAGTCCAGTTACAGCTTACTAACTCGGATGTTCTCATCTTGTGATCCTGTTATTATAATATTCTTCTCACTGTGAAATACAGCAGTCTGCACCAGGTCTTCATGTTCTAGACAAGAATCGAGCAATGTCCTTAAAGTGTTAGAATCTGCTCTGAATACCTGGACTTGTTTTCCAAATCCTGAATAAAACAAATGTGTAGAAAATATTACCAAATATCACAGCAAATAAAATGCTTTCCGAGGATATATAGGGTATGTGCAGGCAAATATTTGAGGTGTTGCCGGTAGCATCAATCAGATTATAGTTTTCATATTTCTAGCACAGATTAGAATATTGAGGTAACTTGATTAGTTGCTATGGGTAAATCTCCATATTTTTGCCTGTGCTCACCTTCATAAATGAGGTCCATAATGACAGTCTGCAAATGACAATATGTCCCACTTGTGGGGGACCCAATCTAGAGATGGGGTAAGCTGGCTGCTTATTTCAAAAAGAAAATCGACAACATCCGGCAGGAAATCATCTCCCAATCCCAGACTAGTTCCGACCCTAGTCTGGTCAGTACAGCATCTAGCTCCTGCTCACTCTCTGTACTCAGACCAATCGCAGAGGAAGAAGTCTCCAGATTGCTCTCCTCTGCCTGCCCCACCACCTACGCTAGCGACCCTCTTACCTTCACACCTCCTCAGGTCCCTTTTCCCGGTTGTCATCTGCCATCTCACCACTATATTCAACCTATCTCTGACCTCTGGCATCTTCCCCTCATTCAAAAATGCCAACATTTCCTCATTGCTAAAGAAACCGACTCTTGACTCAACTAATGCTGCTAACTACCGACCCATCTCAAACCTCCCCTTCATCTCCAAACTACTAGAACGTCTTACAAGCTATTTCTCAGAAAACTCTCTTCTTGACCCCCTACAATCCGGCTTCCGGCCTCTACACTCGACAGAAACCACCCTGACTAAAGTGTCAAACGACCTCCTGACGGCCAAATCGAGGAGTGACTACTCCCCACTGATCCTCATCGACCTCTCCGCAGCATTTGACACTGTCGACCACAAACTCCTCCTCAGTAAGCTTCGCTCCATTAGACTAAAGGACACTGCTCTCTCCTGGTTCTCCTCCTACCTATCTGACGGCTCATTTTGTGTATCCTTTGCTGGCTCTACCTCCCCTCCTCTTCCCTTTGCTGTTGGGGTCCTGCAGGGATCGGTCCTCAGCCCCCTCCCCTCCTCTTCCACTTGCTGTTTGGGTGCCCCAGGGCTCAGACCTAACCCCGCTCCTCTTCTCTATCTACACAGCCCCTATGGGACAAACCATCAGGAGATTTGGCTTTCAGTACCATCTCTATGCTGACGACACCCAGTTACACACCTCCTCTTGTGACATCACAGCAACATTTCTACAGAACACCTCCGACTGTCTGTCCGCTGTCTCTAACACTATGTCCTCTCTCTTCCTAAAACTGAACTTCTCAAAAACTGACCTACTGGTGTTTCCGCTCTCTACTAACCAACCTCATCCTGACATCTCCATCTCAGTGTGTGG
This sequence comes from Eleutherodactylus coqui, assembly GCF_035609145.1. Lineage (NCBI taxonomy): Eukaryota > Metazoa > Chordata > Amphibia > Anura > Eleutherodactylidae > Eleutherodactylus > Eleutherodactylus coqui. The sequence continues at coordinate 264,167,672 of NC_089841.1, read as the reverse complement.
CACCATAACTCCCAACACGCCCGCTGCCTTGGGGTTATTTTCAACTCCGTTCTCTCCTTTATTCCCTACATCCAATCTCTTGCCTTAACATATCACCTGCACCTCAAGAACATTGCAAGAATCCGCTAATTTCTCACCGTGGACATGCTTGATTATTGCAACTTGTTGCTGATCGGCCTCCCCCACACCAGAATCCCCCCCCCCCCCTTCAATCCATCCTGACTGCGGCAGCCGGCTCATCTTCCTGTCCAGCTGCTACTTGGATGCCTCTGCCCTGTGCCAGTCACTGCACTGGCTGCCCATCAAATACAGAATTCAATTGAAACTCACAACCTTCATCCATAAAGCTCTCCATAGCACTGCGCCGCCCTACATTGCCTCCCTCATCTCAATCCACCACCCAGCCTGCGCCCTCCGCTAATGAAATCACATTAAGTGCCCCTTTAATTCAAACCTCTCATTACCGCCTCCAAGACTTTTCCAGAGCAGCACCAGTCTTCTGGAATGCGTTACCCAAAACTTTCTGGGCAATCCGCGACACATAAAACTTCAGGCGTGCTCTGAAAACGCACCTCTTCAGGGAGGCATACCATATCTCCTAAACCATTGTCAATGTGTATAGCCTCCCACACTCTCCACCTCGCCATACCGTGCACATCTCCAGCCCCTTTACGTTCTGTATCACCCCATTATTTGTAATATGTAAGCTCGTTGGAGCTCCTCACCCCTATTGTTTCCGTCAATTGATTACTTCATGTAACCGTGGTTTTTGTATCTTTGTTTTTTGTTTCTGTTCCCCCTGTCTTGTAAGCACTGTGGAATATGTTGGTGCTATATAAATAAAGATTCTTATTATTTGTTGTAGTAGACAATAACGGTCTCTACTTGGCAGCTGGATTAGCAGTAAAGTCACTTTGACTTGGCACACAGTTTCAATCAGTTGTAGCACAGTTTCAATCAGAGCATTAGCAATGCTTCAATTACTTTGGCAATGCTGGCTTTACAACCCAGCAACACTGTCTCAGCTTGTTGACCCTTGCAGAATCAAGTTTCAGTCTCTAATACTAAATGGATCACAGCACACTTTCCACCTTATAGTGTAAAAGGGAAGATAGTCCTCACCACCGGTGCACGCTCCTTCAAAGTCCTGGATCCCGGACCATCATTCAAACAGCAAGAGGTATGGAAGAGCAGCACTCCAGGGATTTTAAACAAAGTAAAAATCTTTATTGCCCAAAAACAACGTTTCAACTCTCCACTGAGAGTCTTTATCAAGACTTGATAAAGACTCTCAGTGGAGAGTTGAAACGTTGTTTTTGGGCAATAAAGATTTTTACTTTGTTTAAAATCCCTGGAGTACTGCTCTTCCAAGTTTCAGTCTCTACATATTCCCGATTGCATTAGCTTTATCTACTCGGCTGTACAGGTGTGGCTCTGCGGACACTCTCTAATAAGTTTTATGAACATTCTCAACAATTTCTATAACTATGCACTCTCAGACTTTTAATGGTGAACTCCCACTCTGTCATCAATACAGCAGGTCCTGACTGGAGATCCCACAATTATGACAGTCCACACTGACAGGGTGCTCTCAGCTCCAGCCAGAAGGTCTCAAGTTTCTTCCCCAACCTTTCTTACTTGAGTCTTCCAGAACTTGCACTGACCTCTCCTACTTACTGCTCAATACACCACAGCAGCCAAACACAACTTGCGTCCACACCCGACCTTTTATACCAAACACAAACACCACTATTCGGGTGAGACATACTTTACCATTTGCCCATGAGATACACAGCCTCTGGCCAGCACAGCAACCAGTTATACAAACCTCTAGTGACCACTGCAACTAGGACTGGAATCCCACCAAACAAGTCCACAAGGGCCACAACAGAGACTATTTTTACACGTACTGCACAGTTATGCATAATCAGCATTAGTTATATAATAACCATTGATTATCATTGGTTCTAAAAGTCCTGAGTAATTATCACATTTCTCCTAACGAATAAGTATCTATCACTATAGCTTTTCGCCTAATAAATGTGATCTTTTACATCACTTTCCTTGATAAATATTAAGAACTTTTACTCTAGTAAACATTGGTATTTATGATATTTCCCAAGAATCATCAGTACTTTACATTATCTATTTAATTAAATCTGTACAGTGAATATAATTTTTCCTAATCCCCATTACAGGCTTACCTACAGCAAACAATAACTGGTCATCAGCCGCCATGACAAAGATCAGACCACTGGGCATCTTTTCAGTTGAAACACCTCCTCCTGATGAAATCTAGGGGATAAGAACATATATGATTACCATCATGACAACTGATATATTGTTCTTTTAACCCCTTGAGTGGCACGCCCAGAAAATTTCCGGGAGGAGCTCCACTGCTCATAGCGATACAGCCCGGAAGATTTCCGGGCTATGTATCACTATGGGAGCTGCAGAGCACAATGCCACAAGCTGTGACAGTGTGCTCTGCCTGCACAGACCCACAGAGAGCAGTGCAAGGGCTTTGAAAAACCAGCAGAAGATATTGCCGATATGTCGGCAATCTCCTGCTTTGTTTACAGGTTGCCATAGAGATCATCGGCTTGTCAGAAGCAAGCCGATGGTCTCTGTGGCAGGGAGAGCTGGTTGTTAGCTGTCAGAGGACAGCTAGGTACTAGCTCTTACAGCAGAGATCAGAGAAAACCTCCGATCTCTGCTGTGTTAACCCTTTACATGCTGCAGTCTATGTGACTGCAGCATGTAAAGGGCTGTCACTGCAGCATGTAAAGGGCTGTCACCATCAGGCCCCGGAATGTGATCAGGGGTCCTGATGGGTCCCTGTGGAAGTCCCCTAAAGGGACAAAAAAAATAAAATTAAAAAATAAAAAATAAAAGTAAAAAAATTATAAAAAAAATTATAAAAACACTTGTCTCCCTTTACTTTGTAAAAAAATCAAAAATATAATTACACATGTGGTATCCATGCGTCGTAATGACCCAGAGAAGGAAGTTAATACATTATTTAACCCCTTAATGACATGGCCCCTTTTTTTCTTTTTTCCCCATTTCTTTTTTTCCTCCCCCCTGTTTAAAAAATCACAACTTGTCCCACAAAAAGCAATGGCCATGTCAATGGAAAGATGAAAAAGTTATGGCTCTTGAGACGCAACTGCAAAATTAGTTGAAATTCAATCATTAGACCATTTTAAAAAACCTGCCCTGGTGGGCACAACAGGGTGGTAGGAAACCCGCCACTCAAGGGGTTAAAGGACGATTTTGTCATATTTCCTGTCTTTCCCTTTTACCGCTTCAACTCTGCAATCTAGTTGTGTGTCTCCCACTATGCTAAGACACAGTACATAGTGTCCATTGTTTCTGCTCTATGCTGTAGAAAGTGAAATGGTAGGTGAAAAAGGATGAGTACATGTTATGCACACAGCTTGTTGTAATAACTGTTTTCTCTACAGCAGATCTCATACTGCTAGGATGGCCTCACTGGTGAAGTGTGCGCCAGTTGTTGGTGAGGCCAACATAGGTTATATCCTACAGGGCCAAATGGGTTAGGTGCATACCTAATCGGAGGATACCCAAATATTATAGAAAATCCAGAAAGATGTGTAGCATCCAAGTAAGTATATGTTTAATGTATTAACCATATAGCCTTTCATACCAGCGCTAAGGAGCCATTTTTGAATCCAACCACCATCTTTCCATATTTGGGAAGGATGCAGCTACAAACTGGGTATGCCGTTTCTTCATCTATTTGAGGTAGCTGCCGGGACCCTCTCAACTCCCCCGTTGCACTGTCCCAGAGATGTAACGTTCCTCCTTCCGTTACGGTCATTAGGATTTTTTGTGGGGTGAATACTGCAGCTTGCAATGGGAACCCAGGAACACCCGGTGTAAGGGAGAATATAGGGTCTCCAGATTCTATATTCCACGCACAGACCTATAAGAAACATGAATTGAGACATTGTAAGGCTGCTACATAAATTTCCATAGTTATGTAGGTTTAAAAATTAAACTTTGATCAACTTCAACCTTTTCTCACACAGACTTATTTGATCTTGAACAGTGTTTCTCAATGTTTCTAAGACAAATATCTCCTAGTCAAAGACATTTCTACCAAGTGCCCTCAAGGTAATGATCAGTCATAATATTGGTCAGAATTGTTCAACTGGCATCATATATCATTGTCCTGTGGCTGACACTGTTACGCTACTTCAGTTGGCAGCTGAATTGTTTCATTTTTGATGTTTAGGGTGGTGAAGGCAGGTACCATCTTGATTTGTGAAGTAATACTTTAAATGATCTCATTTGAGGACAATGACTGGACACCATCTTACTTTTGCATGGGACGACCTGTGGGGTGCAGATGCTGAACAGGTCGTCTCAGCAATAATCATTCTTGTGCTCACAGAATGATCACAGGAATGATCATCGCTAGTGAATGGAGGCGGAGCGGGCTGGAGATGTTTCTGGCCCACCCGCCTCCATTCACAGTATGCAGGCAGCCGTTTACCGTATATATGGACGACTGCCTATTTACACGGGTCGATACGTCATTCAGTTTTCTGAAGATACCCAGATATTGTGACAATATTAACAACATTCAGGTGCCACCTCACCGTGCAACAGAGAGGTACTCGGTTCAAAGAGAGATATAATTTGAATAGTTCCCCACAACAGAGCCAGACTGCCAGTATGCCCCCTAAACCGAAATGTGCTTGCAACAGTGCCAGTCTGCAAGAATATAAAAGAGGCACTATGCAAGAATGTCCAAGGCACTGACAGAATTTGCTTGCAATAGTGCCCTGGTAGCAAAAGCCTTCTGCGTCACCCACAGAGGATTAAGGGAAAACGTAGACTCGTGGTGGCGAACCTATGGCATGCATGCCGAATGGGGCTACCCTCTCTGTTGACACGTGTACCACTGGCTGCTCACCACGATGGTGATTACCGTCTGGGGTGTCACAGCTCCCCAGCTAGTAATCATTCAGTGGCGCTGATCCAGGGCGCACATACTGACATCAGTGTGTATACCCGGTATCCTCCTCCCCTGATGTCTCCTCATTGGTTCCGCAGGGAGAAAGGATAAGGGAAGAAGCGTTCCGGATGCACACACTTCAACAGCATGTGCACCCACAGCAGCGCCGAGTAGAGGAGGAGCGGAACTTAGACTACAAGGAAGAGGTAAGTGTATGAAGGGGGCGCTAATACTACTGGGGCTACTGTGGGATTAATATTATTACTGGGGGCAATATAGGGGACATTATTAGCAATAGTTTCCACTATATTGACCCCCAATAATAATAATATTAGTACTGTGGGGGTCCCTATCACTACTGAAGCCACTGTGAGGGTCACTATTACTATTGAAGACACTGTGGGGGTCGCTATTACTACTGGGGCCACTGTGAGGGTCACTATTACTACTGAAGTCACTGTGAGGGACACTATTACTACTGTGGGGGTAGTTTTCTCAGAAATACTACCTGTACCACAAGCCACACTAGAAAGGCAGCAGGATCTTAGAAAGGTAAACAAGTGGCTCTGGAGTTCGTGTAGGGACTGGTTGCATCTCAGTGGGGAAGGTACAGCTGTGCTGGGGGAGCAAATGGCTAGGAGGCTGGATGAGTGTTTAAACTAGGGACTGTTGGGGAGGGCAAAAAGAGAAACAGGGGAGTAGACAGTGTAGATAGCAACCTGGGACCAAGTAATGGGAATGGGGGTCGAGCAGTTAGAACTGACAGAATAGCTACTTTTACCATAAGTAGCACAATGAATATAAAAAAACAGCAACAACCGTATAAATTGTATGGCAACAAATGCAAGAAGTCTGATCAGTAAAGTGGGTGAGCTAGAAGCGAGAATATCTGATGAAAATTATGATATAGTAGGAATAACGGAACTCTAGAACCCTGTTGGGCCATTTCTAGCTTCGATGCAAGATGTGAGATGGGTAGGCATGGAGGCTCTAGTACCCTGCTGGGCTGCCTCTAGCTTGGATACAAGATGGGATACGGACAGGCATGAAGGCTCTAGTACCCTGTTGTACTGCCTCTAGCTCGGATGCAAGATGTGATACTGGCGGTCATGGAGGCCCTAGTACCCCGTTATACTGCCCCTAGCTTGGATACAAGATTTGATACGGGCGGGCATGGAGGCATACAGGTTCCGTATGGTATCCTATGGCATATTATGTTCTATTGGCAATAATTCTGGTGACCGAGCAGCCATGGAAGTGTGACAATGTTGTGGGGGCATTCCTCTGACTCCCTTGTGTGTGCAGCTGAGCATTATCCTGCTGCCTCTTGGAAGCCGCCATGAGAGGAACACATGTGGCTGTAGGATGTCCTGAACATATCTCTGTCATTGTCCCTCGTACCACTACTAGGTGTGACCGACTGTCGTATACGATGGCCCCCCAGGTCATCACACCAGCAGGGGGCAGTGTGCCACTCCACAGCAAAGGCAGGATTAAGTTGCTCAACCCAAGGTCTCCAGATACAAACACGGCCGTCGTCAGTGACCAAACTAAATCTTGATTTGCTGCTAAAAACAACCTGGTTCCACTGTGTTGTAGTCCAGTTTCTTCATTCATGACATCACTGCAGGCAGAGGTGACGGTGGATGGGTACCAAAGGCCGCACATGTAATGGATGCTGTGAGACCAAGTGTCCCTGGAAATGCTTTTGACGGACACAGGGGTGTAACGATTGCGCCACTTGTCTCTGGACAATGGACAAGGAAACAGATGAAGCTGCTGATGCTTGATGGATGATCAGACGATCCTCTCTACTTGTGGTCTGTCGGAGGGTCCTGAGCCCAGTCACCTTGTTTGCCCTCATACATCCACCAGTCCCAACACTTCCTAACAGTCTGGTCAGATGCTCCTCTGTACTAGTGGTCTGTCGGAGGTCATGAGCTTGGTCGCCTTGTGTTCCCCCACACATCCACTGGTCCCAACACTTCCTAACAGTCTGGACAGAACGGCCCTATGGGGGACAATTAATCAATACGACCATCCAGCTTCTCACATCCCAATAATGCGCCCCTCTCAGGCTCTCGTAATGGGGTGAAATCTCTTCTCTGTGTCGTAGAGGCGTCTAGTAGTCAGATTCAGTAAGATGATGATGTAATTTCAATGTATGGCATGGATGTTCGTACTATGTAATAGAATCTGTCATGGCCGATGAGGAGATGTGTGTGTGAATCCCCAAACACTATCAATAAGGTGAATGCTTGGCAGCCCATGCAGGGTGCAGCTTGTGCATGTGTGACCGAATCTTGATTTCTTTGCTAATGTATATGCTGAATCCTTATTCGATCTTGCTTATACCTTGTATAAATTAATAAAATCCTCTTTGACCATAAAAGAAGCATGTACCCGTTAAAAAAAGCTTTTCTACGTGCATTTTTTGGGGGTGGGGTCAGGGGGGGGGCGGGGGAAATGCCACCAAATTGAAGGAAGCCTAAATCATTTGTAATTCTGCACATGTATGTTGGCCTGCAGTGGTACATCTGCAGACAGTATGCTGCCTTGATTCCATCATAAATGAGATAGGGGAAGTGGCGTCTTCTTCATTGATTGAGATTCCTTTTTTAAGGTCAAACACATTAGATGTTCTCTCAGCTTTGGGCATATCTAATCTGTCTGCTTTAGAGGCAGGCAAATTGTTTCACCTTAGATCCAGCTGCTGAGTAAATAGCGCCAATCTTCTCATCCACATGCAGATAAGCATTTTCATAGTTTGTATGATCTTCTTGAATGCACAAATACTGTTTCCCAGTCGTGAGATTCCATAGAAGCAATGTGTGATCCAGAGAACCAGAAACGGCTCTAGTCCCCGAACCGAAGATCTTTACACATCGTATTCCAGCTGCAAGAGTAAACAGAAATGGTCAACCATGATCACACGGGCGATTTTCATGCGCAATATCTGATCAATGTAAATCACAAGAGCGATTCTTCTCTCGGACCAACAGTCTGAGATAGCAAATTCACTGCATGTTCACTTGCGCGGATTCCCCCCCCCCCCCCCACACACACACATACACACGCCACCGACGCAATTTAACCCTTTGCAATCCACTGTCTGACGTCTGAAGACATTCTGATTGAAGGCTGTACCGCTCCAATGTCAGAAGACGTCCAGCAGGGTATTCTTACTGTATATTATGGCCGCTCTGTTGTTGGGAGCCTATTCAGCATGTCAAATACCGCAGTACTGTCTCTAGCCAGCAGATGGCGGCATTGTATAATGGCAGAAAGAGAAAGCCCCCCTAGGAAACCCTGAATCCAAAATTGGATTGCAAAGGGTTAAAAGGCTATTTAACCTAATGAGGTCCAGATGTGTTATTTTTTACACCGAACAGCACAGCGCATTTGCACACCTCTCATAGACTTCTATGAAATGAGAGAGAACCCCTTGAAATCACTTGGTTTTATCTTCTGTGTTTTTGCATGCACAAGCACATCCATCTGAAGCTGCTCTAAGATTTACTGCAGTAATGGTGTAGTTTTCAGATATATCCAAACTTACTAACTCTTCATACAAGACCTATCCCAACATCAGAAGGATTTCAGTTCCCAAGTTGGGTGTAGACATATAGGCAAGGAGAAATAATCTAGTTTCAGAATTCCATTACTTTGTGTATTTCCAAGTCTTGATGAAGCCTAATTTATAGATATTTTATACATAGTTGAAAATGTTTTGGTCTCTTATAATATTGTATAATAAATAGAGATGAGCGAGCGTACTCGGATAAGCGGTACTCGCTCGAGTAATTGGCTTTATCCGAGTACCGCTGTGCTCGGGGCTAAAGATTCGGGTGCCGCTGCGGCTGACAGGTGAGTCGCAGCGGGGAGCAGGGGAGAGCGGGCGGGAGAGAGGGAGAGAAAGATCTCCCCTCCGTTCCTCCCCGCTCTCCCCTGCAGCTCCCCGCTCCGTGCCGCCACCCGAATCTTTAGCCCCGAGCACAGCGGTACTCGGATAAAGCCAATTACTCGAGCGAGTACCGCTTATCCGAGTACGCTCGCTCATCTCTAATAATAAACTCTGCTGAGAATCCGGTTTCATCTAGCACTGCACATAAAAGCCAGTCTTAAAGTACCATATGCTCTTTTTTAAACTGCTTCCGATCCGTTGATGCAGCTACCTGAATGACCAGCTAGTGTGTGAATGACCTCAGTGTCCTTGATATCCCAAATGATCATGGTTCCATCATCAGATCCGACGAGGAGAAGATCCTTGTCAGGATATACTTCTAATACAGTGATACCTAAAAACATAAAAGCTGCATTACACCACTGAGCTTAGTTACTAAAAACATCTATATCTGAAACAAGTTAAAATAGTAATGTAATCATCCAAGCACATGGCCCTACAAACATATTCATAGCGGAAAAAACTCTAAAGTTCTTTTACTTGTTGAGCAAAAACTGCATTATCTCAGAAAATAAAATACTACCGTTTACTATGATTTTAGTGGGTCAGAAACGCCATCTCTTCTCCTTAAGGAGAGCACCTAGACGGTGAGTGAGGCCATTTTTACTCCTCTGCGTAATATACAAATAAGAGGGATGAAACAATACCTCCATAGCACCAACTATTGGAAGGCAGAAATACCTAAAGTCAATGTTAGACTCTTTATACAAGCCTCGCAACAATGACCAGGCAAATACCCTGAAACAGTTGTATGTGAATGGGCTCTGACATTGCTTTAAATTCCTAGTCATTGTTGCAAGGTTTGGATAAAGAGTCTAACATTGACTTTAGGTATTGCTGCCTTCCAATAGGTGGCACTGTGGAGGTATTGATTCATCTCACTTATTTCTATGACTTTATTTAAACATCTGAATACTCCTTTAGCTATAATTGTCATGGGTTACAACGTCTTGTCTGCTAATCACATGTTAATACAATCTAATACATGTCACTTTACACTACTGTTTTGCAAATGTCATAAAAGGTTGTCCATCAGGGGGCACAGCCTTTCATTGTATGGCATTTATAAGGTTCCTTAATAAAAAGAAACTAGTGAATGCACTGTCTTCCACAACAGCTCCCCGGGTCTCAGCCTATCGTTACACTCATCAATGGTGAACCAGGCCCAGACCTATACTCTTACTGCAGTCTCACTGCACAGAAGCTCCATGTAGGCACCAAATACAGATGGTCTTAAGCACCTTAGCTACAGTTAGGGCCAGAAATATTTGGACAGTAACACAATTTTCGCGAGTTGGGCTCTGCATGCCACCACATTGGATTTGAAATGAAGCCTCTACAGCAGAATTCAAGTGCAGATTGTAACGTTTAATTTAAAGGGTTGAACAAAAATATCTGATAGAAAATGTAGGAATTGTACACATTTCTTTACAAACACTCCACATTTTAGGAGCTCAAAAGTAATTGGACAAATAAACATAACCCAAACAAAATATTTTTTTTTAAATATTTTGTTGCGAATCCTTTGGAGGCAATCACTGCCTTAAGTCTGGAACCCATGGACATCACCAAACGCTGGGTTTCCTCCTTCTTAATGCTTTGCCAGGCCTTTACAGCCGCAGCCTTCAGGTCTTGCTTGTTTGTGGGTCTTTCCGTCTGAAGTGGATTTGAGCAAGTGAAATGCATGCTCAATTGGGTTAAGATCTGGTGATTGACTTGGCCATTGCAGAATGTTCCACTTTTTTGCACTCATGAACTCCTGGGTAGCTTTGGCTGTATGCTTGGGGTCATTGTCCATCTGTACTGTGAAGCGCCGTCCGATCAACTTTGCAGCATTTGGCTGAATCTGGGCTGAAAGTATATCCCAGTACACTTCAGAATTCATTCGGCTGCTCTTGTCTGCTGTTATGTCATCAATAAACACAAGTGACCCAGTGCCATTGAAAGCCATGCATGATGAATGGTTTGCATCTAGATGTGAACCCTTTGTATTTACTTTCATGGAGTCTTCTCTTTACTGTTGACTTAGAGACAGATACACCTACTTCCCTGAGAGTGTTCTGGACTTCAGTTGATGTTGTGAACGGGTTCTTCTTCACCAAAGAAAGTATGCGGCGATCATCCACCACCGTTGTCTTCCGTGGACGCCCAGGCCTTTTTGAGTTCCCAAGCTCACCAGTGAATTCCTTTTTTCTCAGAATGTACCCGACTGTTGATTTTGCTACTCCAAGCATGTCTGCTATCTCTCTGATGGATTTTTTCTTTTTTTTCAGCCTCAGGATGTTCTGCTTCACCTCAATTGAGAGTTCCTTTGACCGCATGTTGTCTGGTCACAGCAACAGCTTCCAAATCCAAAACCACACACCTGGAATCAACCCCAGACCTTTTAACTACTTAATTGATTACAGGTTAACGAGGGAGACGCCTTCTGAGTTAATTGCAGCCCTTAGAGTCCATTGTCCAATTACTTTTGGTCCCATGAAAAAGAGGAGGCTATGCATTACAGAGCTATGATTCCTAAACCCTTTCTCCGATTTGGATGTGGAAACTCTCATATTGCAGCTGGGAGTGTGCACTTTCAGCCCATATTATATATATAATTGTATTTCTGAACATGTTTTTGTAAACAGCTAAAATAACAAAACTTGTGTCACTGTCCAAATATTTCTGGCCCTAACTGTACCTACAAACACGCTCCTGGTCATGCAATGTTCACCATCGGGTTACTCTACGTGTCATATGGTGCCTGCACTTTGTGGGGTGCCAAAACAATTGCAGTACAGCAGTATACATTGCACAATAACAAATTATATGAGGGTTTTTTCAGGCAGCACCTGCTGTCAGTGCATGGATACACCAGGGTCAGAGCGGAAGCCGCCGCTCCGGCCCTTGTGTAGTAGCCGGTGCTATAATTGCAGGCTGCTTTCAATAACAACTGTGCCTGCAATTACAAGCGCCAGCCATTACCTTATAATGTATTTTTATATATAATAGAGTTTTCTTAAGACGATTCATTTACCTTTTTTGAATCCTGTAAGGGTAGTTTGCAGAGGACCACCGGGTGGCTGGAAAAATCCGCTCATAGGAATAAAAGTAGGATGTGGATACTGATCAAACCAGGTGAAGCATTGCTGGCAGAGATCACCAATCAAAGATGGATAAGATGATTTAAAGAAATGCAGTCTTGCCAATATCTCTGTGTAAATGATGCAAGGATCTGTTTTAAAATGACAAAAAGTTTAATTTGTTAAGGCCCAATTAGACACCGCTCAAAATTCGCTCAAAAGCCGTCTTTTGAGCAATAATCGTTGTGTCTAAATGTGCCTATCTTTCACTGTTCAGACGAACAACGGTTTTCAGTTCTGCTAGAAAGCCATCCTTCAGCAGAACAGCTGATAAACAGGACCGCATGCTGTGTTCTGCCTGGGGAGAGCGCATTACAACTGATAATATTGTTACAGCTGTTCTCAGTTCTCAGCTCCGCGGGCAGAACAGCTGATAAGCAGGACTGCAGGCTGTGTTCTGCAGGGGCAGAGCTGATAAGCAGGACTGCATGCTGTCTGCTGTCCATGTTGCTGAATTCTCCACCCCTGGCTGAACAATGGAGCTAATTACAGAGCTCAGACCTCCTGCTGAGTTCTGTAACAGCTCCCAGAAGCTCATGTACATGCAAATAAAGCAAATAAAGTACTAATAGCAATTAGTGCCTATTAGTTACTTTATGCAAAATGATCACTGATCTTTTAATCTTTTGAAAGATATCTATGTGTGGAAATGGGCCTTTAGACCATACAATGCATGCTATGAGGTCATCTGCTGCATATAGGCAGAGTCATTATAATCAGGGTTTCTGTTATCTGCAGCTTTGTCATGGATCTCTGAACTCTATTACACGTTCATACTCCAAACCGGCAGCTCTGCCCTTCACCTTGCCAAAAAAGCCTATTTCACCTCCCTCATCTCTTCATAATCCAAGTTGACGCTCTGACACTTTACTCCTGAGAAAATCTGGAAGGAAATTATCTCCCAGTCACCAAGTAGCATCGATCTCCGTCCCTTCAGCACTTCCTCCTGTACCTTTTCAGCATTTTGACCAATTCACTGGAGAAGTCTCCTGGCTGCGGTCTTCTTTTCCCCTACTACCTGCATTAGTGACTCCCTCACACCTCCTCCAGTCTGTCTCTATGGCTGTTACTAGTTAGCTAAGTTATCTATACCCTCTCTTGGGCTAAGCAGCACATGTGAAAAAGACTTGGGTATACTAATAGATCATAGACTGAACATGAGTCAACAATGTGATGCAGCAGCCGAAAAGGCAAAAACAATTCTGAGAAGCATAGAGTCTAGATCACATGAGGTAATTTTCCCCCTCTACTCTTCTTTAGTTAGACCTCATCTGGAATACTGTGTTCAGTTCTGGGCACTCAACTTTAAAAAAAAGACATAGACAAACTGGAGCAAGTTCAGAGAAGAGTTACCAAGATGGTGCGTGGTCTCCAAATCATATCGTATGAGGAACGGTTAAAGGATCTGGGAATGTTTAGCTGGCAAAAAAGAAGGCTGAGAGGAGACTTAAAGGGGTTGTCTTGCGAAAGCAAGTGGGGTTCAGCACTTCTGTATGGCCATATTAATGCACTTTGTAATGTACATCGTGCATTAAATATGAGCCATACAGAAGTTATTCACTTACCTGCTCCGTTGCTGGCGTCCCCGTCTCCATGGTGCCGTCTAATTTCAGCGTCTAATCGCCCGATTAGACACGCTTGCGCAGAAGAGTCTTCACCCTCCTGGTCGGTCTGGCCCCTTCTAAGAGTCATCGCGTAGCTCCGCCCCGTCACGTGTGCCGATTCCAGCCAATCAGGAGGCTGGAATCGGCAATGGACCGCACAGAGCCCACGGTGCACCATGGGAGAAGACCCGCGGTGCATCGTGGGTGAAGATCCCGGCGGCCATCTTGGAGGAAAAGAAGAAAGAAGTTGCAGAGAGGGGATTCGGGTAAGTAAAATTTTTTTTTTAATTTCAACACATTCCTTGGGTTTGCGCGGGACAACCCTTTTAATAGATGTCTACAAATATCTGAAGGATTGTCACACTGCAGAGGAATCAGCCCTATTCTCATTTGCACAAGGAAAGACCAGAAGCAATGGGATGAAACTGAAAGGGAGGAGACAGATTAGATATTAGACAGTGAGAGGGATCAATGAGTGGAACAGGTTACCGTGGGAGGTGGTAAGTTTTCCTTCAATAGAAGTGCTCAAACATGACTGGACAAATATCTGTCTGGGATGATTTAGTGAATCCTGCACTGAGCAGGGGGTTGGACCCGATGACCCTGGAGGTCCCTTCCAACTCTACCATTCTATAATTCCATGAGTTTGGGGATGTAAGTGTTGTACTTACCTTCCCCGCCTTTCCACTTGTGTCAACGCTCAAACCCACCGCTGCAGTGCATTGAACTGCATACTAAGTAGTCTTCCCAATCCAAACTTGCAATAGGAGGAGTACTTAGCATGCTGCCAATGCATTGTAGTTGCCGATTAAACGCTGACACTGGTTGAACGGCGCCACCTCTGTAGCTTCATCACTGCTGAAGTCAGGAAGGAGTTAAGCAAATGTTCATCTTATAATAACTGCTTTTAAGACTTATTGACTATGCAGCCGAAAACCACATCAACATGAGGGTTAGTATGGGTTTCATGTCTCTTTCACACAAGCATCGTTTTGACGCTGATTAGGTGCATCAAAAAACTGCATCTAAAAGAACCCATGGTTTTCTATTTCAGATTTTTTTGATGCGCCAGGAAAATCACGTGTCAAAAGATAGCGCAGTAGGCACGTTTTTTTACGCCGAGATTTCTCACAAGTCCTATCTTTTGACAGCGCAGCGCCGGCAGCTCCCTTAGACTCCTACAGGAGCTGGCCAGAAAAGGGAGGGGGAGCGATAATGTCGCTAATAGCAACCGCAACATGCTCGCAGCTGCTATTCATTCACATGATTTAACGCTCTGATAGCCGTGCTGTTATAGCGCGGCTATCCGAATGCTAAAAATGCGCTTGTGTGAAAGAGCCCTCAAACTGTGTGTTAAAATTGATTATTAACTAGAGATGAGCGAACACGTTCGGCTCCGCCCCTTTTTCGCCCGAACACCGAACTTTGCGAACACTTCAGTGTTCGGGCGAAAAAGTTCGGGGGCCGCCGTGGCAGCGCGGGGGGGTGCGGCGGGGAGTGGGGGGGAGAGGGAGAGAGAGAGGGCTCCCCCCTGTTCCCTGCTACTGCCGCCCGCGCCGCCGCGCATCTCTCCGCCCCCCGGCGGCACCCGGACACTTACGCGCGAACACTGCAGTGTTCGGCAAAGCCGGTGTCCGGGTGCGGATGTGTCCGTAACGGACACGTTCGCTCATCCCTATTATTAACTAATTGTTCACAGCTGCTGTTTGGGTGAGTATCAGAGGAAGTTCTCGAAAAGTGGAAAACACACTCATTTGTAGCCTTCACAATCAATAAATATTATGTTTACCTTAAAGGGGTTGTCCCACGCCGAAACGGGTTTTTTTTTTTTTCAAACCCCCCCCCGTTCGGCGCGAGACAACCCCGATGCAGGGGTTAAAAAAGAACACCGGAGAGTGCTCACCTGAATCCCCGCGCTCCGGTGACTTCTTACTTACCTGCTGAAGATGGCCGCCGGGATCTTCTCCCTCGGTGGACCGCAGGGCTTCTGTGCGGTCCATTGCCGATTCCAGCCACCTGATTGGCTGGAATCGGCACGTGACGGGGCGGAGCTACACAGAGCCGGCATCCTGCACGAGCGGCCCCATTGAGAAAAGAAGAAGACCCGGACTGCGCAAGCGCGGCTAATTTGGCCATTAGACGCCGAAAATTAGACGGCTCCATGGAAACGAGGACGCCAGCAACGGAGCAGGTAAGTGAAAAACTTCTTATAACTTCTGTATGGCTCATAATTAATGCACGATGTACATTACAAAGTGCATTAATATGGCCATACAGAAGTGTATAGACCCACTTGCTGCCGCGGGACAACCCCTTTAAATAGGATTCCACAATTATGGAACGCGGTAGAGTCCGTCATAAATGTATGCTTTCAAATTATTTGTGCACTAGACTAGGATGAAAACATTTAAGTGCCTAGAATGCTCATATAGTATAATAATAATCTTTATTTGTATAGCGCCAACTTATTCCGCAGTGCTCATATCTATAAGTTACAGAGACACTCACCTGTAAGTCCATCAATACCACTTAAGGTAGGTTGCAAGAGTCGAAGTGCACCATAGACAAGCTTGACCTCTTCACTTTGCACGTGGTCCATGCACATATCAAAGTCTCTAATCAAACTATTGATTCCACATGAAACAATCTTGCTAGAGATCCAGTTCATATTGCCTGTAAGTAGACTTTCCATATGTTTACACTAATCATAAAATGGGAAAAATAAAGTCTAGATTGGCAATATGGGTAATCAATAAATCATATATACTAGAGCAGTGTTCTCATCTTCAAGTGCCCCCAACAGGAAATGGTTTAAAGATATTCCATAGAACACCGATAGCAAATCCTGATGCACTGACAATGCTAATATCACATGCACACATTCTCAAATTTTTTTTTAATTTTTTTTTTTAAATCAAATTTTTTATTAAGTTTTTTATGTTAAATTCAATTACGTACATTACAGTCATGCGTTGTTCTCAAGTAAGTACAATAAATATTGCAGTATCAGTACAATTAAACAGTATTTAGTTGGAGGGCCCCCCCGCGAGACCTAGTCCAGTCCACCAAAATTGTGTGGGCGGCTAGTGGTTTATCAAGCTGAGATTTGAGAATTTGTTCGGATCACGTATTTCTAGGGCTGCCTTTTAAGAAGGGCCCCTTGTCTATGTAATGTTATGCCCTGGCTGGTGCCACACTGGGGGACCCCTCGGCCGCTCCATCCACCTTGGGGTTCAAGGCTGATCCTGGAGTGTCATCTAACAATATAACTTGCCACTATACCTAATGTATTAATGTGGCCAACTAAGTTAAGATTGTTCATGGAAAAAAGGGGGAAAAAGGAAGGGGGGTAGAGTTGGGTAAGTTTGGGGGGAAAGGGGATACAGTATAGTTACATTCGAATCATACCAGAAGGATTGAGACATTTGCTTCTTTTTTACCTGGGTCGCTCTCTCTCTTCCGCTCCGCCTCGTACTCCAACAGGAGGACGAGTATATACTTGTGTAGTCAACGCCCGGGGTCCAGACCGCGCGCAACTATCGTTACCTTCCCGTGATACATTGGGGTCATCATCTGTTTCTATATTATGGACTGTGCATAGATAGATGGAATATACTTAATGATCCTTCCTTACCTCTCTCCAGGGGTGCCAGGTTAAAATAAAATCTTCGTGAGTGCCCCTTGCCCAACTTGTTAGCTCTTCCATGTTACATATCCTATCTACTTTTTCCCTCCACTGTGAAACAGAGGGAGGTTTTTGTTGAAGCCAGTTTAAGGGAATCAGTGCTTTCGCAGCGTCTAGTAAGAATGCTATTAATTTGTTTCTGAACGGCTGAAAGTAGGGGGAGGGCTTCCAAAGGCACACTATCTCCGGTAAAATTGTTATACCTGGCGAGAAAACTTTTAAGTTTTTTTCTATCTCCTTCCAGAAACGGGAGATTCCCGGACACTCCCACCAGATGTGCATCTCCAGCATTTATCTTCGGGCGCTAATTTATAATCGTGTAGCCATTGGGGGGTTTTGTACCAACGGACTAATAATTTGTAATGAGTTTCCTGCATCAGGACACATGGGGACAGGCCATATGCTAGCTTCAAGATTAGTTTGGTGTCTGCCGTGGATAGGTTGATTTTTAATTCCTTTTCCCAAGATATTAGGAAGGTTGGTTTGCTGAATAAAGGTGGAGTTATAAAGTTCTTCCTGATATTAGAGATTCTCCGAGACCCAGGTTTATCTTCTAGTAATGCTTTTTCAAAGCTTGTCTTTGGTCTAACAGATTTATGTTTGGATAGGAATTCTTTTATCACTTTTCCTACATGTGCCCGGTGCAGAAATGATATTTTGGGATTGGTGATCAGCGAGTTCGTAATTTCTTCTGGTGTTTTGTGGGCCTGGGTCTGCAGTTCTTCCATTCTACTTCCATGTAATTGTTTCCAGACACTCTGGGAACCTGGGTCCGGGGGAATCTCCAGTAACCTGCATATGCTTCGAATAGGTGTCAGAGGGGAGGGTGTAGGGGCCAATGATTCCCTAGTTTTGTCCCAGATTTCACATGGGCCCCTTAGGAGGGGATTGAATCCCTTAGCTCTAAGTATGCTCTTTTTTGGGAGCCACAGGTCTTCCACCAAAGAATCCCCATGTGAGACAGTCGCCAGGTCATATAGTATCGGGTCTCTCGACGGACGGGTCAGGTCCATCCAATATCCGATTTGAATAGAGTAATAGTAGTCCTGGACGTTTGGCAAATCCACTCCCCCCTTGGATCTCCTCTTGGTCATTAGATTATATGCCAGTCTGGGCCTTTTTTGCCTCCACACGAAGCCCGAAAAGATTACCCGTATGGATTTAAGGAAGGCCAACGGGAGATGTATTGGAATCATACGAAGCCTATAAAGGACGATAGGTAGAACATAGGATTTCAGGATATTTTTCCTACCAAACCATGAAAGGAATGGTAGGTCGTATTTTCGCAATAGTGTTTTGATTTGGGTAATTAGAGGGTAATAGTTTTTTGAGAAAAGGTCTTCAATTCTTTTCGTGAGCTTTATTCCTAGATAATCCACCACTGTCTCGGACCATGCAAACGGGGAACCAGCCTTCAGACGCCTGCAGTCAACTTCCGGAATTGATATGTTTAGAATCGTTGACTTCTCAAAGTTAACTTTGAAGTTCGACAGGGATCCGAAATCTCGCAGAATTGAGACCAGTCTCGGCAAGCTCCTTTCTGGTTTAGTAATTACAAACATGACGTCGTCCGCAAATGCTGCTGACGACATCGTGCCTGACTGAACTCTAAGACCTTCCATGATCGGGTCCTGTCTTACCCATTGTAACAATGGTTCTATAGTGAGGATAAAGAGTATTGGGGAGAGGGGGCAGCCCTGTCGCGTTCCATTTCTAATTTCAAATGGTGGGGAGAGTGAGTCGTTTATTTTTAGTCTAGCATGGGGATTTGAGTATAACGTTAATATAGCTGCAATGAAAGCAGGCGGGAAGTGGAAGCGAAGCAGTGTTCTCTCCATGAAGACCCAGTCTACCCTATCAAAGGCCTTTTCTGCATCAGTGCTTACTAAGGCCATGGGTATTTTACAAGCCTGGGCATAGTAAATTGCATGAAGTAGTCTGAGACACTTTCCCTTCCCCTCTCTGCCCCTAACAAAACCAGCTTGTTCTGGGTCTATTAGTGTCGATATAAACTCACTCACTCTTTTAGCTAAGAGTTTGGCCCAGATCTTAACGTCCAAATTAATAAGTGAAATAGGCCTATAACTACCACACTGTGTAGGGTCCTTGTTCTCCTTCAAAATAAGGGTGATATGCGCTTCTTGGGCTTGTCTAGGTAGAGCAGCTCCCTTTAATAGGGTGTTAAAAGTTTCGGTAAGACTGGGGATTAATTGTGCTTTGAAGGCTTTGTAATAGGTAAGTGAGAGGCCATCGGGGCCTGGGCTTTTACCATGGGCAAAGGAGTTCAGCACCTCCTCCACTTCTTTCCCTGTGATCGGAGTCAGTAGGGATGCTGCCTCTGCCTCATTCAATTCTGGTATTTTTAAAGATCTCAAAAACGCATCTACCCTCTCGGTCTGATTCTGTTGAGCCAGAGAACCTGCTCTTTCTTTAAGATTATACAGTTTTGAGTAAAAAAGTTGAAATTCCCTGGCTATGTCTGGCGTAGAGGAAACTTGAGAGCCATATTGTTTTTTTTATAGAAAGAATAGCATTTCTTGTCTTTGACTTTTTTAGAAGCGAGGTCATAAGTTTACTGCCCCGGTTTCCATGGGCGTAAGCTGCATGTTTAAAGGAGATGTCCCGCGCCGAAACGGGTTTTTTTTTTTTTAAACCCCCCCCCCCGTTCGGCGCGAGACAACCCCGATGCAGGGGTTAAAAAAACCACCCGCACAGCGCTTACCTGAATCCCGGCGGTCCGGCGTCTTCATACTCACCTGCTGAAGATGGCCGCCGGGATCCTCTGTCTTCATGGACCGCAGGGCTTCTGTGCGGTCCATTGCCGATTCCAGCCTCCTGATTGGCTGGAATCGGCACGTGACGGGGCGGAGCTACACGGAGCTACACGGAGCCCCATAGAGAAGAGGAGAAGACCCGGACTGCGCAAGCGCGGCTAATTTGGCCATCGGAGGGCGAAAATTAGTCGGCACCATGGAGACGAGGACGCCAGCAACGGAGCAGGTAAGTATAAAACTTTTTATAACTTCTGTATGGCTCATAATTAATGCACAATGTACATTACAAAGTGCATTATTATGGCCATACAGAAGTGTATAGACCCACTTGCTGCCTCGGGACATCTCCTTTAAGATAATTATGTTTTTTGTTAAATTTCTCCATTAAACAACATTTGAGACGGTGCCTTAGGGAGGTTAGCTCTTCAAGGTTCTGCTTGGTTTGAGATTGTTTTGTTGAGTATTCAAGTTTGATGATTTGGGCTAATAATTTGTCAATTTCTTTTTGTTTTTGCTTTTTTACTCTCGAGCCCAGTGCTATCAGAAGACCCCTAACAAATGCCTTGTGAGCTTCCCACACCGTCGGCATATCTACACTTCTCTCTGAGTTGTTCTTAAAATATTCCTCTAGAAGGTCTCCTATTTTCAGTCTCTCCTCTAGAGGGTCTAAGAGGGAGTCATTTAGACGCCATCTCCATTCGCCTGGTGTAATGCATGGCAAGTTGATATCAAGGTGGATCGGTGCATGGTCCGAGACAGTAATGGGGTCTATGTTTGCTCTCTTCAGGTGGGTCAAAAGTCCAGCGGAGACCAGTAAGTAGTCCAGCCTCTGGAAGGAGGAATGGACTTGGGAATAGTAAGAAAAATCTTTAGTGGAGGGGTGGAGATAGTGCCACTCATCCAGAACCCCCAGTTCTGACAAGGAGCGGTGCAACCTTTTTAATTTTATCTGTGAAGCTTGTGAGCGTCCTGTTGAGGAGTCCAGTACAGGATTAAGTGTAATATTTAAATCTCCTCCTAATATGATATGCCCGATGGCGAACTGCTTAAGAGTATCTAACTGTTTTAACAGCCAGGGGATCTGTTCGGAATTTGGGGCATAGATATTGGCAATTGTCAATTTGAACTTATTAATAGAGCCCCTCATAAAGAGAGTTCTGCCCTCTTCATCTTGGAGCTGTGCATCTAATTTAAATGGGATTGACTTATGGAGTCCTATGGTTACTCCTTTAGATGCCGAATTCGGGTGTGTGTTGTGGAAATATTGCTGAAAACCCAGACCCGGGAGTGCAAATTGTCTGTCCTTTTTAAAATGTGTCTCCTGGATAAATAAAATTTTTGTCTTACATTTTTTTAGTAGGTGTGCCACGCTGTGCCTCTTGTGCGGCGAGTTTAGACCCCGAGCGTTGAATGAAGTGAAGCGGATGGAGGTCATGGCGACGGCGCTATCCTGTACCACACCTGTAATTTTAAAGAAAAATGAAGAGAGTAATAGAATTAGTTCCTATTAGGCGCACAGGTAATGTTCCCTTACCAGGGGGCAGCGGGGGGGGGGGGGGGGAGGGGAGTAGGGGTGTGTTGGGAAAAAAGGGTGGGAACGAGGGTATATAGGATGAAATAAGTTTGTAAACAAATCAAAGGTGTGTCAGTTGAGAGAACCACAAAGGCGAAATCGCGGATGTTCTGGTCTTGCTACCTCCGCACTCAATATGTGTACGTGGAGCGTATTAACTCAGCTTTGTAATTCTCAACCGAGACAAGTTTCAAGTAAATGAGTAGTCAATAAGTAAACAGTGAGTAACTATTTTAACTGGGCCTGTGCCATATGGACGGGCCCCATCACTTTTGTAAAATATCAAACAGAGATAAAGTTCTTCTCCACTATATCAAATGATCATAGAGGTTCCAGTCAACCTCCTCGTAGAGTCACTACTATCAGAGTAATAGGATTTACAGATCCCTTCTTTTTTCAAGTTTCCTCCTGTGATGGGCCATCTTTGGGTTTCTTCTTTCTCTCTCTAGGAGAGCGCGAACATCCTTGAAGTGACTCCGCTTCCGAGTTAGGTAGTGTAGAGAGTGTAGGAGGGTCTGGCAACGGCCGCCAACATGGGATCTCAATCGGATCTAACTCCAACAGATGCCAACATTTTTGAAGGTCTTCCGGAGATCGAATATTTATTCTGCGGCCTTTTAGATTTATTCCCAACCCAAACGGGAAGAGCCAGGAATATCGAATGTCTTTGGCTCGAAGTACCTCCAGTAAAGGCCTCATCACTCGGCGTTTAGCCAAAGTTGACGGAGCAAGATCTTGGTACCCTTGTATGGGGGCCCCTTCATATTGCAGGTCTTTGTTGGTTCTGGAGGCATTCAGTATCGCTTGTGTGTATGGGTAGTTTAGAAATTTGCATATTATATCTCTTGGTGGTTCTGAGCTAGTGGGTATAGGTCTCAGAGATCTGTGGATACGTTCTATGGATATAGTTGATGCTCTTTCTTGACCCACAAGTAGGATAAACAGTTCTGTAGCAATTTTTGGCAATACTTCGGAAGCCCACGATTCTGGGAGGCCTTTTATTCTTATAGTGTTACGTCTGTTTCGGTTTTCTATATCTTCTTGTAGAATAAGAACTCGGTTTAGCTGCTGCTGATGTTCTCTTACCATCTGAGCCATTTCGGAGGAGTGTTGGATGATCTTAGATGAGGAGGATTCGAGAATCTCTACTCTTTTATTCATAGCCTTAATTTCGTCTTTGATCTCTAGGAGATCGTTTCTGAGTGGCCGTAGAGAGTTAGACATTAGATCCCTCATGAAGCTTTTGGATATTTGAACATTTCTTCTCCTTTTGATGAGTCTTCTTCGTCTCTTTCTCCGCTTTGAGAAGTAGGAGCTGTTAGACTCAGTGACTTCTTACTGGAGGGATGCGGGGATCTTGAGACTCTCTCTTTCAAGAATTTTTGCATATCTGATTGACCCTTGGATGGTCGTGGTGTAGATAAGGAGTCGTTGCTTCTTTCTCTGTTGTTTTTCCCCATTGTGTAACGGGTTAGATTTCAATCTAGATCTTGCGATGGGGCCCCTCACCAAGCTTGCCTTGTTACAGGGCCATTCGGAGGAGGTGATCCCTCAACAATCCGATCGGGAAATTTGAGAAATTTAAGATGTCGAAATAAGTTCTGTAGTATTTGTAAGTCAAGTTATCTTTCAGGTCATAATATTACCACCAGGAATGGTTGGTGTAGTGATTCCCTGGGTGAATTACTGGATGGGTTTGCTCTAGGGAACCGTTGCTTATGATTCCGCAAAAAATTCAGGCTGGGCCTGTGAACAGTTTAGGTTTATGGCAGGATTTGCTACTAGTATCAGGGTCTGTAGGACAGCAGCAAGTCTCGACTCAATCTAGAGGCTTTGTTCCGCTGAACCGGCTCGGGATTCCGCAGTGGAGAAAAAATTCAGGCTAAGCCTGTGTAGATTTTAGGTTTATGGCTGGCTTTGCTACTTGTATCAGGATCTGCAGGACAGCAACAAGTCTCAGATTAATCCAGATATTTCCTTACGCAGAACCGGTCCGGGGTTCCGTAATGGAGAAAAAATTCAGGCTATGCCTGTGTGGGATTCAATCCCTGTCAAGGTTTGCGCCTGTATTGAGGTCTGGCAGAAGGCAGAGAGTCCAATATTAATTGAGCAAGTGTAAACTGGATAGCTGTCAGCTCTCTGCTAGTTAAAAATCCAGTATGCTTTGCTTTGCTAGGCTTCAGATTCTCTTTATGTGGATGACAGGGGGGGCAAGCAGCTCAGGGGGGGGGGGGGGCAAGCTGGATAATGCCTTTCTTGTCTTGGTCTTCCGTTATGGAAGCTGCAGGTCATGTGGGTCAGGGGGGGTGCCCACCACCCTGGTGACAGAGTCTTAGGGGTTAATATGTGCTACTTTGGAGAGCAGATAGTATTCAACCCGTGGATGTTTATTGTTCTGTCTTCGTACTGTGTCGGGGGAGCTTCACCTGCCTCCCTGCTCCGCAGCGCAGCCGCCGCCTCCTCTCACTTTTCCCGCTTCCGGACGGATTACCGTAGTGTTGCGCCTTAATAGACGAGCGCGCTCACCACCTCCCGCTCCAAACCTGTTCTCGATGGCCCCCCTCCAGGCTCCGGCTGAACCGCTGACCGCTCGTGCAGGTTTGTGCCTCCTCGGGCGTCCGGTTTCTCGCGTGCTTCCAGGTCCTCCGGAAATTTAGGCCCCGGCTTCTCCCGCGGTTGTAGGCCCCGTTCGGTCCCGGCGGCCCCCAGCTGCTTGGAGCGTCTCTATCTGCTCCTTAGCCTGCAGAGATGCTATAGCAAATGTTCAGCGGTGTCTTCCCTCAAGCAGGCAAGCCAAAAAGCTAGTTTATCTGCTAAGATCACAGGAGCTAAGCCTCTGTGCGACCGCTTGCTTTGCTGGCTAGGCCACGCCCCCCACATTCTCAAACTTGAGGGCCGAAACACTGTATTAGAAATGTTCTAACTTAAAATGTTATAAAAATATATATTTCACCAGAGTCCTTCAAAACATATTCCATTATAACAGTAATGTTATTGGAAGAGAGGAAAAATACATAATTTGAACAAATTAGCTGAATGGAAACCAGGTCATTACCATATATTGTATTTTACAGCTTTACTGGCTGGACCTCATTTTAAGTTACCTGTTGGTCCTGAGGTCTTGCTAGTTATGATAGTGACCCTTAACCCCTTAATGACACGGCCTATTTTGGCGTTGAGGACCAAGCGATTTTGTGTTATTTTTCTATCTCCATTTTTCAAAAGCCATAACTTTTTTATTTTTCCGTGGACGCGGCCGTGTAAGGGCTTGTTTTTTGCGTGGCGATCTGTAGTTTTTATCGGTGCCACTTTTGGGTACATAGACAATATCGTAAAATTTTTTATTTTTTTTTTATGATAACAGGGAGAGAAAACGCATCAATTCTGCCATAGATTTCTTTTTCTTTTTTTTACAACGTTAATCATGCAGCATAAATGACATGCTAAATTTTTTCTGCGGGTCGGTACGGTAACAACGATACCAAAATTGTTATATTTTTTTTAGGTTTTTACACTTTTTTGCAATAAAACCCCCTTTTTTTTTGTAAATCCTTTTTTTTTCTCTATAACTGCATTCAAAGTCCTGTAACTTTTTTATTTTTCTATGTACAGAGCTCTATAAGGGCTTATTTTTTTGTGAGACGAGCTGCAGTTTTTATTGATACCATTTTGGGTAATGTACGGCTTTTTTGATCACTTTTATTGCATTTTTGTGAGGGAGGCAAAATGCAAAAAATTAGCGTTTTTTTTTACGCTTTTTGTCGTACAAAATAAAAAGTATGTTCAACTTTTTGTACACGTCGTTACGGACGCGTCAATACCCAATATGTGGGGTTTTAATTTTTTTTCCCTTTTTTTATGCTAATATTAGAAAAAGCATAAAAAAGGGGTTTTTTTACATTTTTCTTTTTTTTACACTTTTCTTTTCTTTTTTTTACACTATTTGAGTCCCTCTGAGGGACTTGCAGCACTGTGCCTATGATCGCTGTCATAAGGCATGGCAGAGCTACTGCTCTGCCATGCCTTATCGCTTGTACAGCGATTATAGGCACAGGCAATACAGGACGCCGGTGTCTGGCGTCCTGTTGCCATGGTGACAGGCCGGGCTCTCGCGATGACATCGCGAGAGCCGGCCGGAGACACAGAGGGAGCGCGATCCCTCTGTGAACTCTTTCCCTGCCGCGATCTACTTAGATCGTGGCAGGGAAGGGGTTAACAGCGGGGGGCGCATCTCCGATGTCCCCCCGCTGTTGCAGCGGGACGCCGGCTGTGACTGACAGCCGGCTCCCGCTGCGGGATAGCGCGGGATCTTATGTGATCTCGTGCTATCCCCAGGACGTACGTCCTGTTGCGGGAAGTACCAGGCTCCCAGGACGTACCGGTACGTCCTGGAGCGGGAAGGGGTTAAAGGGGTTCTTCTACTTCTACCTGTTTTGCTGCAGGAAGTAGACAGCACCAACCATTGCACAGTGGCCCAGGTTGGTACTGCAGGCTGAGTCCCATTCTCTGCAATAGGACTCAGCCTGCAGTACCAAGCTGGGCCACTGTGTAGTGTGCAGAGCAGTCTGCTTCCTGCAGCAAAACTGCTAGAAGTGGGACGACAACCCCTTTTAAAGAGTATGCATATTGTTAGGTGACTTGTTAGAATAAGCTGCCATGTGTACATGAGCAATAGTACTATTTTTGCTCATTATATGACTTGTATCCTGCATTTCACATCAATTTTTTCCTCTGTAGGCTGTATTTCTAATTTTCAGTTTACCCTGAGCTGGTGGGAGAAGACCTCGCTGTTATTATGACTCCATACACTGCACACAAAGAAGAGCAGCATTTGTTTTTCTCTATTGTGCAGCGTCCTATAGGGAGACCCCGGACACCTGACATACATGGGGAGCTGGGAGGGTTAAGTGATGACTTGTCACGGTGGCACTTACCAGACTCCTTTCCCTGAGGGTTAACACGCAGCAAAGGCCAGAGTATAACTGCAGGCCACCAAAGACACCCCTAGGATAGGGAATACCAATACACAGTCGAATGGGGGTAGTAGTTGTCACGGGTGACGCCATCGTTCCTACACAACTGAATGATCCTCAGCGGAGAATAAATGTAGACAGAGACAGTCTCTTGAGTACCATGGGTCCCTAGGAATGTTTAGGGCCCGGAATCAACTTTTACTTTGGTAAACTTGGAAACAATTATAACAAGGCAGTTCAATCAGAGATCCTGGCTCTGGACGGCTGCGTAGGAAAATCAGGCAGTAAAAGAATTGCTTAGTATCTCTGCATTGGCCTTGTCTTGAAGAATTACTTACAATTATGCTCTCTCTTATTCTTGGGGCTCACTCCACTCACATCCCGAACACAATGAGCACGGGAAATCTCTCCTCTTCTTCTATCTTCACCACAACAAAGCTGAAGGTGCTTCCATGTGGCTCTGTGTTTGGTGGCAGTCCAGATGGAACACAGGTTGAAGATAAAGAAGACCACTTTCCAATCTCAAGCACTCCTATTTATACCCTCTCTCATACCACATGACATGACAAACTGGATACATTTACATGCAGACTATGATTTTTTTAAAGTTAACCTCTCAAGTTCCGCAGCTGTGCAACACACACACTGAAAATGACAAGACAGATTTTGCACTGTGCATCCACATAAGACAAACATGTATGACGTTTATGAAGGGGACCAGGATGGTGTACTGGGCCACTACTATTGCCCTGTAACATACACAGAAATAACAGCATCATGGAGGTCAGTGTACTGCAGAACTGTGCAGTGTAGATGTGATTTTAGCAGCGTCTGAGACAGTAAATTATGTACCATTAGCTGAGAGCAGAATGTCTATGAGTATCTCTGCTCTTTCTCCCTCTAGTAGCTCCCTCCTCTGCCCCATCTCTTCTCCATAGTCTTCTATGGGGAGGATAAGATAGCACCCTGCCTCTCATTTGCTGTTATCTGTCGACCTAGCGTCTCTGTTACTACAGACAGTTTTCACATGACAACAGGTAGAGGCCGCCAAGTTAGAAGTCAGTGAAACCCCTGCATTTCAGAGTAATTTGTAAGCATCAATATATAATTTTAGGTAAATAAAGTAATTTGCATCTTTGCTAAATATCATATTGGCCATCAGATAAATCACAAATTGTTTCAAAGTGCAGCAATCATTTAAAGGCCATTGGTTACTTATTGTGTGTGTTATCTATGTCAAAAGCTAGAGAACATGATACATAATTTAACATACAATGATGGTTATAAGATATAGCGCGGCGCATTTTGTAGTTTCTGCGCCTGGTATTCAGCTCTCATCAGCTCAGTCCCATTCAAGTTAATTGCACTGAGTTCCAATACCAGACATAGCTGCTACACAGTGTATCATGTTCATGAAGAAAGAAAAAAACATGGTGCTTGCCAATGTGCTAGGCCCCTTCTATCAACTGATCAGTAGGGGGGTTGAGAATTGAACCATCTATATCAAAGTCACAGAAAAGCCCTTACATAATCTTACACCTAGAACACATATTACACATACCTAAGATTTCTCGCTCTAGTTCATCAAATAAGCCTGCATTAAGAAGATGGTAAGGCAGCTCACTCATTTTCCTGAGATTTGGTAAGTCTTCTAAAAACCACAATGGCTGTGGAGCCACCTGAGAAGAGTTTCAAAACAGAACATTGGAGAATGCCATCCCATGGGAGCCATTGGGAGAAATAAGTGTACTGGTGATAATTGCTTAATACCTTTCTGTCAGCATTCAGGGTTTTCTTCATGACTGGTAGATAGATGGGATGTTTGGTGCCCAGACTCCAAGTGCCCATAAAGTAAGCAGCTAGAATGCAATGTCTTTGAGCCTTCTGTGACCCACTCAGGTAAATGTTTTGTGCCACTTCAATGAACTGCCTAGAGATACAAAATACAGACCAGTAATATTGTGAATGCATCTCTTAGAATTTA
Source organism: Eleutherodactylus coqui (assembly GCF_035609145.1). Lineage (NCBI taxonomy): Eukaryota > Metazoa > Chordata > Amphibia > Anura > Eleutherodactylidae > Eleutherodactylus > Eleutherodactylus coqui. The sequence continues at coordinate 264,139,003 of NC_089841.1, read as the reverse complement.
TTTGGAGCAATAGATAAAAAATGATTAATTTAGTATAAGATTGTACTCTGCAGGTGGCATCAATGGCTAAAGCCAAACCAGAGCATACACAAAACAGCTATAATGGCCATGACAAAAGTTATGATATACTATAGGAACTATTTCCTGAGTAGGGTTGCCCTACCAATACATAGCATAACATACACATATACTATATGTGTTCCTTCCCGGTACGCATGCGCACTCGCCGTCAACTTTCCGTGGATGGCAGAGGTTAGATGCGGCCAGGACAGCGGGAGCGCACATGTGCGCACAGGAGCCGCTGAAGATGACCCCTCATGTGGCACCTGAACAACAGAGGGACCAAATACCTGGTTGATGAGACTTGGATACCGCTGCAGGCATTCCACAGCAAATTAGCCCTGTGTGGCCCCAGCCTAAGACCTCATGTTCACTTGCGTGGCCTGTGGTTATGGAGAGGGCAAAGACATTTTACTTACCTCTCTGGACGCTGCGGGGCTCTCCGACGTGCAGTCCAGATATTCTTTCTCTTGACCAGTGGATGTGCTTGGCACGCATGCGCCGTGCACAGCTTTTTTTTTTTAAACTCCTGCTCTCCCATGTATCCATGGAGTAGCACAAAAACAGCTGCGTCTGTGCTGCGGATACGGACGGCTTCCATAGGCTTCTATGGAAGCCGCAGGAGCCGTCCGTATGGGAGACCCACAGGGAAATGAAGCATGATGCAATTTCCTACCGTGCGTGTGACCAAGGCATCAGATCGCATGGCCGTATTCTCATGATATAAAAGTGCCCGGCCAGCCAATAAAGCGCCGGCGTTTTTACGTCAGGCCCAAAAGACAGTCCTGGAACTATCTTTTGTGCCAGAATACATCGGTCGCTGCATGGGCCAATGGCAGTGGCCTCTGCTCTCCTCCCCACTCGCTTTTTGCAATGGCAGGGGGCGGGGATGAAAAAATGGTAGATTTGTGCACCCGGTCACAAGCTTCTACGCTCCATATGGTGAAAACGCCGACCGATACACGCCCGTGGGAAAGAAGCCCTAAGGTATGTTTACACGTAGTGGAAATACTGAACCATCAGTGTGAATTTTGACTTGAAATCAGCTGTGCCTCCACAGCTGATTTCAGAAGATACCGCTTTCCCTCTCACCACCAACATCTTTGCGCTATCGGTACCTCATTCACCGGAAAATCATACGATGTGATAAGCAATGCCGTAGACATGCCCCCTTACCACATACCTTTTTGGTAGGGTTGCCCCGCTGTAAAAAGTTTGTCCCAGGAGTGCCCTAAAGGTTCGAAAATACCGTGCTAGGCAGCGGCCTCCACTCTGATAGCTAACAAAGCTATGTTATATAGCGAGTGGCCAGATGGTGCAGGATTTTCTCTGTACTGTGCATATAATTTTTTCACTTAAAAAGCAAATAAAGCTGGGTGAAGCCATTTAAAACTAAAATCATCCCAGTAGACAGCGATCCTGTGAGCTAAGCCTCTTTGCAAACTTTGTAATAAGCCCTAATGTTTTAAACAATGGTCAGTCTCCAAATAGAGCCCATAATGGACTGTAGTTAGACCTGCACTGACACTGAGTATCCCAGAGACAAGGTTCAAAGCACACCTCACCTCAAATGCCCACCATCTGATTGATTTAATTGTCCCTCTACTTTATTTGATAATATTACCCCGTTGTGTCTTACTGTTTAACTTGGTATGTAGTTTCTACCTTGTGCTCTGCTGATATCTAATATATAATATAATATATCTAATATCTAATATTTGTGGATACTATCAAAACGGGGGTTGTACCATTGGATTGGCACATTGGCAACGTGGTTACAATTTACAAAAAGGGGTCCAAAAGTGAGCCTGGTAACTACAGGCCGGTAAGTCTGACTTCAGTAACTGGAAAAATATTCGAGGGGTTTTTGAGAGATGCCCTCGAAGAATACCTCAAGGAGAACAATGGAATAACTCCTCACCAGCATGGATTCAGGAAGGGTCGATCATGGCAGACCAACCTGATCAGCTTCTACGATGAAGTTAGTTCTAGGCTGGACCTGGGAGAGTCTATTGATCTCGTATATCTGGACTTCTCTAAACCATTTGACACCGTGACGCATAATAGGCTTATATATAAAATGAGACAGCTTGGATTGGGTGAAAACGTGTGTATCTGAGTAAAGAATTGGCTCAGAGATAGAAAGCAGAGGGTGGTAATAAATGGTTCATACTCTGATTGGGCCACCGTCGCTAGCGGGGTGCCACAGGGTTCAGTATTAGGCCCCATTCTGTTTAATATATTTATCAACGACCTAATAGAGGGGCTACACAGTAAAATATCAATATTTGCAAAAATATACAATATAATCAATGCAACGGAGGACAAGTTACGGCTACAAATGGACCTAGATAAGCCGGGGGCTTGGGCAGAAAAATGGCAAATGAAGTTCAATGTTGATAAATGTAAAGTTCTGCACATGGGCAGGAGTCACGGATGTCACCAGTATACACTAAATGGGGTATTACTAGGGAAAAGTGATATGGAAAAAGACGTGGGGGTACTAGTGGATTGTGGATTTAACTGGAGTAACCAATGCCAGTCAGCTTCTGCAAAAGCTAATAGAGTCTTGGGGTGCATTAAAAGAGGTATAGGGGCGAGGGACGAGAACATTATCCTCCCACTATATAAGGCACTCGTCAGGCCTCACATGGAATACTGCACACAGTTCTGGTCACCGGTGCTCAGGAAAGATGTTACAGTGCTTGAGGGGGTTCAAAGAAGGGCAACTAAACTAATAAACAGAATGAAGGGACTGGAATACCCAGAGAGGCTATCCAAATTGAAATTATTTACCCTGGAAAAAAAAAAACGACTAAGAGGCGATCAAATAACCATGTATAAATACATGAGGGGACAATACAGGGATCTCTCCCATGATCTGTTTATACCCAGGACTATGACGGTAACGAGAGGGCATCCGCTACGTCTACAAGAAAGCAGGTTCCATCACCAACACAGAAAAGGGTTCTTTGCTGTAAGAGCAGTTAGACTGGGGAACTCTCTGCCTGAGGAAGTGGTGATGGCAAAATTCATAGAGGAGTTTAAAAGGAGACTTGATGTCTTTCTGGAGAGGAAGGATATTATAGGCTATAAATCTTAGGATAATTGTTAATCCGGGTGTACAGGCAGGTAGGAACTATTAGGGGTTGATCCAGGGATTAGTCTGATTGCCATTAGGGAGTCGGGAAGGAATTTTCTCCCAAAAGGGCTAATTGGCTCCTGCCTCTTGGGGTTTTTTGCCTTCCTCTGGATCAACAACATAGGAGGATAAACAGGCTGAACTAGATGGACATTGTCTTACATACTATGTTACTATGATATTCGTATTCCTACAATTCATTTCAAGAATAAGAGATTCCCAACAATAAATTGAAATGGCAAATACTGATTTGTTACAATAACACCACAAACATTTAGCTAGCCTATCAAAGCTCATGATATGGTGATGAAGTAGTGCCATTAACAAGATAATATACTATATGCAATATACTTCATAACATACTATGATAAACTATTGTTAGCGCAATTTTCGCTATTCGATATACTGTGGGTGCCATATTAGATAGAAACAATGTACTGGCCTGGAGAGCCTTTCAAAGACCACACGTCTTACATCATATGTCCCGAAAGAATCCACCTTTATTTAAGTGGGTAAAAGTTTAAATAAGGTTTCAACACAGGAAGTTAAGTAATTCAGGATACAGTTACATTATTTTGTGTGCTGATAGGTCCTTTTCAGAGGGAGGTATTTGTGAGGTAGCTGTGAGATCATTCACCCCGGAGGAGCTTCCCTTGAGCACGCTCTATTCATTCTTGACTTTCTGTCTAAAGGAGATACTTCCTGTGTTTTCTCTTACAGTCAGCCATTTCCTGTCCCTCTACACAAAGACATTCCTAGATAAGTAGTTCTTTGCTAGTTAGAACCGATTTGACCAGATTTTGGACACAAAGCACTGCTCCTTCAATTCTTGTGGAGGTGGGGGGGCAATGTTCCCTTCCCCCAGAGGTTTAGATTAGAGACACAATATAGCATCTTCACAGTTGATAAAAATACAGAAAAAAACCAGACAAAATGGCGAACCTCTCAGCCATCTACCACATTATATATTAACTATTACAATCTACCGCTGAAGTTAACTTCATACCTGTGAAATAAACCTATTACGGTGCGCTCATCTGCTTTCTTCTCCACCAAATACCCCTCCAGATCATAGCGTAGACGGCTCCAAGTAAGGGAAGGAATTCGTATTGCAACTTCACTTGGAGGTGCCCAGTACTCATAAATTTCTGCGAGGACATCATTATCAATGGAGAGGATATCCTTCAGCTCAGCTTCTGACAAGCCATTTCTAGGAATTGGATATAATTTATTAGTAAGGCTACTTTGCCACGAGCGTATATCAGCCGGCCGTTTTCACGGCCGGCAGATATACGCTGTAGTCTGTTGTATTGGATTCCAATGCATCAGATCACATGGCCATATTCCTGAGACGTAAAAGCGCCCGGCCAGCCCAATATAGCGCCAGGTGTTTTTAAGTCGGGCTCAAAAGATAGTACTGGAACTATCTTTTGGGTCAGAAATACGTCCTATGGAAGCCCATGGCAGCGGCCACAGGTGGGAGGGAGTTTAGCAGCGTAGCTGCTAAACTCCTTTCCTCTGCTCTCCTCCTCCCATGCAGGCTCACCTGTCCTCTCCTCCTCGCTTGCTCTCTGCAATGGGAGGGGGCAGGACCATAGCCATCAATGGAAGGAGGCAGGACGGGACGGCGCTTAGCATCGCCCCCTCCTATTGCAAAGATCGAGCGAGAAATAGAAGAGAGGTGAGCTTGTGATGGGGAGGGAGGGAAAACGGACGATGGTATGGTAGTTTTGGCGCATATGCGCCGAGACCCATGCCGTCTGAATGGTCGCACAAACGTTTGATTGGTGCGCCTGTTCACCAATTTTATCTCTCCCAACATAGCTTATATCGGTCGGCCGTGAAAACAGACGGCTGATATACGCTGGTGGGAAAGAAGCCTTAGTCAGGCAAAGTTATAGTTTTTTGGGAGGGGAGCCCAAGAGATTTACCATGGTCATACATCATAACTAAAGATGTTGCATACTGTTAAAATTGTTGGGTAACATAAAATTATTTTCTTACCATCCGTTTATTTTTTTTACATGTGTAATACTATGTGGATCTAGAATGTGGGAATTAAGGCTTCTTCAGACGACTGTATGCGGAGTTTCGCACGCCTTCACGCAGCTTATTTGCGCAGTAAACAAGGTAGCTTGCACGCATATCGGCGCATATTACTGTACATTTTGCACACACAGGGCATGTTCACATTCTACTCTGACTTAAACACCCCTACCCTGACTTAATAGGCTACTAAGCCTAATGAGGTCCACATGTATTGTTTTTCATAGAGTTGCACAGTGTAGTGCGCTTTTCTTACCCCCCACACTTCTATGGGGGCCTTTGCTGTGCACTAGGCATAAAGATCGAGCAAGTCCTATTTTTATGTGTGCACAGGGAATGCACACGCAAAAAGCGTTAATGAGGAAGAACTGTTGACATCAATGGGTTTTATTCTCAGGGCATTGCATGCATTTACTGTGTTTTCCCAAAAATAAGACACTGTCTTATATTCATTTTTGCCCCAAAAGAGGCACAGGGTTTTATTTTCAGGGTGTGTGTTAATACTTACCTAGCAGGCGCTGTTCAGGTCCCTCTTGCTGGGCTGTGGCACTCTTCCATGTAGTCTTCAGTGCTAAGCAAGCATTGTTTTCCGGGTAACGGGGCTTGAATACCCCGCCTCCAGCAATAGATTGCTGTGATTGGTTCAAGAACACCGCCTAAGCCAATCAGAGCCGGTGTCCGATGAACCAATCACACACATTTATTGAATGACATCATTGAATGGCTGTGATTGGTTCATCGAGCCAAACGGAAAAATGTCAGGGCTTATTATCAGGGTAGGTCTTATTTTGGGGGAAACACTGTATTTTATGCACACAAAAACATGCACAAATCTGAAGGTATCTGAAGAAGACCTTAAAGGCAGTCTATTGGGCATATATGTGAGAATATTTGTATATCAGTTTTTCATACAATCAATCAGTTTTATTAATGATCATAGGGCAGTTATCCTTACTAATGCTAATATGATCATTCAAACCTGAAAAATACTAAGAAAATATAAATAATAGCAACATATCTACCTGGATGCCACAATGTATCCTAATGCATGTGAAATCAGCAGTTTGCCATAAAGCTTTTCCAAACGCTCATATAATTGGTGCACAGCATCTTTTGTGTTGGTGGCAATACAAAGCTCGGAGGTTGGTGTATAAGATGACCACCTCTTGGCTTCATCAAATGCCAATTTAAAATGTAAGGGTTGTCCACATTTTCCGAAATTGTTTAACACAATGTCACTTTGTGCTTGAGTCAAAATTCGTCCAGCTGAAGACATGAGCATTTCAATCATCTGGCCTCCTTCTTCAGCAGAGAGTGGATGAACTTCCAAGTAAGAGTTCTCATCTACGATTTTCTCTCTGAGGGTATTCAAGATGCCCCCCTCTTCAGGTAATGTGGACAACACAATGTGTACGTTGTAAAGGCATTCTTTGGGCAGCCAATGGAGATGATGGGCACCCCCTGATTGAGAGAGCTGATCAAGTGAATCCAGAAATAACATTAAGGTCTCTGTCTTTCTAGTAGATACTGTTGTGAGAATCTGATGAAAAAACCTCACCGTCTCATCATAATTATTAGTGACCCGAACAGTGGGTGGTGCCAAGTCCAATGCTAAGCACACCTTGGCGGAAAGACAACATAATATCGTGAGAGTGCAGAATTCACTATAAAAAGATAACAGTATGGGAAATATATAAATAAACCTACCTGATAACAAATACTCTTCAACACATCATGAATCTCTGAGCTTTGTGGTGATGTACCAAGAAGTCGCAGGACCAATATGTAATTCTCATTATTAGCCACCAAATGTTTGACCATATCGAATGCCTTACACATCAGTGCAGTTTTTCCTGACCCAGAAGCCCCATAGATTACAAGAGGGGGCCGTATGTCCTTGTCTGTAACGTGACCAACAATTCTTTGCAACATATCCTGTCGTCCACAAAATATTTGTAATTTTTTGCAAGAGAGGACAAGATGATGTGTAACTTCTTGAGTCAGCCAACCTAGCCATGGGTGCTATTTTTGAAAAACAAAAACAAAAAACGTTTTATGCTTTTTCTGTCAAATTTAGTATCTTTATACATGTCTGAAGATTTTTATGGCTTCAGCTGATCATATTTACCTTTGATTCAAGTTGGTCACCATCCTTTCTGGATAAAGAGTTAAGGATCTGATGATTGATCACAGCAATAACTTGGTCACAGAGTTTCTGAAGATATGCTTTTTTCAAAATTGGTTTATTAATGTCAACAGTATGTGTTTTTACTTTATCGGGATGCTTTTGTGTTATTCTGGTCTTTAGGTCACCTAGAAGTTCTTGAGCTTCTGTGTCTGGACATCCGTCTTCTGTGACATCAATGAAGTAAGAGACCTTATCTTTACTGAGATCCATGTCCTTTACTTTCCTAAAGAAGATAGTAGTGCCAGCTTGATTAGTTTCAGGGGCCAAAAGTCCACATTCAATTTCCCATTCTGTCACTGTAAAACATGGTGAAAAAACAGTAATACCCTTATCTCAAGTTAGGTGGCATTTATACAGCATACAGTACAATATTATATGTTAGAATCATTAATAACTTCAAAAGAGTTGTTGATTCAGGGATTATTCCCATTGCCAGAACGGAGTCAGGAAGGAATTTTTTCCCTTAAATTGGGAAAATTGGCTTCTACCTCATTGGTCTTTTTTTGCCTTCCTCACTTAAACAACACTTAAACAACAACTAATCCTATGTAGCACTTATGATATATGATAAAACCCTGGAAGATATATTCATATTGGTACAAAGGAACAGTGGAGCAATTGTCCATGCCAACAAATCAGCTTCCATTCTCAATTTTTTTAGAGAATCTTTGGAACATGAAAGCATTGGTCTGATTAGTTGCCACGAGAAACTACTTCCCTTCTCCTTTGCTACAGTTTTGGCACATCTCCCTCTTTGGTTTCCAGATTTGCCAGAAGTTTCACGCATGAAGTTTTTGTGGCAGTTTTTGATGCAGTTTTTTAGTTTAACACAAGCATGGTTGCAAAAAAAGAAGCGTCAGTCTTTCTTTTATACTTTTCTTCCTTTATGATTCACTGCTGGCTTTGGCACAAAAAAAGTCGGTCATGAAAACTTCTTTTGTGATTCCAGTCTAAAGGTTATGTGCTGTTTCACCTGACAATCAGTTACTGTATATAAGGCTTACGTCGGTATTATTGTATCTTGACGCCACCGGAAGCTAGGGGTTGGACAGGGGAATCCCCCTGTCACACCCCTAGCTCCCGATTGGGTCAAGCCTTGAAGGTGCTAGCAGCAGCGTGTGCATTAATTTGTGTCGGCACTGCAGCCTAGGATCACGGTTAGTTTTCTTCATTGAGGCGTACATGATGAGCTGCAAATGCTGCCATGTTCCAGCGGTTACATGGCAGCATTTACACCTAAGTACCTAAGGCTAAGAAGAAAACTAAACCTGATCCTAAGCCTTCAGGGCCAGCACAAATGAATGCACATGCTGCACCTCTCACTGTCCCCGGAGCTCCCGGCCGGCATGTCACTGCTCCCCCTACCCCTTGCACAGTAGCTGTGCTCGCTCCAGTGGCGCATCTGTGTTATGCCTCCCAGGCGCCCCGGCGATTCACAGCTCCGTCCAGTCCGTTGCTCACTGGTACATGGCGGCCGACGGCTGTCTGCTGTATTGTGTGTGCCGCCTCTCTCCTCCAGGATGCCTGGTACCCCGCTCACCCCTCCACCGCCTCAGTGGTGTGTGGCCACCAGCTGTCTACTGTATTGCGACCGCGACCTCCCTGCTCCAGGTACCCCACTAACCTCTCCGCCACCTCAGTGGTGCGCGCCGGTCACCGACTCCATTGCGGGTGCCGCCTCTGTGCTCCCCGATGCCCGCTACTCTGCTGACACTTGGTGCTGATGTGCCACCACCGCAGACACTCCTGGTGCCGCAGTTGTGAGGACGGCACTTCGGCTGTGAAACACACCCCCAGCCAATCACAACCTGGGGGCGTAACCTTCTTTTTGACAGTGCTGTCTTATGTTGCCACCCCTAGCTTTCGTTGGCGACATAATACAATAATAACGCTTACGTCAAATCTGAAATATATAGAGCATTGAAGTTAACACTCAAATTTCTACCGCAAGTACGTCACGGATCCACACATTGTCATTTAATGTTACTAATTCTGGGCTAATCATTGTGAAAACTGGAATGTATACAAAATAATTTTTCCTGTGGATGCCAGTGCAGATAAAAATTTGCACATATTTTTTTGAAGTGCATTTGATGGTGATGGGATATTTAAGGGCTGCATGTGCAGCCATGTTTTTACTGCATTGGCTTGATAAAGACTGTACACTACACAGTCGAAACGTTGCTGTATTTATATGCGAAATGGATTAAAGGTGAAGTTTTAAATCTCTAAGAAGTTACTGCAAATTTTTCAACAACCCTGGATGCTGCTGAAGATACCGTTATATATCTTGATTGACTTTGGATGGGAGGTCTGCATCCATTTTCAGCTTGGCACCTAGTGAGCCCATTCAGCTCTAGTGAGTATTTTTCTCCTATATATCTGTTGTGCTGCGATTATTACAACATATTGGGACTTATTTTTGAAGTGCATGTGAATGGGTTTCTGGAGACACCATTTACTCTCATGGAAAGGAAGATTAAGGCCTCATTCACACGAGTGTAAAAATCACGCCGAAGTTACCTACATAAACAAAAATAGCAGCTAACTGCACAAAAAATAGTGTGAAAGGGTTTTCCGTAATCAAGCCTCAAGCTTAATAAGCAGAGAAATTGCCCATTCACAATATTGGAAGCTGCATTGTGCTTTAAAAAATCACTGCTGCTTCGGGAGGAGACAGGTGAAGAAAGGCCCAGGTGGAACCCCCTTCTCTGCGGGGCTTTCCTTCATCTTAGCGGAGGGATATCCCCAGCAGCCACGAGACTGAGGTTCACCTGCAGGGTGGAAGAAGGAACTCCCCAGCAGCGTGATGCCGGGGTTCAGCTGCAGGGGAGAATAATAGATTCCTCTGCTGCTGGGGAGAAGGGGGTTCCCCCGGGGCTTTCTTTCATCTTTCTCTTTCCCCTATGGGCTAATTCCACTGTAGCAGCGAGAGAGAGAGAGGCTGGGGATAGAAAGGTTCTCCCAGGGATTCCCCTATAGCATGAAGAGAGAGGGCGGTGCTAGAGGCGTGTGGCTGGAGAGCTTTCCTCTAGCCCCGCCCTCTTTGCCACCACTCTCTGGGAAACTCTGTAGCCCAGCTCCCTTTATGTCTTCCCACTACGGGGATTCCCTTGTTCTTTCTGCAGGGGGATTCCTTCTCTCTGCTGCTGCTGCTGCTCAGATTTCAGGGACAGCTGCACAGGAAGTTTAAAGTGTCCCGCTGTAAATTCCTGTTAGTCTCCGCTGGGAAAAGGGGAAGCCCTGGGGAGTCCCCTCATACCCATGGGGACTAACAAGAGCTTAAAGCAGGACATTTTAAATGTGCTTCTATGTGAAGTGGCGCAGCAGCACTCCCTCCCTCTTTATCTCCTTGCACCCCCCATTCCGACTGTTTAGAAACGTTATCCAACCAATCAGAATGTTTACCTAATCAACCTCACCCTCACCCTTGTTATGCAGGTAACATAGGAGTCTATGGACATTCCTACACAGCATGCACCAAAGAAAGGCCAGGTCCTATTTTTTTAACGCAGCAGACAATTTCAGTTGCGGGTTTCAGTCACGCATGTTGTAGTATTTTAGTTTTTTTTAACGTGCCCAAAATTCTTCTGTCTGAATGTTTCCATAAGAATGCATTGGTTCTAATAGTCGCAATTATTTTACATGCATCCTTTTTGTGTGCATGGGTCCCTGTGTGAATGAGGCTGCATTCAGACGAACGTATATTGGCTCGGTTTTCACGCCGAACAGATATATGTTGTCCTCGTGTGCAGGGGGGGAGGATGGAAGAGCCAGGAGCAGGAACTGAGCTCCCGCCCCCTCTCTGCCTCCTCTTCGCCCCTCTGCACTATTTGCAATGGGGAGATGCGGGCCGGGGGCGGGGCTAATTCTCGCAACTTAGACCTCTCCATTGCAAATAGTGCAGAGGGGCGGAGAGGATGCAGAGAGGGGGCGGGAGCTCAGTTATTGCTCCTGGCTCTTCCATCCTCCCCCCCCCTGCACACGAGGACAACGTATATCGGCTCGGCGTGAAAACCGAGCCGATATACGTTCGTGTGAATGCAGCCTGAGCGCTAAATGAGGATTCTGTGGATTCAGTGTGGATTCTGCTTAAAAATCCATGTTAAATCTTTGACATGAATTTAGAAACTGAGAAATTGCTCTGGAAATATCAGTATATCATGCGCCATATGACTTTTATAAGGCCTGCTTACCACATCACATACTTATTGCAGAAATTTTCAGCACCAAATTTCCACAACAGTACAATGTTGGTCAATGTGCTTCTGTCAAACCCCATTCACTAAGGCCGCCTGCACACGGGCGGAAATCCCGCAGCAGGATTTCCCGCGGGATTTCCGCCGCTCAAAGCCTGCATAGGAGTGCATTACAATACGCACTCCTATGCAGTTTGGCCGCGGCATGTCCTATTTTTGTGCGGAGCTCGCAGAGCCTCGCACAGTAACGTCACTCACCCGGCCGCGGCGAGAATCCGACCCGCTCGTCTGCAGGCGGCCTAACAGTGGAGTCATATTGCAGATTTTCAGCTCCGAGGCATGCTCTAGTTGTTGCAGAAAATTCACTGTGGATTTCATTCATTTCAATGTTATGAGTGAAATCTCATTGATAAATCCGCAACATAATCATGTGAGGATTTCACAGAATTTTTTTCATAGAGATACAGTAAATATTTTCTGCTGTGCGTGAAACTAATCCAAAGTGTTCGCAAACCTACATACCATGTTTCCTCGAAAATAAGACCCTATCCTATATTAATTTTTGCCCCAAAAGAGGCACAGGGTCTTATTTTCAGAGGCTGTCTTATACTCCCCATCACCAGTAAGAGATGCCCTGTTTGAGAACTTCACAGAAGCCTGCCAGAGCTGCAGCCGAGTGGGCGGGACTCGAACAGTGCCTGCTAGGTGAGTATTGATTTTTTTTCATGTGGTGTAGCTAAGGCTTATTTTCAGGGTAGGGCTTATATTTCAAGCCCTCCCCGACAATCAGGGTAGGGCTTATTATCGGGGAAACATGGTAGTACATAAAAATGGTCAGTCCTATATTATTGGTGCAGAATTTTGCCTAAAGATAAATTACTACTCAATATACTCCGCATGTACTGCTCTTGGGAATACAAACCTGACATGTAATACTTGTGTTTTTGCTGTAGAGTAATTGATCCTTCAACATATGCAGCTTGTGCAGCGGAACGTAGAACACTTGACAGACGCTTCTCCACATCCCTCCATTCCTTGGCTTCCTTTGCCTGGATTTCCACATGGGATGTCCTCATATCAGAGAACTGAGGGAAATGAACGGTTATGGGCTGTAATACATATTTTGGAGGAACAGCATTCATGTCTTTCCAGAACCAATGGGTCACCAGCTGGGCTTCGGCCTCATCCTTCAGCACTTTCTTGTAGAGTATGTCAAATTCTTCTCCATCTATAACCCGAGGTATTGGTCTGAATCCATAGTGATTGCCAATTAATGCCTTTTGAAAAATAAGCACACGTATTTTCAGCTAAACAAACTGAGATGTAGATCTACAGACTCAATCACTCGACTTGGATACTTTCTATCCTGCAAGTATGTACGATTGTTGAACACGCTTAATTAGGCATGCTTTTGTTTTCATGGGTGTTAAGAGTCTCTCAGGGGAGGCTTATTGAGGCTTTGTTGTAAACTAAGAGACACCCAGGAGAGGTTTGTTATTTGTCATTGGTGCAGACAACGGGCAGGTAACACACAATTAGATATAATGTCTGGGTTATTTTGTGTTCTTTATTTAGTATGTGAGGAGTTAATTTACGTTTATGCCTTATTGACTACAGCGACTCCATTTTGTATTCTTTGCCTTTGCTAAATACATGTGTAAGGGGTTAATTCTAGACTTTCTTCCCCTTTTAATAAAAATAAGAAAATACATTTAATTTCTTCTTCTTACAAGCTCACTCCTTATCTGTTCTGTTCCCGCTATGCGACCCTGAACTTTTACTAACCATCCTCCCATATATGTTATCCTGTTTTCTTGTTCATGTTCCGAGAAGCGCGTCCAAGCATGTTATGTTGTGATACAGTTGTCACCGGACATTGATGTAAGAAATATTATTGAAAGATATATTGTTCAATTAAAAATCTGCAGATGTTATGTAGCCTTGAGCATGCCTGGGGCATGCGCAGTAATCAAATCATACGTCAGCAAACTTTCCCTATAACTTCTGTAATACTCTGAATAAACTCACTTCACTCTGACAATCTCATCCAGCATGTGGTTGTCCATTTGTGTCGTCTATGGGTACCCATATCTCAAGACTAATTTGGAAGCAGGCAGCATCCGCTCAACGGTCACAGTTTGACCCCCTACATTACTTGGCGCAACCAACGAGGGCCAGAATTTAACTCCTTACCTGCAGCCGATATCTGACAACCCTGCCTGCCGACCATCCGGACTAGGGGACACGGGACCTCAGATCTACAAAACACCGGTGTAAGGTAAGCCATTTGACTTACCACTTAAAGATCTGAGCCCCCCTGTCTTCAAAAGCCACGTGTCGACAGAAAGGTTTGTTGCTGTATGTGTATAGGATACTTCTGCCTGTGTTATTTACGGTGTTCTTGGTAACCGTGTTAGACGGAAGAACCCACATGTGTATATTGCCATGCTGTCGGCTGTAACCATTGAACTGATAACTTTCTGCTGTACTCTGACTGCCGCACTCATTTTCCTAGCTGTCATTTGTTATAAGATCACAGAGGCCGCGTATAAAGGTGAGACGTGGTCTCCTCTCTCTCCATAAAAAGGTCTACTAGTAAACATCCGTACCCTGCCAGCCGTAGGCTTGGCAGAAGGGACTGTGTCCTGATCTACCCGAAGGACTGAGGTAGAAACAGCGGACATCAAAGTCCATAATACTAATAAGTGAATATTCATACCCTGCCAGCCGTAGGCTTGGCAGAAGGGACTGTCCTGATCTACCCGAAGAACTGAGGTAGAGACAGCGGACATCAAAGTCCATAGTGTCCTGCCAGACGCGACCTGGCAGAAGGGACTTAAAAGGTCATCGCGACCGCCAGATTTACCCAGAGGACGTTTTGTACATCCTCACTACTCCGTGATTGTGGTAAATCAAAAAAAAATGGCAAGTCCAATTATTAGTATGGGGTCCAGACAGTCTCAGACTTTCTTGACCCCTATTGAGATAATTAGGGAGAGAGAGGGGGAGGACAGTTATAAACAAGCCCGTAAAGTTTACCAGCTGATAGGGCTTAAAAAGGCAGGAACTCTTAACTATGAGTTCTGGCGGCAGTACGGAACAAAACACAAGAAAGCGATCAAAGACGCCGGTCTAGATAAAGGAGTAGAGGCCATAATCAAATATAGTAGAAAGGCAAATGTAGAACGGTGGGATTGTGAGCCGTGGTTTGAGGGCATACTTGTGTATGCACCCCCGGTGCGTGATCCGGCCAGAATGCACCCGATTTTACCAACCGCAAGCAGCTCTGAAATTCTTCCTGAGTATCAGAGTTGTACCGCTGCAACTCCGCCACAAGAGCCCCAAAGAGAAAAAAAACCTTATTGGCATTGTCCCAGGTGCGGACAACGACACCCTTTACAAAAAAAAAAAACAGCTTTAACTATGTGTAAACAGGAAAAGAATGAAACCGTTGAATGCTATTTTGGCAGACTAGAAACAAAGGCTAGAGACATGGGTCTCACCCTCTGTACAGATGAAGTGTACTACCCAATGATGTGTGAAGCGTTCATGCAAGGCATTGGCCCATCATTGGCAGATAAAATAAAAGCATGCACCCCTGATTGGCAACAAGCCAAGCCCAGAGACTTGTATAAAAAGGCAGTAGGGTTTACTATGGATGAGAAGCACCCTGCAGTGGCGGTCAAATACTATAGCAACCAGGGGGGGGAAGGTGCAGCCCCAAGACAAATCCAACAACAAAACACGCAAGTGTTACAACTGCGGCAAGGTAGGCCACCTGGCCAAGCATTGCCGCTGTCCCAAGAAACCTTGTAACCAGGAGACGGATCAGGGCGCCACTCCCAGCGACAACGCCGCGTCGCCCGAATCCGTCCCAATGAAGTCCCGGCGATCCAGCCCCAGTATCCCTACCATGGAAACAGAGGATAGAGGCACTCAGACTCTCGAGCCTGTTTCCATATGAAGTGAGGAAGTGCCCTTCCTTATAGACACTGGGGCTACAAATCCTGTCTCAAAAATTCATGTGAAATAGTAGAAATGTTTAAGGCAAAGAGTATGCCTATATGGAAAAGCAAGTTAGAGAAATAACAAAGGACAGACAAAGCAAGTTAGAATTTTGGGGATCTGAGACCCACAAAGTCTCACAGATTCAGAGATAAGCAAAAGTTGGGGAAAGTAAGTTAGAATAGATGGATTGAGAAACGTGTGGAAACGGTAATTATCAGAAAAAGGGAATTCTCTTATAGTTTGTGTCCCTTTGGGACATAAAGCAAGTTCATGTAGAATCTGTGAATAATTATGTGTCAAATAACCAATATTGTCTGTGTGTCTTCATGTTATGTAACCTAATTTTTGTTATACATTTAGTCTTTTGTCCTTTCTTTTATGTGTTTAACCATTTCTCTGCTGTCTGGGTTTGATAGTCAGTGCAGAGAAATATATTTTTGGTTGTTTGCCAAAAATATGAGACTGTTCTGTTCCAGAAATGAAAGTCAGAGGAAAAAGACAGACGTTGAATGTATTGTGTGAATTGTATGGTTTGGAAATGGAAGAATACAAGTACAGAGGAATGTGTGCTTCTTGTGAAAGCTGCAGCTGCAAGTCGCCCCCACCCCTTGTCTCCAAAAGGGGGGGGGGTATATTGAGAGTTTACAGAGAAGAAATGCGTGCCTCTAAAAGCCAAAAAGATTAGAGCGGAAAACACTGGACGAGTAACTCTGCTTGCTTGAATAGAATGAAACCCGTAATGAATCCAGTGAATTTTACTGTTTTTGCTGTTCTTCGTGTAAATGTCAGTCCTGTCACTGGTCGGACGTGTGCACAATTGCTAAATGTGTGTTACAGTTGAATCATACCGTTACGTCCTGTGTGAACTCTTACTAATATTTGAATGAGACTTGACCGCATGAACGGATGAGAATTAATGACCCGTGTTCAGACTGTAATGAATGCATAATGTGTGATGTAGGCGCTGTGTGCTGATCATTTGGAAGCCTGCCAACAAGTCACAATTATAGAAGAAACGTGCGGACGGCCATACCTGTACTTACACCTGCTGCCAAACTCCGCACCTTTCTGGGCCTTGTTTTCATACTGCCCCCATTGGTCCACTTTGTTTTCGCTCTTATACAACCACTCATTCTTTTCTCTCACCCTTTTATACTTCATCTGTTGTTCTTTTCTGTACTGAATTTTCTGGCCAGGTGACAGTATTGACACAAAAGTCCAGGGGACGACCACGGCCACCTGGATGCTACTCAGAATCCAGTGGCTCGAGGAGCTCCCTCATGTGTTTGTGCGGTGGCAGCAGTACAGGCAATGGTTAACAAATCTTCGGAGTTGGTCTTGAACCAACTCCCCCTAGTGGTCCTCACCCCCCCCCCCCCATGACACCCGGAGCATATACACGCAAGTGCAACCCAAGCACTTATTTCTGGCCCGTCAAATCCAGCTACAATGTGCTCTTGTCATTCTTCTACTACTTTGAACTCGGTTACCCTTCCAATTAAGTACCCTAGTTCAAAAGGGGGGGAGAGAAGATATAGGTGATCTAGGTATTGCAGGTCAGCAATTTTTAAAGCTATTTTTAAATTTTTAATTTTTTCTTTTTCCTTTTTACAACAAGATTCTGATCTATTTGAAATAGAATACCAGCCTGATTGTCTAGCGGTAATCGGTGCAAGGGGTTTCAGAGGTGCCAATTCAGCTGGCAGAAACTGAACCGCTTGAGGTAATGTTTAAAGGGTCACGATACCTCACTCGCTTCCTTATGCTGGAAGGTCCTGAAAGCATATTGAGAATTGCGTGATGGGACCCTTGGGAGGTTGTATCAAACTTCACCTGTCCGGTGAGGCTCGTATACACCCCGGGTCTGAAAGTCACCCGACCTTATGTCGGATGGCAGCAGACCAAGCGACACCTCTACCCGTCCTCACTCTTACGTACACAGAGGACCAAGCTCTTAGCCCCCTTGGTCCGTCAGTACCCCCTGGCACATGTCCAGGAAGATGCAATTGCAGACACCGTCTCTTCTTTACGTTAATTTAAAGCCCTTGTTAATAATGCATATTCTGAGTTGTTTTTGTAGATGGTACCAGGGTAATTGATGACTCCACGCTGGATATGCAGTGATCACGCAACAAGATGTCCTAAAAGCAGAATGCCTCCGCATGTCCCAGGACAGGAAGCGGAAGTACAGGCCCTCGCTGAGGCGTGTGGAGTGGTAGAAGGTAAGACGGCAAACA
Source organism: Eleutherodactylus coqui (assembly GCF_035609145.1). Taxonomy (NCBI): domain Eukaryota; kingdom Metazoa; phylum Chordata; class Amphibia; order Anura; family Eleutherodactylidae; genus Eleutherodactylus; species Eleutherodactylus coqui. The sequence continues at coordinate 264,121,123 of NC_089841.1, read as the reverse complement.
TTTACACTGACTCCCGATATGCATTTGGCATAGCTCATGATTACGGCCTAACATGGAAGGCCAGACAGCTTGTTACCTCAGCAGGACAACCAGTTAAGAATGGTGCAGCGGTGACAAAGTGGAAAGCTCACACCAATTCCTACAGCAGAGAAACAAGAGGCAACGCCATCACAGATCACACAGCAAAGGCAGCGGCCCTTAAGCCGTGGAAGAAAAGAAGAAAAAGAAGAATTTAACAATAATTTTGGACTTTGATATAAACCTTGGACTTTGAATTACTTTGATACAAACTTTGGACTTTGATATGCTAAAGACTTTACAGTTACAAGCAGCAGAAATGGGACGGTGAATGGCGAACAGTCAACAGAACTTGCCCACCAAGGTCCCTGTGCCCCATGATGGCCCAGCGAATGCACGGAAAGACACACCTACCGGGGGTCCAGATGTCCGCCTTGAGGTCGTGTCCTCTGGCCTGCTTCGTCGCCTCCGGTGCGTTCCGGCATGACGTGCCCACAAGGGTCTTTCTGACTTTGTTCCTGATGATGTCGCCCCCTGTGGCTAGAAACGCGCTGACGCCGAAATCTGCGATCTGCACGGAGCCGTCTTCGCCCCGGGGAATGTTTCCAGCCTTAACATCCCTGAGGATCTGGCCGTTCTTATGCAGGTACTCCAGGCCTTCTAGCACCTCCTTCAGCATGGTGGCGATGCTTGCCTCATCCAGCACCCCGTTCAAAGCAGCAATGAGGTCGACGCTTGAACACGGACGGATGGCTCCTGGGTTTCCTGTAGTTGCTGCATCATCACTTGTCCAATTTTGCATGACCTTTGCCGTAAGCAACAGGGCAGAAGTAAATTTGCCACATAACACTTGCCTAGACCACTCTACCCATTTCAGGGATTGCAATTTGACTACACTCAGCTCCCACTTGTTGGGAAGTATGAATACGTGCTTGTTGTTGATGATATCTTTCCAGGTCGGAGACCTACCCTGTTATCAAGGTAAATAAGCAGGTAATCGTACAGGAGCTGATGAATGAGGTAATCCGCAGATACGAGGTACCGGAAGTGATTGACTCAAACAAAGGTACACACTTCACACCTGCAGAGCTTAGACAAAGTTAACAGACTAAATGGTACGCTTAAGTTAAAGGAAGTGTTGTTTGGTTTTATGCCAAGATTGGGGTTGTATCATCCACAGGCCCTACAGCAGGGCTATGACATAGTAGCCGGATATGTAAAGCACCTGTGTGACCAATTAATGGTAACCCAGAATCTAGTCTTTTTCTCCCATTCCAGGCCCAGACAACCTAGAGGGATCTTATTCCCTACTACCTGGAGATTGGGTGGTCGTAAAGAGACGTGTCCGGAAATCCCTAGGGCCCAGAGTCAAAGGGCCCTGTCAAGTCCTGCTGACCACACCTACTTTAAGTAAAGTTGTAAAGAACTGTTGTTTGTTTTAGGACTAATGGACTTTTCACGCCCTACCTTTGCCCCCCCCCCCATGAGAAGGAAAATGAAGGACATTTTGTTTATTGATGGACTTTGGACTCTTCACTCCATGCTTCGCCCTTGTGAGAGGGTGCAAAGGGACAATGCCCAAAACCACCTTGTTAGGCACCACCAAGTACTGTTGGACTTGTACACACACCTGGTGCCACTGGTTTTCCTTTCTTGGCTGTTCCTGTTCCGTCAAAAGAACTGTTTGCATGGACAAATGAAAACTCAGAAACCAGAGATAGCTGGTGGGGTAACACATTTAGTGCTTTGAACCCTGCCAATTGGTTTTCTGGTTTAGGAGGTTGGTTTATGGGGATCCTACAAAGTATATTACAAGTTGTGATGATTTTATTATGCATTTATAGACCAATTAAGGTTATAATTTCATGTATTTCTAAATGTACTGAAAAAAGCTTTCTCTTCGCCGATATGAATCACGTGTTTATGGACTAGGAGTCATACTTGTCTTGACCCCATGTCCAAAACGGGGGAATGTGAGGGGTTAATTCACGTTTATGCCTTATTGACTACAGCGACTCCATTTTGTATTCTTTGCCTTTGCTAAATACATGTGTAAGGGGTTAATTCTAGACTTTCTTCCCCTTTTAATAAAAATAAGAAAATACATTTAATTTCTTCTTCTTACAAGCTCACTCCTTATCTGTTCTGTTCCCGCTATACGACCCTGAACTTTTACTAACCATCCTCCCATATATGTTATCCTGTTTTCTTGTTCATGTTCCGAGAAGCGCGTCCAAGGACGTTATGTTTTGATACAGTTGTCACCGGACATTGATGTAAGAAATATTATTGAAAGATATATTGTTCAATTAAAAATCTGCAGATGTTATGTAGCCTTGAGCATGCCTGGGGCATGCGCAGTAATCAAATCATACGTCAGCAAACTTTCCCTATAACTTCTGTAATACTCTGAATAAACTCACTTCACTCTGACAATCTCATCCAGCATGTGGTTGTCCATTTGTGTCGTCTATGGGTACCCATATCTCAAGACTAATTTGGAAGCAGGCAGCATCCGCTCAACGGTCACAGTTTGACCCCCTACAAGTATTAGCCATAGGCAACTGCAGAGTGCAGCCTAACCCCCTGAGGTGTACAGTGCCGGGAAATAGTTTCCCAAATGTTCCATATTTATTACCCTGAAATTGTTTTTTGATTTTTATTTAGACAAAGCATAATATTGGAAGAAGTGAACATATAAAACATTTTATGGTTTATAACTACATATTTAACCCCTTAATGACACAGGACTTACAGTTACATCCCGAGGCGTCTGGAGTTTGTACGGAGAGGGATCAGGGGACGATCCCGCTCCATACAGTATGAGTGCCGGCTGTTTCTTAATCTGACACCTGCCAGCAAAAGCGTGAATGCTGATTGCGGCTGTTAACCCTTTAAATTCTGCTGTCAGTTCTAACAGGTCGGGATTCGGGGGTCCTGAATGCCCCCTTACCTCCCCACAATGTGATCATGAGGGGCCATTTGGTTGCCAAGGCAGCCTGGGGCCTTCTGAAGGTCCTCAGCACTGCAAAGGTTAATTGCCTATCAAGCCATGCCCAAGGCAAGGCTTGGTAAAATGCCTGTCAGATCACGGTATAATGAAATACTATGGTATTACATTATACTGCAAGAGTGATCAAACAATTGAAAGTTCAAGTCACCTATAGGGACTAAAGAAATGTAAAAATGAGTTAAAAATTATTTATTAGAAAGCATAAAAGGTAATAAAACTTAAAAAAACTTTTTCTGATATTTATAATAAAAAATCAAAACCATAAAAGACAAAAACATATTTAGTATCGCTGCGTCTGTAAAAGTCTGATCTATCAAAGTAATGCATTATTTGTCCCACATGGAGCATATTGTCAGAAGAAAAAAAAATGCCAGAATTGCACTTTTTTTTTTGGCCACCATGTCCCCAAGCAAAAATGTAATAAAAAGCAATCAAAAGGTCATATGTACTCCAAAATGGTAACAATACAAACTACAAGATGTCACACAAGAACGCAGCTTACACACAATTACGTCGGTGGAAAGAAGATGACGGCAGAAAATAATTACATTTTTTTCTAAACATATTCTACTTTTTTTAAGTAGTGCAGCAAAAAAAATGTACATCAATTTGGTATTGAAGTAATCATGCTGACGGAATTGCGTTTTTTCCCATTTCAAACCACTTAAAGATTTGTAAAAGTTTTTCAGTACATTATATGTTACATTTAATAGTTTTACTCTTTAAAAAGAGCCCTTCAACTGTAATTACATGAGCTAGGGCCCATTTAAACGTCCATAGGCGTTTTTCTACGTGTGCCTGCCAGCGCCATAAAAAAAGCCTGTACAGCATATATTCCGAGGCCGCAATGTCGTGGGGCCTGGAGAGACATTCCCTCCTCCGTCCCCCTCGCCAGGCTCACCTCCTATGTCCTCCCCTCCGGCTGTTTGCAATAGGAGGGGGCGGGACGGAGGCTGAGCTAAGCTCCTGCCTCCTCCCCACTCCTTGTCCACAGCAGGTAATGAGTCACACTGCTAAACTGCCTCCCACCTACCTTCTCCGGCAGCTAGCATAGCCTCCTGTATGGATCTGCGCAGTTGCCGCCGCCGGCGTGAGGGCGCCCGATCGGGCGCTTTTACGATGGGAAATACACCCCTGCTTACTGATGCATTGTAAGCCAATGCATCAGAGGGGCAGCGTATACGTCCGTGTGAATAAGCCCTTAGTGTGATACCAAGATACTAGGACAAATATTGCATTTGTGAACAGAGTAAAGGCTCACTTACACAGGCGTATGTGCGTTTTCGCACATTAATACACTGTGTATTTACCCGACAGAAAATCGTTTACGCCCACAGGTTTTTGCGCCCACTTTACGCCCACTGCATACTTGCACATGTAAAAACGAACACAAAAAATTGCATTGATTTTGTGCACTTAATATGCAGCAAATACGCAGTTTTTTTATTTAATTGTTTTTACAATGCATAATACGTACAATAGTAGGAAATGCTTCATATTTTGTCACGGAATTGCACATGAAAAATATGCTCATGTGAACAAACCCACTGACATCAATGGGTTCTATTGACTGCGTATTACACATAAAAAATTGTGCATGCAATATGTGGCGTGAATGAGCGCTAAAACGCAATTCTTTTTAATAAAAGAGCTGGTTGGTATTTCATGCTGGTAATAGTTAGCGCAGCATAAATCTGCTGACCAGTCCCATTATTCGCATCGGTCGCACACAAAAAAATGCAGCATGCTCTATTTTCTAGTGAACACCAAAAGTCCCCATAGAAGCCAAAAGGAATGCGCAAAAGTGTGCAAGATACGCTAGAAGATGCATGAAACACTGCACAATTGTGCAGGGAAAAGAACACATCTGGGACTAATTAGCCAATTTCATTGCTGCGTATTTTTTACTGTGCGCAAAAGCTCATGCCTTGCGTGCACAAAAAGTACGCATACGCCTATGTGACACCAGCCAAAGGCCAATAACTGTATGTGAGAAGCAGCACACACTTTTACCACAAACTTGTTGGGAAGCGAACAGCTGATGCACGCTCCAAGTAGATCCTGACCATGGATCCAATCTTCAAGCACTTTTGCTTGAAAAATGCTGGGTGTCCAGCTGAAACGTTGTCTAGGTTTCTCAGAGGAATCTATTAAAGAGGCATCATCTGTGCTCTGAGGATGTGAATTTCTACTTTTGCACCAGTCTGCTGCTCCTTCTACTTTCTTTGGAACCAGCCAAAGGCCAAGCGAGCATGGTAGCTTCAGTGAGCATGGGGGTATGAAATTGCAAGCAGACCTCTCTGACTGCAGTTTATCTCCTGCAGGAACATTTAACTAATTGTAATTAATTCAGTTTGCTTAATGAATAAATAAAGGGTCAGTTAAGTCATCACCTCTATCATTAGAAACTATTCAGTGTGACAAATATGGGGAGTATCTGATCAACTACAGTACTGTTACATACAACCATGTGTAGTGGACCACAATGAGCGGGCTCCTCTGTAGTGTCCCAGAACAAGATTCTGGTCCCCTCGATAAATGTCATACATGTTTTGTCTCATGTTGATGCACTGTGAAAAGCTGTCATGTCATTTTCTGTATATGTGTGGCACAGCTGCAGCGTCTGAAGGGTTAACTGTGCTAAAATCACTGCCTGTCAGCTCTGTCTGCTTAATGTATCTATTCTACTGTGTCATGTGGTATGAGTGAGGTTAACAAAGAGAGAGGTTGAGAGCGGGGGGAAAAAAAAAGTCCATCTTCAGGAGGAGAGTGTGCTAACACAGACTCGCATGGAAGCACCTTTAGCTTCCATGTCGATGAAGATGGAGGAAGAAGAGCAACTACCCATAGCATCTGGAGAGTGGATGTGATAGGAGTGAGTCCCTTTCAGAAAAAGAGCGCACTACTCCAGTTTTACTAAAACAGGTACCTATTCACAACACAAGCGTTGTTCCTGTGCGGCCATCCGTCATTAGGATCACCGCACAGAGGTACGTAATTGTTACACCCACGTGGATGCTGTGCAGGGTGTATCTAGGCTAAGCAGTCTTCTTAAGTAATTCTGTCTCCCAGAGTGTTTGTGGAATGACCCCAACCCTTTTACTCCTCGGGAGTGCTCTCAATTCCAGGACCGGTGACATATAGATGATGTGAACTATAGGGCCTGTGGGGGGTTAGCGTTTAGGATCGTAGCAGCGTGGGCATACGCGGCCAGAGACAGTGACACCGGGCAACAACGTTCTTTAGTCCAGGCTTTGCCTGGGTTTATTGCAGCAGAAACAAAACCAAAACGGAAATAAACACCTGCTCGTCTGAGCACTCACTATACATATGCTTGTTCCTGACTACTCACTGTCAGAATACTTCTTGCTTGCTGCACACAGCCAGTCCGGTCCTCAGACCTGTGGAGGTCTCACCACACCCTCCTGGGTGTTGAGGTTAGGGGCGTCACCCTGTCAACCTCGCCTTTTGGCTCTCTCAGCCCACACGCTGGGCTAGCTGGGCTCTTTGCTCCACAGAGCCCTCTCTCTGGCTCTCAGCCAGACGCTTTCTCTGGCTCTCAGCCAGACGCTTTCTCTCTCTCCTGCAGGCCCAGGCTTTATAAGGCCTGGTACCAGCCCCTCCTGGTACGTGGGAGTGACCATCCCACCCTTCGCTTTGACCACTCCAGGAAAAGCCGGCCCCGACTATGCGGCTTGGAGCCACTTACAAAACTACAACGTGTCAGTAACATAACGTTACTGACACAGAAATGCTGGCTTCCTCCACCGAGCCCAGGCCGCTCGGTGGCACGTATCCACCCTCCAGCACTTTGTCAGTCACTGTCTCACATACCCTCCCCCTCTGTTCGAGCCCGTGGGTTCGGACACTTAGCTGTCCTGAAATGCGTCCTTGACGAGGCCTGGGTGTTGGGCTTCGGTCCCATGCTCAAAGTCTTTTCTTCTTGGCCCTCCAGGGTCAAAGCTCCAGGCTCGGGGGTCTCTTTCTAGTGCAAGAACCTTGTCTCTGTGTTCTTCCAGTTCCTTTACCTCTGACTCTTGGTAGTATTCAGTTCACTGATGAGCTGGTCCTTGGAGCCAGCCTCCCTGTGATAGGCTTCTACCACTTGGACAAACAGTTTCTTCACTTTTGGGGTTTGCTTTTGTACGTCACTATTCTTTTGCTGCAGTTCTTTCAAGACTTCTGCGGCCACTTGTGAGACCTTCTGAGCTTCAGTAGTCTCCCTTTGTAAACATAATTTGGCATTCTTTACTACTTGTAACTTTTTCAGATTCTTTAACAAAATCCCCTTTTTTCTTTTCTGTCTGAACTGGGTTTTAGACATGTCTGGTCTCCGAACACTTCTTTCAGCCGCTTGGCTATCTGATTTACAGCATTTTATCTTCGTGCACAACTTCTCTGAGAACTGCTGAAGCTCTGCTTTGCCTGACACTACCTTCAGGGGGCGCTTCAGGGTTAGCGCTTCAGTCTCTTTCTTAATATTCTCCAGCAGGATCTCCATTTCTGCTACCGGTCGTTGGAACACCCCGTTTAGCTTTCCCCGTATCAGGGTTCTCTTTTTTAGCATCTGTCTTGGTGCTTATCCCGTCTTGCATTTCAGTGCGCACCCGCTTGTTATGCTTTTCTTTTGCAACTTTAGGAAACACTGACTTCTCCTCAGTAAGCCACTGTTCACACACTTTTTGTTTCTTCTCCCAGTTGGACGCCATCTGACATTGGTAACCAAGCTCCACACTAATGTCTTCTACTTCCTGCTGAAGGCACACTGTAAACTTCTCAAGTTCATCATAGACATCAGTTTGAAGGCAAATCAGCTGATTTAGCGCTTCCACTTCTAGGATTTCACCGTCTTGCTCTTCAACCATGACCCAGCATGCAGGGTTCTCATACAGTTTCTCTTCCTTCTCTGACATCATTTTCAGGGTGTGTGTTAAAGTTAACACTTCGGTCTCTTTCATACAGACCCTTTCTTCAGCACGCTCACATTCAGTGACATACCTTGCCGACCTGATTTTCTCCTCTGTGAGCTGCTGTTCACATAGTTGCTGTGTCTTTCTTAGTTTGGACACAAGGTCCTTTTGGAGACCAAGCTTCACAGAAGCACCTTCTATCTCTTGCTGAAGATGTACTTTAACCTTCTCGAGCTCATCACAGGCAGCTGTCTTCTCTTCACACTGCTGCCTTGTAGTTTCTAATTCTCCTTGTATTTCTCTTTTCTGCTCTTCCACAGAATCCAGACACAAAGCACTCTTCTCCAGTCTATCTTCCAGATCCACCACCTCAGCCTGAAGTGTTGCAATCTGCTCTGATAGCTTTTGCATCCTCCCCTACTTGCTTGAGGAGCACATTTTTCTCATCTTGCATAGCCTTCAGGTGTGCGCTGAGACCAAGCTTCTGCTGCTTTTCTTCTTGCAGTAACTTCTGAGACTCTTCAGTCTGAGCTTCCAGCTTCTCCTGCAGCCTGCTCACCTGCTCAGACAACGCTGTCTGCACACGGTCACCTTCGGCTATTTTTATTTGTAGCTCTTGAAGCTGCATCTCTACTATGTCTTTCTTGCATTCATATGCACACTTGTCTTCCAACAACCCCTTCACCTTTTGGGACAGCTCAAGACACTCATTTTCCAATGTTTCTTTCACTTTTTCAAGTTGCTTCAACAGCTTGGACAGTTTCCCCACAGCTACAGCATGACTCCATTCCAGCTCCTGGATTTGGGTTCCATGTACTTCAGCTTCCTCATCCAAGCTCATCTGTAGCTGGGACACCAGTCTCTCAAGCAGCACTTCCTGGTTTTCCTTGGGACCCAGTAAGTCTTCCAAGACCTCTGCTTGCTTTTTGGTCTGACTGCACGCAGCTTTCTGTATTTCCAGCTCTTCCTTGAGCTGACTTACTTGGCACTCCCAGTCACCATTTTTCTTTGCTAGCTGCATTTTCAACTCTGCAACCTGATTCTGCAAACCTGTAGTTTGATTATGTGCATCTGTAGAAGCTCTTTCTAACTTGCAACACATCATCTCCAACTCCTGGGTTTTCATTTGCAGTTTCTTACAGTCCTGTTCATACTGCACAGCTTGTGCCTCCAGACATACTCTGCGTTCAGCCTCATCTCTGGCTACATCTCTGAGGTCTTGTATCTCTTCATGGGCTGATGAAAGATATCCCTTTAACTTTTCTTTCTTACTTCTCATCTCTTTTAAGCGCTGTTCATACTGAACATTCATCTGTTGCAGCAACACTCGGCGATCAGCTTCCTCCTTAGCCAACCTCTCAAAATGCTCCTTCTCCTTTAAGAGAGCTGCACTTTTTGTTTTCAGCTGCTCCCCCTCTTGAAGGCTAGTTTCTTTCTCAAACTGTGTTTTCAACTTTTCACACTTAGGGGCTTGTTCTCCCAACATAGCCGTGTGATCCGTTTCAGTTTGTCGTATAAGGGGCTCATTCCCTGTAGTCTTGAGTGACTCTGTCAGTGTAGCCAACTGTTTTATTAGGCGTTGCCTTTCCTCCCATTGCACCCGCATAGCCTCTCCATGGGCTTTCAGCTGCTGAGCCATGGCCTCCTGTTGTGCTTTCCGCTGCTGAGCCATGGTCTCCTGTTGCAGCACTATCTCTGGCATCCATTGCTTCAGCCATTCCTCCATACTGCTGTATCTGGTTGCTGCGCCGTTGCAGCTTCCACCCGGGACATGGGGTTACGGCACGCTCAGACAATCTCTCTTTGGGCGGTTGCCCTTAGCAACGGTTCTCCAGTTGCTGCAGCAGAATGTCCATTAACTGGTGTATGTCTCTTTAAGACCGCTGCCCGCATACTCCACCATATGTGGGGGGTTAGCGTTTAGGATCGGTAGCAGCGTGGGCATACGCGGCCAGAGACAGTGACACCGGGCAACAACGTTCTTTAGTCCAGGCTTTGCCTGGGTTTATTGCAGCAGAAACAAAACCAAAACGGAAATAAACACCTGCTCGTCTGAGCTCTCACTATACATATGCTTGTTCCTGACTACTCACTGTCAGAATACTTCTTGCTTGCTGCACACAGCCAGTCCGGTCCTCAGACCTGTGGAGGTCTCACCACACCCTCCTGGGTGTTGAGGTTAGGAGCGTCACCCTGTCAACCTCGCCTTTTGGCTCTCTCAGCCCACACGCTGGGCTAGCTGGGCTCTTTGCTCCACAGAGCCCTCTCTCTGGCTCTCAGCCAGGCCCTCTCTCTGGCTCTCAGCCAGGCCCTCTCTCTGGCTCTCAGCCAGGCCCTCTCTCTGGCTCTCAGCCAGGCCCTCTCTCTGGCTCTCAGCCAGACCCTCTCTCTGGCTCTCAGCCAGACCCTCTCTCTGGCTCTCAGCCAGACCCTCTCTCTGGCTCTCAGCCAGACGCTTTCTCTCTCTCCTGCAGGCCCAGGCTTTATAAGGCCTGGTACCAGCCCCTCCTGGTACGTGGGAGTGACCATCCCACCCTTCGCTTTGACCACTCCAGGAAAAGCCGGCCCGGACTATGCGGCTTGGAGCCACTTACAAAACTACAACGTGTAAGTAACATAACGTTACTGACACAGAAATGCTGGCTTCCTTCACCGAGCCCAGGCCGCTCGGTGGCATGTATCCACCCTCCAGCACTTTGTCAGTCACTGTCTCACAGGCCGTATTGTTCTTGTGTATCCTCCCTACCTCTGAGCTATAGCTTATAACTGCTACAAGTGAATTATACCTGTAATTGCCTGTTATACAAAGTTTATTTAAGTAAAGTTATACTGGGCCTTAATCTTTCCTGAGGACCCGCGGTACTACACACAAGTCTTCGTGTTTTTTACTTCACCGCATTGATTAACGGTGTGGGAACGGTGGCGTCACAAGTGATATCTACTACAACCCCCCTCATCCACTTTATTGGCACTGCCAGCTAAAGGAGTGTCGAAGCTTGGTTGGCAATCTACTCTGGCCTTTGCAGCGTGTCATCCCTCTGGGACCAGAGCCTGGTAAGTGCCACAGTGACACGTCAGCACTTCACCCTCCCAGCTCTTCACATTAGCCAGGTGTCCAGGGTCACCCTTCTGGTACGAGAGACTTTACTCAGTCCCTAGAAAAACACCAATATTGGAAAGGTAGCTGTGCGCTCAGATAGGAGAATGGTGATTAAATAGTGATCTTGAGTACTCACTCTGAGGGGGAAAAGTTCCCCAATGTAGCCAAAATGGGGTGTTATCTCCTTCCCCCCCCCCCCTGGAATCCTGGCATAACCTTTAAAATCACTAGGAGCATATCCTTAGTCCGGATTGACACTATCACTCAACGATAGTTATTTCTTCTTCATTCTTCTTTAGAAAAACTCAGTGTACAAAGCTACAGATGCAATCCCTCCCGTGGAGGATTAGACAGCAGGTGCAACGCATTTTGGCCACTTAATGGCCCTTATCAATCATAAAGACTGTTGTAATATTACAGCTATATGTATACAGTATTTACTCACCAAGTGTGCGATATCACTCAGTGTTCTGTCGCTTAGTGATGACGCTATACACAGAGTATACGTCACCACATCTAACATGGCGGCGTTGGAATGCATAGCGTGCCTTCTAATGTAACGCGGTGACGTAACCACGCTTTCCCCAGTGTTGAATTCATTCAAATGTAAATAACTTTATTTGTAGTGCCTTGTAGTACCAAAGGTGTCCATATATTTATACAGGTATAGCAAAAATATATGCTTAAATTCATTGAATTATTGTAGGATTTAGTTCTGTTAATGTTAAAAATACTTTATATTGAAAAATTAAATAGAAAACTTTAAGAATTTAATTATATTATGTAATAAATCTTTTTACGGGGACTTATATCAGCACTGGGAAAAGGCAGCAATTTACTTACATGGAATGTTAAACACTACAGACCTTCTCTTAATTGTTTTTAGTATACAGATCCTGTTTCTCTATGGTTTTATGAAGTCCTGTTGTTTATACTCCCAGATAAAATTGATATTACTTTAAAAAATAAAAAATAGATGGAAATTACCAATTTCTAATAAATCAATAAATGCAAATAACTTATGATTAGAGATGAGCGAGCACCAAAATCATCGGGTGCTCGTTACTCGAGCCGTGCTTTTTGTAATGCTCGAGAGCTCGTTTCGAGTAACAAACCCCATTGAAGTCAATAGGAGACTCGAGCATTTTTCAAGGTGACCCATGCTCTGCATTATTTTCAATGGAGCCGCACCCCTGACTTGTTTTTCAGGTAAGGGCTTTACATATAAGCCCTTACCTGAAAATCAATAATTTTAGTGTAAAACACTAAATAAATAAACTTACCTCTCCGCCGCTGCTGTGTCCCCCGCGGGAATGAAGAACACATCTGCCGCATGCGGCAGATGTTTCCTTTATCCCAGCTAGTAAAAAGGCAGATGTTTCCTTTATCCCAGCTACTAAAATTCCCTGCTGCTGCACCTGCCACATCTGTGACAGATGCAGCAGAGGAATTCTTCAATTCCCTACCGCAGCTGTCACACATCACAGCTGCGGTAGAGGATCCTGCTGCCGGCAACCCTGTCATTGGTTTTCAGGGAAGGGCTTTATACATAAGCCCTTCCCTGAACAACAATAATTTTAGTGTTAAAAGGAGAAAAAAAACTTACCTGTCGGCTGCTGCCATGTCCCCGCAGGGATGAAGAACACATTTGCCACATGCGGCAGGTGTTTCCTTCATCCCCGCCAGGAAAAAAAATTCCCTGCTGTACCTGCCACATCTGTGACAGATGCAGCAAAGGAATTCTTCATCTCTGCGGGGAATAAATGGACGAGTGCTGCCTCTGATTGGCTGAGCACTGTGACCAATCAGAGGCAGCTCTCAGCTATTGAATGACAAATTATGTTTAAAGCCCTTCCCTGAAACACAATTATTGGGTGCCGGCAGCAGGATCCTCTACCACAGCTGTCATGTGTGACAGCTGCGATAGGGAATTAAAGAATTCCTCTGCTGCATCTGTCGCAGATGTAGCAGCAGGAAATTCTTTTTACTAGCGGGGATGAAGGAAACATCTGCTGCATGCGGCAGATGTGTTCTTCATCCCTGCGGGGGACACGGCAGCAGCGAAAAGGTTAGTTTATTTATTTATTTATTTTACACTAAAATGATTGTTTTTCAGGGAAGGCCTAATGTTTAAAGCCTTTCCATGAAAAACAATTCAGGGGTGCCGGCAGACCATTGTTTTCAATGCAGCCGCAGCTCTATTGAAAACATGTGGGGAGGAGAGGGTGAAATTTTTTCGAGCACCAGAGCACTGCATGGTGCTTGGTCAAGTAACGAGTACATTGAGCAGGCTAATGCTCGGACAAGCATGCTCGCTCTTCTCTATTTATGATATCTATAAAACAGACTAAAATGTCCCCTCAATAGTTTTCGAATACTAATTATCTATACAAATAGTCCCCTTAAAACTATGGTTTCATATTGTATGTACTCTCAGGAGTAAAAGAAAGGGGGGGGGGGGGGAAAGGGAGAGAATGGGAGAGAAAAAAAGGGGGGCTATGTATTCAAAGGGAATACTCTTGGGTATTCACACCCTCCCAGGCTGTGTTCTTTCTGCCCATCTGGGTAAAGAAAGGTTTCCACAAGATGCTGAATATCATATTGTTTATAAAATAATTTCCCATGGAATCGCTTTATGTGTTCCAACGCCGCCATGTTAGATATGGTGACGTATACTCTGTGTATAGCGTCATCACTAAGTGACAGAACACTGAGTGATATCGCACACTTGGTGAGTAAATACTGTATACATATAGCTGTAATATTACAACAGTCTTTATGATTGATAAGGGCCATTAAGTGGCCAAAATGCGTTGCACCTGCTGTCTAACCCTCCATGGGAGGGATTGCGTCTGTAGCTTTGTACACTGAGTTTTTCTAAAGAACAATGAAGAAGAAATAACTGTCGTTGAGTGATAGTGTCAATCCGGACTAAGGATATGCCCCTAGTGATTTTAAAGGTTATCCCGGGATTCCAGGGGGGGAGATAACACCCCATTTTGACTACATTGGGGAACTTTTCCCCCTCAGAGTGAGTACTCAAGATCACTATTTAATCACCATTCTCCTATCTGAGCGCACAGCTATCTTTCTAATATTGGTCTTTTATCCCCATTATTTCTACTTTTGTGGGACATTCTTTTTATTTGCATGTGCTGCTCTCCAACTTTTGATGGATCATAGGAGAACTGAAGATTTTTTCTGTATGTGAACTAGGACTATCAAGGCGTTGTCCACACCTAACAATAAAAGAACACCAGGATGGAAGAGGCTGAGTGGATGCCTTGTGAATGCCCTTGGCCCAATGCTCCGAGACCTATGTGCTGATGGATGGGAAAAACAGCGAGAGAATGAAGAGCCGCCGTGCAACATACCCAAATTTTTTTCCAATGTGAGTAATGACCGGTAGAGAGCTGGAGAGAGAAGGAAGAGTGTTGCGGGGTTCAGGACCCACAGATAACGGGACTGTGGTTTCTCCTGCCTACCCGTGAATCTTCCCTGTCACACCACTTTGTGTTTTGCACTGTTTTCCTGCTGGTGTGTATTGCTGATCTGTACATAGTTATTTCAAGTAAACGAGCTTCACCGACCATTCCCATTTTGGCTCAGAAAGTTAAATCCCTGTGTGTGTGGACTCTTTATTGCTAACAACTGGATTCACCGCAGAGGACAGAAACAAGTGACAAAAGGACTAAGGTAAATCACCAGTGTGTTAACCGATTTAATAGCCCGCTCCTCGGATGCTTACATGTATGATTACCAAGTGAAGGTATCTTGGACCTTCCTAAGCTCTCCTTTTTACATCTGGATGATCATTGAGTTTGAAAAACCATCCAGAAATCAGACATCTAGGAAAAGTAAACTGAAATGTAGAGAAATGGAAATTACTTACAATGAAGTGTGGTCCTATGGAAGTCCTCCGACAGGCTTCTGCCTCCTTCACACAAAGCTCTGTGATCATGTGATCTACTGAGCTAAAATCACGGACACCCCAGCGCATGTCTACCACCTATAGTGAGGGATGTTGTAGGATACATCTATTAGAAGTGTCAGCGAAAAAAGAATCACTTTTTTAATATTTGGTTGAGTAATAGATTTTCAGTTTTAGGGTGTGTGCAAACATAGCGGAAATGGGGCAGATTTCTCACTGAGCGAAATCCACATCAAAATCCAAATCTTTTCGACATCACAAACCGTGTCGAATCCTGAAACATTGATGCAGATTTTTGCGTGGATTACCAGCAAATATCACTCCTTCTATTGAAAGGGTGAAGTCAGCTGATGCAGTATTTGAAATGGAATTTGTGTGGATTTTGGTGTGGATTTTCCATTGCGGAAAATTTCCACCATTTCCACTATGTGTGAATGGAACCTTAGCCAGGTCATTATTTAAGTTATTTCCCTAGAAATGCTCCTATTCCTAAATGTAAGACTAGTCTTGTAACTCTTTCCAGGACAGGTAAGTATTGGTAATGGCAATGTGCGACTATCTGGACACCATGAAACCATAATGTAAGAGAATGATGTATATCCGAATTATTTGGCACTAGTAGGTGAGTATTAGGCCTCATGTCCTTGGGTACACATGGATTCCCAGTGCAGAATCCTACATGGTTTCCAGCTGTGCCTGCAGCCATGAGGCTAAAAAAGACATTTTCTCACCTGCCCGAACACAGTGCGGATCTCCTCTTCTTTCTTCTGGACGGCAGATGTGTCCAGGCCTACCAGCGGTGTGCCGCACTTTAAAAAAATCTCCTGCTTTCCCGCGGATCAGCGACATGGCCACAGTGTCATTCACAGCCGTGCCGCGGATCAGACAACTTCCATTGACCTTAATGCGGGAAACCACAGAAAATGGCGCATGTTGCAATTTTTATCCCTCGCAGATAAAAATTACCTGCGGATGCCCCATGAATGTCTATGAGCATATTAAACTGCGGATCATCCGTGCTGGTGACCCATACACTAATCAATTTTGCACATAGACATGAGGCCTTAGGCCTTAGTCAGACGGGCGATTTTTCGCGCGATTTGCGCATGCGCATGCGTCCGGCGATTTTATAAAACCATTGCTTTGCAATGGTATCGGACACATGAGCGCTTTTTATGCGCTCATGCGCTCATTCTCTTCTCTATATGCGCTCAATGGGGCCGGCGGCAGCAGCGCCGACCCCATTGAGAACATATAGAAGACAAATCATTCTTCTCTGCCACAGCTGTAACAGCTGTGACAGAGAAGAACGATGTTTGCCCATTGAATTCAATGGAGCGGCAATACAGCCGCTCCATTGAAAGCAATGGGCTGCCGGCGTGCGCGGGGTGAATTGTCGGGAAGGGCTTAAATATATAAACCCTTCCCTGCAATTCATTCTAAAATGTGTTAAAATTAAAAAAAATTGTATACTCACCTTTCCGCTGCAGCCGGAGTCCAGCCGCGGCCGCTGTCAGTTCTCCTGAACTGCTTCTTGGCACTATTCAGCCGGCGGGGCTTTAAAATCCCCGCCTGCTGAATGATCTGCCTCTGATTGGTCACAGCCCTGACCAATCAGAGGCAGGGTTCACTCACACACCCATTCATGAATTCATGAATGGGTGAGTGACTGCTGCCTCTCAGCGCTGAGCCAATCAGGGGCAGGTCTGACTCACATCCATTCATGAATTCATGAATGGGTGTGAGTGAGGCATGCCTCTGATTGGCTCAGCACTGAGCCAATCAGGGGGCAGGTCTGACTCACACCCCCTTTACACCCACTGCAGGACGGCCACGCGGAGTTCCGGCTGCCGGGAGAAGGTGAGTATACAATTTTTTTTTATTTTAACACATTTTAGGATGGATTGCAGGGAAGGGCTTATATATTTAAGCCCTTACCGACAATTCATCCCGGGCTCGCCCGCAGCGCATTGCTTTCAATGGAGACGGCTGTATTGCCGTCTCCATTGAATGCAATGCGCTGGACAGCTCCGGCCCGTTTCTAATGAAACGCGGCTAGGAGCAGATTTTCAGGCGATTTGCGGGCGACTTACGTGCACCGGTCACGCGATTTGCGGATGCGCATCCGTCATGCGATCCGCAAATCGCGTGAAAAATCGCCCGTCTGACTAAGGCCTTACTTGGTTTTCTGCCTTGATTACTAATAAAATGCAGCCTGATCATTATTTAAGTCACAATTATTGACAAGCACACTCTAACTAACAAGCAGTTGTACCATTCATGTCTTTTATTGAGAACATTCAGTAGGAAGCTATAGTGCAGGGAGAAAACGTAAGTGAGCCCTTGAATTTACTAACCTGTAGGTCTTTGGCAGTAATCACCTCCAACAAACTTAAGATTTGTACAATGTTAATGAGAAATTTTGGCCCATTTATCCCTTCAAATGGGTTTCCATTCATCTTGCATGCACAGCCCCTTACTGGTTGTGCCACAACATCTCAATAGAGTTAAGATCAACACTCTGACTTGGCAATTCTAAAAAAAAAAAATTTCAATGATTTTATGCTTTTGGGGTATTGTCTTTTTTTATTACCCATTGTCTCTTCAGCATGACTGCTGCATTTACATTCTCCTGCAAAATCTTTTGGTATACCTTAGAATTAATTGTTCTTTCAGTGATCAAGGTGTCCAGGCCCTAACACAGCAAAACAGCCCCAAACCATGGTGTTCCCTCTACCATGCTTCAAAGTTCTGATGACATTTCGGTGTTGGTGGGCAGTGTTCTTTTTCCTCCAAACACAGCGTTGTGCATTTGTGTTAAAAAGTTCCACTTTTGTATCATCTATCCATAGAACATTTCTCAGAAGCATTATGGACCATCCAGGTGGTCTTGGGCAAATTTGGCCACAGTGTTTGTTCTGGACAGCCGCTACTCCTTATGTGGTTTTGTTACATAAACAGCATTCTTTTCCAGTGTTTTGCTAATAGTAGACACATAAACAGAGATTTATTTTTCAGTTTTTTGATGTCGGGCAATCTCTAGGTCTGTGCGGCAAATGTGTCATCACTAGAGATGAGCGAGTATACTCGCTAAGGGCAATTGCTCGAGCGAGCATTGCCCTTAGCGAGTACCTGCCCGCTCGAGACAAAAGGTTCGGGTGCCGGTGCGGGGGAGCGGTGAGTAGCGGCAGTCAGCAGGGGGAAGCGGGGAGAGAGAGGGAGAGAGAGATCTCCTCTCCGTTCCTCCCCGCTCTCCCCCGCAGCTCCCTACCCGCCGCCGGCACCCGAACCTTTTGTCTCGAGCGGGCAGGTACTCACTAAGGGAAATGCTCGCTCGAGTAATTGCCCTTAGCGAGTATACTCGCTCATCTCTAATCATCACTATATACTATAATTCCTCACACCAGAGGAATAAGAGCAGTAAACAAAGTTTTGTAAGAGCATAATGACATACCAGAAGAAGAGTGCGTTTATATTACTGGGATGTTTGTTAATATTTTGTGAGACGGGGGTCGCAGCAAAATTTTTCCCCATTTATGGTAATGTTTTTTATTATGAAGTGGAAGGATTGATATATTTGTAACAACTGCCCCACTAACATAAAAAGTGATGGAGGTATATAGATGATTGTCTGTTTCCTTGACAATTAGATATTGAATCTACAGAGTTTATTCATGCAAGCATTCATAATGATTGGGGGTGTTTTGGGTCTGTAAAAAAAGCCAGCAAGATATTTACTTCCTGGACCTAATAAACTTTAGGGAAAATGGAAAGGTTTGTACTGAGGACTACTTCAAGGACACAAATAGAAATAGCTATGTACATTGGGACAGTTGTTATCACTAACTCTGGCTTAGCAATATACCCAAAAATCAATTAATAAGAATTAAATGAAATTCTTCCAAAGAGACCCATTGCAGAGAACAAGGGATGATGCTGAATAAGACCAAAGTGACTGCCCTAAGGAGACTCTATATGTAGCTATGGAGGTGGTTAGACAGAGGCCAATTGCTAAGAGATTGTATGTAAGGGCTAAGCCCCATTTACACACAACGATTGTCGTTTGAACAAACAAGCGAATGAACGAAACAACCACTTTTTTTGCATACAAATGCATAGCATTTACACTTAAGAAGCACACATAGTCCTCTTGAATGGAGAAAAAGAAGTGCTGGTTGTGAAGAAGAAAAGGAGAGTGGTGATTGTGGAGATTTCGTATTGAGAGGAACAGAGGACGCTGTCTGCAGACCTGACACCTCACGAGAGTTGTGGTATCTTCCAGGTGCACAGATCAAAGATGTGTCTGATAGGCTGTCAAGACTCTTTGGTCCTACAGAACACCACCCATTCCTACTAATACATGTAGGGACAAATGACACTTTAAAAAATGACCTTGCAACTATCTGCAGAGACTTTGAAGACCTTGGAAAGAAGGTGAAGGAATTAGAAGCACAGGTGGTCTTCTCATCCATCCTCCCAGTGGATGGCCACAGAATAAGAAGATGGAACAGGATTCTAGAGGTAAACAACTGGCTACGTCAATGGTGCCATCAGCAAAGATTTGGATTCTTAGACCGTGGAGTAGAATACCTATATGATGAACTGCTTGCTAGAGATAGGCTGCACCTTACAAAAACAGGTAAGCATATATTTGGTGAGTGCCTTACTTCACTCATTAGGAGTGCTTCAAACTAGAACAATATGGGAAGGGAAGTGAAAGGCCAGGCAAAAATATACAGCTAATTAATACATTTGAGAACCATGCTATTAGAAGTGGAATGAAAGAACAAAGACAAAAAATTCAGAAGGCAAAAAAAGGAGCAAGAGACACCAATCACAAACTAAAATGTTTTTACACAAATGCAGAGAGCATGGGAAAAAAACAACCAGAAATGGAGCTCCTAACGCAGAAAGAGAAATATGATGTCATAGGCATCACGGAAACATGGTGGAATGATACACATGATTGGAATACAAGGCTTGAAGGATACAACTTGTTTATAAGAAACAGACCAAAAACGGGGGGGGGGGGTATTGCATTGTATGTTAGAAAAACATTCATCTCCACAGAGATTCAAGCTTCAGAGCATGGGAGTTCTGTAGAAACTGTTTGGGTAAGAATACAAGGAGAGAACAACAGAAATGACACCATTGTTGGCATTTACTATAGGCTGCCTGGACAAGCAGAAGATATTGATGAACTCTTTCTACATCAGATGGCCAAGCTCTCAAAAAAGCCTGACCTAGTGATCATGGGAGATTTTAACTATCCAGACATTTGTTGTGAATCTCTCTCAGGTAAAAGTAATGGATCAAACAAATTCTTATCCGCTCTTGCTGACCACTTTATCTTCCAAAAGGTCGAAGAGAAAACAAGGGGATCTGCTATCCTTAAATTTTGGATAAAAAGGGGAGGAAGACCTGAGAAAACTCAGATCTCAAGGTTGGGTTTCAGAAGGGCAGATTTCAATGAACTCAGAAAGAGGGTAGGAAGAATCCAATGGCTGGATGTTCTTAAAGACAGAATTGTCCAAGAAGGTTGGGAAATATTGAGAAATGAGATTCTCAAAGCACAATTGTTAGCAATCACTGAAAACATGGAGAATGGGAAACATTTAAAAAGACCAGGATGGATGAACACAGAACTTGCACACATGTTAAAAAGAAAGAAAAATATGTTTATCAAATGGAAAGATGGGTGGAATATCTAAAGAAGAATATATTGCAGTCTGCAGAAACTGTAGGGCGTCAGAAAAGCTAAAGCTAATAATGAATTGAGGCTTTCAGCAGAGGCCAAAACCCTTAAAAAAAGATTTGGGGGTATGTCAAAAGCAAAAGAAAAGTCAAAGATGCTATTGGATGCTTACAAGATGAAAATGGTGAATTGGTTAAGAATGATGTTGAGAAGGTCAAACTTTTAAATTCCTATATTGTATGTTTTCTCTCAGAAAGTAGATTGAAAATCAACTGATCTTCCCTGTACTATTGGGGGAATTAAAGAATGCATGCTATCTATAAGCAGAGAGATGGTGAGGGAACACTTAGCTAACTTAAATGAATTCAAGTCTCAAGGTCCAGATAAATTACATCCTAGGATACTAAAGGAAGCAGCAGAGGTCATTGCTGAACCACTCGTCATAATCTTTAAAAAAATCCTGGTGAACAGGAGAAGTTCCAGAAGACTGGAAAAGGGCAAATGTTGTCCCTATCTTGAAAAAACGGAAGAAGATGGATCCAGGAAACTACAGGCCTGTGAGTCTGCCTTTTATACCGGGTAAGATCTTTAAACAAATTATTAAACAGCATGTATGCAAATACTTGGATGAAAATGTTGTAACTAACCAGAGCCAGCATAGGTTTGTAACAAACAAGTAATGCCAGACTAATCTAATTTCCTTCTATGACTGTATCATTAACTGGGTTGATCAGGGAAATGCGGTGGATATAGTTTATCTTGGCCTTAGTAAAGCATTTGACAAAGTATCTCATATGATACTTATTGAAAACATGACCATAAATGGGATTGACAAAGCAACTGTTCGGTGGATTCACAACTGGCTGAGTGATTGTACTCAAAGAGTGGTCATAAATGGCTGCACATCCAAGTGGGAGAATGTATCAAGTGGGGTACCACAAGGCTCTATCCTAGGCCCAGTGTTGTTCAACATTTTTATAAATGATCTGGAGGAGGGAATTGATGGGAAACTGATCAAATTTGCTGATGACACAAAGCTAGATGATTAGCTAACACTAGGGAAGAGAGAGAGAGAGAGTATTTAAAAAGATCTAGAAAAGCTTGCACAGTTGGCAGTGACTAACAGAATGGTATTTAACAAGGAAAAATGAAAAGTCCTACATCTGGGCAAGAAAAATGAAGAAAGCACATACAGAATAGGAGGAATTGGGCTAAGCAGCAGCACTTGAAAAAGACTTGGGTATACTAATAGATCATAGACTGAAGATGAGTCAACAATGTGATGCAGCAGCCAAAAAGGCAAACACAATTCTGGGATGTATTAAGAGAAGCATAGAGTCTAGATCACGTGAGGTAATTATCCCTCTCTACTCTTTCTCAGACAGACCTTATCTGGAATACTGGGTCCAGTTCAGGGCACCCCACTTTAAAAAAGACATAGACAAACTGTGCAAGTTCAGAGAAGAGTTACCAAGATGGTGAGCGGTCTGCAAATCATGTCCTATGAAGAACGGTTAAAGGATCTGGGAATGTTTAACTTGCAAAAAAGAAGGCTGAGAGGAGACTTAATAGCTACCTACAAATATCTGAAGGGCTGTCACACTGCAGAGGCATCAGCCCTATTCGCATTTGCACAAGTAAAGACTAGAAGCAATGGGATGAAACTGAAAGGCAGGAGACACAAATTAGATATTAGAAAAAACTTTCCAACAGTGACGGTGATCAATGAGTGGAACAGGTTACCACGGGAGGTGGTGAGTTCTCCTTGAATGGAAGTGTTCAAACAAAGGCTGGACAAATATCTGTCTGGGATGATTTAGTTAATCCTGCACTGAGCAGAGGGTTGGACCCTTCCAACTCTACCAGTCTATGAGTAAACAAGTAGTCATTGTGTTTAGCAGGGCAAACAATCACCTCTCCACTCCAGTCATTTAGTCTTTCAAAAGACTGAACAAAATGTGATTGATCTTTTTTTAATCTCAGAACCCCTTTAATGGTTAAAGCACCTGGAGAACCCATGCTTCTAATCTCATCTCCTCAACTGAAACACCTTTTCCCAGTTAGAACTTGGAGAAATCTATAACACAACATAACAGTAAGGTTCACTTACTTCTTCTTAATGTGGATGCTTGCTCGATGTCCTCAATAAAATCCATGAACGATACAGCTATATGTGTTATTAGTGTAGTTTAGATTGTATTTGTCTATAATTGTGACTTAGATAACAATTGATAGTAATCAACTCAAGAACTTTAGGTATATAAAGCCTATTACAGTTGTAATACATGATGGCGTAGCAGAGATCTCTTATGTAGTATCCCAGGCAACTGAAGATAGGTTTGGCAAGAACAAATATTTTACTGTTTTACTCCTTTTACTATAACTGCTGATTTACAATAAGCTATTAAACATGTTACCTCAAATGTTAATCCATGTTTCTGGCAGAAAGCTTGTATCTCGGGATAGGCTATATACAACAGTGCATGTCGTTCTTCTGCCATACCTAAAAGGGATACATGAAAATGTGTTTCTTTTATAGTACTTAAAATGCAATAAACTTTAACCTGATAAAGACCAAGTGCCATAAATACCGCACCATGGTAAAATTATGGTGTGGGATTAAAGCTCCTGCAATCTCATAGGAGCAGGTCAGGTCCTCAGATGTCAGTGACAGCTGAGTCCCAGGCTGAGAAAGCAGAAGTAGTTCTGCCTTCTCTTTTGTGGTCTACATAGTGCGCAGTGAGCCGTTTCCGCTATTTGACCCAGAAATCACGTGATCAATGGGTGCCTACTGGCATGGCAGAGCTGCAGGGCCTTAGTAGACCCTGATCAGCTCTGTCAGTGACTGATGGATGCCCCAGTTACAGTGGAAAAGTGTGAAATAGAAAAAAAATGACATTGTGCATGTTCTAGAGGTCTTATGTGACATCATGGGGGACATAAATGTTTAAAAAATATAGTTACAAAACTAAGAAAAAAAAGTACAGAATAAAATAAAAATGTATATATAAAAAAAAAAAATAGACCCACTGCTGATGCCAACCAAAATCACTCTGTAAAATGTCTGAAACAGAATTGGTAACTAGAGATGAGCGAACCTACTCGGCCATGCCCCTTTTTCGCCCGAGCGCCGCGATTTTCGAGGATTTCCGTACTCAGGCGAAAAGATTCGGGGGGTGCCATGGGTGAGTGGGGGGTTGCAGCGGCGAGTGGGGAGCAGAGGGAGAGAGAGAGGGCTCCGCCCTGTCCCCGGGTGCTACCCCCTGCTCCGCCACGCCTCCCCCCGCCCCCCAACAGCCCCCGAATCTTTTCCCCCGAGTACAGTGCTCAATCGAGTAATTACTCTAAACGAGTATATTCGCTCATCTCTATTGGTAACCCATTCCTGCACTTTATTTTAGCATAACT
This sequence comes from Eleutherodactylus coqui, assembly GCF_035609145.1. Taxonomy (NCBI): domain Eukaryota; kingdom Metazoa; phylum Chordata; class Amphibia; order Anura; family Eleutherodactylidae; genus Eleutherodactylus; species Eleutherodactylus coqui. Next base: position 264,097,048 of record NC_089841.1, on the reverse strand, counting down.
ATACTAATTTTAAAAATAACTATAAATAAAAAAATCTTTCTATTCATGTTTTCATTCTGTATCTCTCTTCAAATGATACATTGAAGCATTTTCACTCAGGTTAAAAGATTACTATGGAAATTCCATAATGCTGACTGTTAGGGCTTATTCACACGAGAGTATATCGGCCGCCTTTTTCACAGCCGGCTGATATACGCTATCATCTGATGCATTGGATTCCAATGCATCAGATCACACAAGCGTATTCCAGCGGCGTAAAAGCACCCAGACGGCAAATATAGTGCCAGGTGCTTGTACGCCAGCCCGCAAAGATAGTCCTGGAACTATCTTTGTTCCCAGAATACGTCGGCCGCTGCATAGGCTCCTATGGGAGCCAATGACAGTGACCATAGAAGAGAGGGAGGGACTGCTAAACTCCCTTCTCTCCTCCTTTCTGGCTATTTGCAAAGGGAGGGGCGGAGGTAGCTCTAAGCTCCACCCACTCTGCTCCTCCCATTGCTGGCTGCAGACAAGGGGCGGGGAGGGGGCAGTTACTTAGCTCCGCACCCACCCCGCCCACTCCCATTGCAAATAGCAGCAGGGAAGGAGAGAGGAGGTGAGCTGGCGAGGGGGAGGGAAGGGGAGACAACAGCATTGCGGCCTCAGTGTATATGCGCCGGGCTCGTGCCGTCTGAACGTTAACTCGTTTTTACGGCGCCAGCAGGCGCACGTAAAAATGACTACGCTCGTAGGAAAGAGCCCTTACTATAAGGCAACATTTCACAATTTTAAAGATCAATAGAATTACTGTATTTCTCCCTGTAATATTTGCAGCCAGATTTAGGCCTCATGCCCACGGCCGGGTTGAATTCCGACTGCAAAGTCTCGCAGCAGAATCAGAACCGGTGACCCCCAAAGACCCTATACTCAACCTGTCCGGATCCGATGCGAGTGTCTTACCCGGCGAATCGGCACGCATGCACAGTGCAAGGCATGATGCACTGGCGCTGGACTATGACGCGGATTCCTGCGATACTTCCGTAATGCTCACTGCGCAGAAGTATCACGGGACGGACGGCTTGCATTGACTGCAATGGAAGCCGTCCGTGCGATTTTCTGCACAAAATTAATGCTGTGATTCTCCCCGCGAGCGGAAAATAGCAGTTGATTTCCGCTAGTTGGCAGGGGAGAATCTTCTAACACAGCATTGCTGAGGAATCCACAGCGATAATCTGTCCGTGGGCATTGGGCCTGAGAATTGTACATTTCTGACTGTAAAGCCATGTATATTCCCATCATGGTTTGCGTTGTTTACAGTCTTTGACACGAATCTTGACAGATACATCACCTTATAATTGCTTACAGTCGATGTAGTGGGAGTTGGCCCGAATTGTTCTATTTTGAGTTAGTACATAATATGTTCATTTTCTTTTCACAAGGTCCTGCGCGACCTTCTTAGGCCTTAGTCAGACGGGCGTTTTTAGCCGCGATTTGCGCATGCGCATGCGTCCGGCGATTTTATAAAACCATTGCTTTGCAATGGTATCGGACACATGAGCGCTTTTTATGCGCTCGTCCGATAAATTATAGAACAAAAAATCGCAGATCGCACCTATCTGCGATCTGCGATTCCTGTTCTCTTCCGTATATGCGCTCAATGGGGCCGGCGGCAGCAGCGCCGACCCCATTGAGGACATATAGAAGACAAATCATTCTTTTCTGCCACAGCTGTAACAGCTGTGGCAGAGAAGAACGATGTTAGCCCATTGAATTCAATGGAGCGGCAATACAGCCGCTCCATTGAAAGCAATGGGCTGCCGGCGTGCGCGGGGTGAATTGTCGGGAAGGGGTTAAATATATAAACCCTTCCCTGCAATTCATCCTAAAATGTGTTAAAATAAAAAAAAATTGTATACTCACCTTTCCGCTGCAGCCGGAGTCCAGCCGCGGCCGCTGTCAGTTCTCCTGAACTGCTTCTTGGCACTATTCAGCCGGCGGGGCTTTAAAATCCCCGCCTGCTGAATGATCTGCCTCTGATTGGTCACAGCCCTGACCAATCAGAGGCTGAAAACACTCACACACCCATTCATGAATTCATGAATGGGTGAGTGACTGCTGCCTCTCAGCGCTGAGCCAATCAGGGGCAGGTCTGACTCACATCCATTCATGAATTCATGAATGGGTGTGAGTGAGGCATGCCTCTGATTGGCTCAGCACTGAGCCAATCAGGGGGCAGGTCTGACTCACACCCCCTTCACACCCACTGCAGGACGGCCGTGCAGAGCTCCGGCTGCCGGCAGAAGGTGAGCATACAATTTTTTTTTATTTTAACACATTTTAGGATGGATTGCAGGGAAGGGCTTATATATTTAAGCCCTTACCGACAATTCATCCCGGGCTCGCCCGCAGCGCATTGCTTTCAATGGAGACGGCTGTATTGCCGTCTCCATTGAATGCAATGCGCTGGATAGCTCCGGCCCGTTTCTAATGAAACGCGGCTAGGAGCAGATTTTCAGGCGATTTGTGGGTGACTTGCGCGCACCGGTCACGCGATTTGCGGATGCGCATCCGTCATGCGATCCGCAGATCGCGCGAAAAAACGCCCGTCTGACTAAGGCCTTAAAATGCTTATTTTATGTGAAAAATGTCTCAATAAAACTGATTGAACAATAATTGCTTACAGTCAGGATTTGGGCTTTTTAATATCAACAATATCACTGCAGAACCACTGGAGCCCCAACGGAACACAACACTGATGTGAACAGAACATTAGGTGAAATTATGTAGCAAGGAATCATTTGTATTAGATTATTTGAACACTTCATGATTTTAGCCACTCTAAACACCGAGAAGACCTACCTGAAAACGAGGAGCTTACGAAGAGTCGAACAGAGTTGGATGGCTCTACAGGCAGAGTCTGAGCTTTCCCTCGGAGGATGTCCTTCAGGTTCCCCGAATCCATTGCTCTGTAGAGAACAAATGCTATGACAGGTAGCCAAGTCGCCGAAACACTTCAGCTCTACAAAACCACATGGGACATCCCCATTTATTCTTCACTGTATGTGACTTATAATTCACTTGAAACATTATGTTGCTTAATTCCAAAAAGTAAAAAATTAAGCTCTGTCCGTCACAAAAAAATGTGTGAACATCACTTCAATAGTCATCTAACTAATGTGTGGAAAACCGTTAAAAAAGCTATCTGGTCATGAAGTATTGTGAGGTCCCTATGACCGTTATAATTGGCTATGTTCCTTGAAATTCCTTATTGGAATTTCATGACATCACTGAATAGCTGTGATTGGCTCATTGAGCGCCGGCTGCGATTGGCTGCTGGCACTCGATAAGCTAATCACAGCGCTCGCTTTGCTGGAGGTAGGGTATTTAAAGCCCCGTCACCAGAAGAAGCTGGGATGGCAGACGGGGAGGACACTGCAGTTTGCCAAAGCGCCACCGGAGACCATTGCGAGGCATCGGGATGCCCCGGACCACGTAAGAATAGGGCCCACTCACCTCAAAAATAAGACACTGTGCCTCTTTTGGCGCAAAAAATAATATAAGACAGTGTCTTATTTTCGGGAAACGCGTAGTAACTCAGCTCTTACTTGTTAACCCCTTGAGGACACGACCATTGTTTTTATTTTTGTTTTCGAACTACACTTTCAAAAAACATGACTTTTTTTTATTTTTCTGTCAACGTAGCTGTCTGAGAGTTTTGTTTATTTAGGTTTTCTACTATACTACTTTTAAGAAATAAAATATATTTTTAAAAAAATGTCTGCCACCATCTGCTGATCACCATAACTTTATTTTTCCTTCAATGCAGACATAAGCAGGCTTGTTTTTGGTGGGACCACCTGTGGTTTCTATTGGTATCATTTTTGGGTATATGCAACTTTTTGATTGTTTTGTATTACATTTTTCCTTGCAGACAGGGCAACCAAAGAAGTGCAATTCTGACATTGTGCATTTTTATTTCTGATATGCTGTCCACCATACAGTATAATTAACACATTTTTTATTTAAATATGTTAAAAGGGGAGGAGGTAAAGCTTTTACATTTTTTTTTAGTCCCCTAAATGAACTTTGTTTATAAAGTATACTGCAATACTATAGTATTCCAGTATACTGTATTTCAACAGGCATTCTATTAAGATGTGTTGCAAGAATTAATGGCAGCCCTGGGGACAAGGTCCCTGGCTGCCATGACACCCGAATGGCACCCTGTGATCTCATCACTGGGGGCCATTTTGGGCTTCTAAATGTGAATTGGGCCATTAAAATGCAGCTGCCAGAATTTATTGGAGAGAACCACGATCATGGCTGCTGCGCCCGTATCGGCTGTCTTTGACACTATGTAAAGAGTGGACTCGGCTCCCAGGCTTGTTCTATGCAAACCCTGTACACAAATACCTATACGTTGGATGTTGCCAAGGGGCTAGGCCACTATAGAATATTGAAAGTTGTGTTGTAATTAGTTACTATAGGCACAAAAAGCCACTTTTTTGGTAGACAGTTTTGATAAATGATGTCTACTACGTTTCAATATACTTATGTGAATATAGCCTAAAACATTACAGCAATTCAATAAACTGATGCTTATATGCTATAGATTAATAAGCTCGTATAAAGTTAACACATGTTGCTTTAGTTTCATTAAAAAGCAAAAACGTAACTTTCAGAAGTTTGAACAATTGCAGTTTCAAAAATCATAGTTCACTTGTCATTCATTCCCTTCCTAATATAAGAAATATTCACAAGACAGTAAGTTGAGTCGGTCATTTACAAGGATCCGCTCTCTCCCACAATAACCAGTCATTCGCAAGCTTGAGTGATCCAAGCAGAATATATGTTTTCTAGAACTATGATGGATGTGCAGCTCATAGACAAAAATAGCTAAAAACGAATAAAATATGATTAGACGAAAAGTAAATGAGAAACACTTACAGAAGTGACTTTTTCTCGGAGAATTAAAGTTTTCCTGTTGAAGATACTACTGAAGGAGCAGCCTTTGCATCGAGGTGAGTGCGGCACGCAGAGTGTCAGACAATATTCATCTCTATAACAACAAATGTTTTCTCTCGGGGACAGTTTAAATGAGTCTTAAGGGAGCTGGAAAACCTTCTTTCTGCTCACATGGCTTTCACACACATATAGAATATTGCTCACAGGATTTCTATAGGGCAGCTCAAACCAGTTATGATCTGGTCTACTGCCATAACAGATGATAGCACAGGGGATAACTTGCTGATTAGTGGGAGCCTCGAGTCTGAGACCCTGCTGATCTAAAGAATGGTGGTCCCATGTACCCCATCCTCCTCACTGCGGGATTAATGCACCCTCGCAGTGAGTAGGAGACTGCATGGAGTTCCTGTAACACAAGCACATCGGCGCTGCATTCACTTACAATCGGACTGCTGAGATACTCAAACGACAAGAGCTCCATTGAAATGGAACGCCGATCGTGCATGCTTATCCAGCACTCCATTCATTCTGATGTCACTGCGGGGGAAAATGACCCCTATAGTGACAGGCAGAGGGGGCCCAAGTCCCATTCTTGAGATTGGCAGGGGTCTCAGTGGTGAAACCCCCACTGATCAAAAAGTTATCCCCTATCCACAGATCTGCTCTCATCTTTAAAGAGGAGTGCCATATTTTTCACCTAAACCTGGTTCATAGGAAGCCACATGCAGATTGGACAAGCTTCAAAGGGCCAAGAAGACAGATACTTGATGTTCAGATTCAGGAGCTCCACCACCCGCTGGGGAAGGAAATACAGGGAGATAGAATGAGAATTAAAAAGTCTTTATCTTACTTATTACCTCAATTTCCAATCCTAAACCAGGGATTTGCTAATGGACAAACTGAGAAAGGGACTAAGAAACCTGTCCACCCGATCCGCGATGTGTCGAACTCCAGCGCCAGGAAGACAACACACTGTTTGACGATCCCGGTCTTTGTGGCAGATTGCCCTGTCTGTCCCCCTAATAACTGAGTCCCCCACTATCAGGACCTGTCTGTCCCCCTAATAACTGAGTCCCCCACTACCAGGACCTGTCTGTGCCCTTAATAATTGAGTCCCCCACTACCAGGACCTGTCTGTCCCCCTAATAATTGAGTCCCCCACTACCAGGACCTGTCTGTCCTCCTAATAACTCAGTCCCCCACTACCAGGACCTGTTTGTCCTAATAACTGAGTCCCCCAGTACCAGGACTTGCCTGTCCCCCTAATAATGGAGTCCCCCATTAGCAAGACCTGTCTGTCCCCCTAATTATTGAGTGCCCCACTACCAGGACCTGTCTGTCCCCCTAATACTTAAGTCCCCCATTAGCATTACCAGTCTGTCCCCCTAATAATTGAGTCCCCCACTACTAGGACCTATCTGTCACAGACTAGCAACCTATTACATATTACACCAGTATCATTTACTGGTATATCACATGTAGATTCTCAACAGCTTTAAATTAAGCCACAACAGTAATCAGGCATTGTGATCACAGTGACACCCAGTGGCCAATATACAGCATTACAAGGCACAACAATCAGAAAATATTAAAATCAAATCAAAGACAATCCCCTCCAGTTTGGAGGCAGGCGATGCTTTGGGATGTTTAGTTTTATTGAACTAAAAATCAAAATAAACATCTCCATCTTCAAGATGACTCTTGTAATCTCAATATAACTTCAAATTTTGACTCCTAGAAATATCTATCTCTGCCAGCATAATAGCCTTTTATACCATCGTCATGCATTGGATCCCGTTTGTAGTTGGAACACGTTTCCATTTGTGTTGGAGCAGCTCTCAGAGATGTTTATGAATAGTGATTTGCTAATTTAAACATAGTTTGTATGAGTTTGGTAATAAAAGACTCAAAATATTACAGCTAAAGCCAGAGGGTTAGGCCGGCTGCACACGGCCGTGACGGGCTCCGCCGCGGAATATTCCGCGGTGAAGCCCGTCATGGCACCCCTCAGAGACCCCATACTTACCAGCGGATCCGGCGTCCTGGGTCCCGCATGACGCTACGGCGTGATGCGCCGCAGCGTCATGTGACACACCGGCCACATCACAAGACACGCCCACAGCGTCACATGACACGGGCGCCGTGTCATATGACGCGGCGGCGGTAGGCGGAGAGGCGATTTCACGTTATATTCCGCTGTGTTACAGTGGAAGATAGCGTGAACGGACGGCTTCCATTGACTGCAATGGAAGCCGGGCGCGCGTACACCCGCGGCAAATAGAGCATGCCGCGGGTGAGGACGGGAGATTTCACGGTGCGGAATTCCGCGATGGAATTCCGCACCGTGAGCATTGAGCTATAAGATTCAATGGAGCCTAATAGCTGCGGGCAACGCGGCGGATTTTCACCTCGTATTACGCGGCGGAAATCCGTCCATGGAAAGGAGGCCTTAAAAAATAGGACAGCGCCTCAGGAAGTCATATATTCAAACAGCATACAGTTATAATATGCAAAAGGGCTCAGCTGGCTTGAACACCTGGACCTACATGGGAAAGGGACCAGGTGTCACACCTGCAGTCCTGGTTTGCGTAATAAAATCGAGGAGGATCAGTAGGGAGGAGTCACCCCTCGATTTGCCTGTCAGGAGGTCATTTGAAACTTTTGTAAGGGCGTTTTCTGTGGAGTGTACTAGTGCATCTTGTCTCCAACGGTTTAGTTATAGGGGAGGGGCAGGTAATGGCCACAACTTCGGATTGGTTGCTGTACGCTACCAAATGCCCTCCCATCTGCAGTCCTTGGTCTGCAGTAATTGTCTTACCCCGCCAGCCTGTCATCTCAGCCTCTGGCCCCGCAGAGGGATTTTACACCGCTCTCGCATAATCTGCCCTTCCTACCTCCTGTCACGCATGCCGCCGTTCAGACTTCTCGGCTACCGCCTCAGCCGCTGACACTCTCCCCGTCGGCCTTCCCTGCTGGTTTCTCAGCACCCGTCCTCCGACGAACACTGTCACCTGACATTTGTAGGACCACAGCATCAGCAACGCTTAAGTCCTGCTGCGACCCTGGCAGACAAGCTCCTGGAGGCTGCTCCGCCAGTGGCGATGCCAAAGGTGTTGTTTCTGGGCTGCAAGTGGCTTCAACTGCTCTTTAGGGAGCCACCATTGCCTGCTGCCGGATTCGTTGCATCTCCTCCAGCCACAGGCCGCCCATGGTAAAACAAAAAAAAACGCAGGGAAGCTCCGAATTAGGTGTGCCCTCGACCAGGACGTCAGCCAATCCAGAACTTTGGGGGGGGCGTGAACAAGGAGTTACCTGTCTATGTGCAGCTCTCCACCCATATTTCTGGTGGAGACAAGATGCACCAGTAACGATATGAGATAGATAGATAGATAGATAGATAGATAGATAGATAGATAGATAGATAGATAGATAGATAGATAGATAGATAGATAGATAGATAGATATGAGAGAGAGATGGATGGATGGATGGATGGATAGATAGATAGATAGATAGATAGATAGATAGATAGATAGATAGATAGATAGATAGATAGATAGATAGATAGATAGTGTAAGGGGTTAATTTTGTTGCTAAGCTATCAAAATAAGAATTAAATAGTTGAAATACAAAATGTGCTTTGGTTAGTTAGGAAAGATAGGAGCCAGATGGCCAGGAACTGACTCCTCTGAGTTGTTCAAGGTTTCTGCTTATCTATGGTACATTCATAGGATGTCCTGGCTCCAAGTTTTCTCTTTGCAGTAGTTCATTAAGAAGGAATGTGTTGTAATAAAATGCTGACCAAGAGATAAGCGCATCCTGCCTAGATAATGGTCTATATAATCTAATGTATTTTCTTGAATAAACTAGAATTCATTCTGATCACACACGCTGCTTGTGTTGTCAGCTCATGTCTTCTCCAAGTACTGGTTGAATTGCTTATACTAATTTGGACCCAGGCAACATTAGCATTTGGTCTCCTTTGAAAAGACCCCCTACAGTTACTTGGCGCCCTGAACGTGGGACGGAGTTTATTCTTTACCTGCAGCCGATATCTGACGACGCCAACTGCCAACACCACGGGACCAAAAATCACCGGTGAAAGGTAGGCCCTTGACCTGCCACTCTGATTCTGGGTTCCCCTGACTTTGGGCTCCCTGTTGACAGAAGGTTAGTCGCTGCATGTATTTATAAGAATACTTCACCCTGTTTTAAGTATGATGTTCATGAAACTGTAATAGACGGAAGAACTCATACCCTGTTGTTTTATGCCATGTTGCCTGAGGGAATTCTTGAAGTTTCGATACAGGTTGTTTGTATCACGTTGGCAATTATCTGTTTTTGTTGGCTTTGCTATAACATCTCCAAAAGTTCCCTGAGAGCCGAAGTTTGGTCTCCCCTTTACCCTCCGAAGTAATCTGTGTGATTACTGGTAGAGGCTGTAAAACTATTCCGGGACAAGGAAGACCGTGTGTCGTGTCCTCCTATAAAATACTGTGTGATATAGTGTCCTGTTTACTTCGTGAAGAATAGTGAGCATATGAAGATGGGGGCAGGACAGTCTAGGACATATCTTACCCCTATCGAGATTATAAGAGAGAGGGAAGGGGAGGACATCAGTAAACAAGTCTATACTTAAATAGGCGGGAACTTTCAATTATGAATTTTGGTCCCAATTTAAAGATAAAAATACTACGTGACTTAAAAATATCAGAGACGCCGGTTTAGAAAAAGGAACAGGTTTGCAGAAAGCGTCCAAAGGGGCAGTAGTGAGCCCGGGAATCCCCCCTACTGACCTCTATACAGGTACAACCTTTGGGTTGCGAGAAGCCTAGGTAGAACAGGACTAACTTTAAATGGTAAATCCTGGGGAAATCTTCTTTTGTGGAAGAGGAAAAATAGAGTCAGGGAAGGGATAAGAGGGCTCTAAGGAACGGACAATATGGAAACAGCTAGAGAAATAGCAAAGGTCAGAGAAAGCAAGTTAGCCGTGGGGAGAGACTGTAGTAAGTTGTTGAGAAAAGCAGGTGTTTGGAATTTTGGGAGTCTCAGACCAGCGAGTTTGGGAAAGATTCAGAGATAGTCAAAGGTTGGATAAAAGTATGTTAGACAGATGGATTGAGGCAAGTGTAGATACGGCAGGAAGGGGTTATCAGAGAAAGGGAATCCTCTTATAGTCTGTGTTCCTTTGGAACATAAAGCAAGTTCATGCAGAATCTGTGGACAACTATGTGACAAATAACCATTATTGTTTGTCTTGTATGTCTTGATGTTACGTAATCTAATCTTTGTTATACGTCTTAGTTTTCTACAACAAAGTGTAAGAAAGTTATACCCCACTCACATCTGTGGGGGCTTTTAAGAATACAAGGGTTAAGAATGCGGCAAATGTTGCGCTGTTAGAAGCGCTTAGCATGTTGTCTTTTCTATGTGTTTAACTATTCCCCTGCCGTCCGTGTTTGATAGTCTGTGCAGAGAAATATACCTCTTATAATTACTAATGATTAATGTTGTGTAAAGTCTGAATGTTCTGTCCGCTCTCTAAAATCTGTTTCATAGAGAGATAAAATTCAAGGTTATAGAAGAAAAACAGACGTTGATGAAATAAGAAACTTGTAATGAATTACGTGAATTAATTGTCTTGAAAGTGGAAAGTATGTAGGGATTTTGAGGTATGTTTTTGCTACATTGGATAAATGTCAGTTCTGTGATTGGTTGGACATCTGTATCACTGCTGAATGCTGTTAGTACTATACTGACTCTGAGAGAATGTGGAGCTAGATGATGAAAAGTACGTAATGTTTCATTCCTCTCTTCTCCGAAAGGAGGGGTGAGAAGCTTGGGCAGTTAGGAAAAGTTTTTTTTTCTTTCTTCTTTCTCAAATTTAATGAGACATTGCAGGCAGCATTAGGTTGATAATGAATTTGCTTAAAGAAATCATATTCCAATATGAATAGATGTTTGTAGATTATTCTGCCCTGTTGTAACTCATGTCTCTGTTATTTGTACTGATATCTTACAAGCCTTATCTGCATCCATCAAATTCTCACCGGATGGATCGGTATGGGTTGAGACCGCAAGTGACAGTTCAGAAGAGTTTTGTAAACTAACTGCTCTCTTGGTGGATCTGGCTCATGTATTTGTCTTGATGGCCACTGCAGAAACTCAGCTTTCCGCAGGTCCTGACAAATAGTAAGCCACCTCCAATTCTGCAAAACAAAGGTTGTTCTCCTGGGTCATCGCTTGGCCCAAGGAACTGGACATCTGACATAGGAACAAAAGGCTGCTGACCAAAAGTCATACCTGTACTTACACCTGCTGCCAAACTCCGCACCTTTCTGGGCTTTGTTTCATACTGCCGCCCATGGGTCCATTCTGTTTCCTCTCTTATGCAACCACTCTATGACTGTCTTTCAATCATTCTTTTCTCTCTCACCTCTGAAGCTCAATTCTCAGCTCTCCACCCTTTACACTTTATCCTTTATTCTTTTCTGTACTGAATTTTCTGGCTATATGACGACAGTATTGACACAAAAGCACGGAGGACAACCACGGCCACTTGGATACTACTCCATGAGGCTGGATCCAGTGGCTCGAGGAGCTCCCTCATGTGTGTGTGCAGTGGCAGCAGTAGAGGCAATGGTTGACAAATCTTCGGCGTTGGTATTGAACTACCCCCTAGTGGTCCTCACCCCTCATGACATCCGGAGCATATACACGCAAGTGCAACCCAAGCACTTATTTCTGGCCCGTCAAATCCAGCTACAATGTGCTCTTGTCATTCTTTTCAATGTTGCTACTACCTTGAACCCGGCTACTCTTCTTCCAATTAAGTATCCTAGTTCAAAAGGGGGGAGGAGAAGACATAGGTGATCTAGGTATTGCAGGTCAGCTATTTTTAATTTATTTATTTTTTTTAAGGTTCTGATCTATTTGAAATAGAATACCAGCCTGATTGTCTAGCGGTAATCGGTGCAAGGGGTTTCAGGAGTGCCAATTCAGCTGGCAGAAACTGAACCACTTGAGGTAATGTTTAAAGGGTCACGATATCAGGGTAATAAAATATTCTAAGTACAGCACCAATCGGGCCCACCCCACTTGCCCGCTGCCGGCGGTAAGAAGAAAACACCACACAGAGGTCTGGTATCATTCCTCACACGGGACATGGCTCTCAGCTGTGCTTTATTACAGATTACATGAGATCTTATACCCTTTGTCCCATCACCAACAAGGGGTGATGGGCTTATAACCATATATGGGAAGTCCGGATTTCCGCCTTAGACAGTGAGGCGCCTCTGGCTTGTACAGAAAATCACGTATTTAATTAACTCCAGTGCAAAGAATCACCCACTCAATTCTAAGAAGTCCGGATTTCCGGCCTGGGACAGTGAAAATTATGTACATAGTGGAACATCTTGATATGGGCTTCTGGGAAAACGGCCAAGTACACGCGTCCTTCATGTCTGGTTCGGTATCATCTCTGAATTTCTAGAACATCTCTCTCAGCCTTCTAAAGCCTTGGAATATCTGATGTAAAGCGACATATAAGTTTTTTTCTCATTTGGAATTGAATAAAACTTGCATATAGGTATAAAAGTATAAAGAACATATGGCAATATATATATATACCCTCACAAACCCCCCTAAAAAACTTAATATGGAGATCAAGCATCAGACTTTGCACTCTTCCTCGGTCGTCTCTCCCTTGCGTCAGGGTTTCTCCACTGCCCGTAAGTCCCTACTCCTAAAAGGGAGGGATCCCTACCTCACCTCAGAAGGAGGCCATGGATTCCCTGGGCTTACTTCCGGGCATCCATACCCTCTATCTGTACGAGTTAACACCCCGCAGGGTGTACCCTCGCCGGAACCTAAGGTCTTCTGCACTTTCCCTAGGCAAATGGGAAGTCCACTGACAGTCCATCTTATGAGACCGGGGCGGCGCAGTACTAGTCCATTTCTCCATTCTTCTGGTAACGTATCTGGTTGTCATTATCGGAACTGGCTCTTCATCTTTTTTAAACAAGGGAAACATTGGTGTCACATTATGCAGTCCCTTACTCATACTCTTTGATCAAAGGGATAATACACATACAGGAAGTTACATACCCCACCTCTTTCTGCTAAAATCATATCCAGGGCTACTCTAGGGCCATGGATGCAGTGGGCCCTACCTGGTCAGCTAACCCTTGCAAAGCATCTCTGGTGTAGTTTACAAACCTCTGCTGATTGGAACAGATATAATTCATCCAATCTACATTATTATTAACAGTGACAATAGCAAATAAGGACTCAAAACCTGCTTTAACCTGATCTCTAGAATTAAATTAATCTGGCACCCCCCTTGGCACTCCTATTACATCTATGTATACATGTGGATAAAAGTTACCCTCAGTGTCAACGTCTCTTAGCACAATGCGGTGTTGGATTCTCACCCTCAGTGTACTCTTCATATTGCACATTTCATTGTATTAATTTGTTCTGAAACAGGGGGCTAGCGTACAGTAGTCAAAGGTGTGTGTTAGAGGAATTGTACCACATTATAGCATTTAAAGGATATGCAGGATCATGAGTTCTTTCAGTGCGAAGTGTGGATCCAAGTGGGCTTTCCTTCGAGCTTGACTGCAGTTGGGTTGGTGAGCAACATCTGGTAAGGACATTCAAACAGGGTTTCTCTCTCAAACTTTTTCACATAGACCCTGTCACCTGGTTTCAGATAGTGACACTCATCTGTAGGACCTGGGAGAAAAGCAGAGACTGCAGAATGCATTATTGACAATTCCTTGGAGGGACCCATGACAAAATTAACAAGAAAATCATTCCCCAAACTCAGCTACTGTGGCATGTATCCTCCTAAGAAAAAGAAAAACTAATGAAAGACACTCAATTCAAAATTTACCCGTTTCCACTATTGTCTTTTGTATCTACTTTCCCTTACTCCGTGGACGGTAGGGTGTGTAAAAAGCCTGGAATATACCCAAAAACAGACATGATGTGTTGCATTATTTCACCTGTGAAGTGTGTACCTTTGTTTGACTCAATCACTTCCGGTACCCCGTATCTGCGGATTACCTCATTCATGAGCTTCTGTGCGATTACCTGCTTATTTACTTTGGTAACAGAGTACATCTCCAACCTGAAAAGAAATCAACAACAAGCACATATTCATGCTTTCCAACAAGTGGTAGCTGAGTGTAGCCAATTTGCAATCCCTGAAATGGGTAGAGTGGTCTAGGCAAGTGTGATGTGGCAAATTTACTTCTGCCCTGTTGCTTACGGCAAAGATCATGCAAAATTGGACAAATGATGCAGCAGCTACAGAAAACCCAGGAGCCACCCGTCCTTGTTCAAGCGTCGTCATCATTGCTGCTTTGAGAGGTGCGTCTTCCCGTGCGTCAGCTGGGCCATCATGGTGCACAGGGACCGTGGTAGGCAAGTGCTGTTGACTGTTCACCATATGCCGTCCCTTTTTAGTCCATTTGTCTTTTTCTTAACTGTAAAGTCTTTAGCATATCAAAGGCCAAATTTTTATCAAAGTCCAAGTTCAAATCAAAGTCCAAGTTCAAATCAAAGTCCAAGTGAAGTCAAAGTCCAAAGTTATTGTCGAATTCTTCTTTTCTTCTTTTCTTCCACGGCTTGAGGGCCGCTGCTTTTGCTGTGTGGCCTGTGATGGCGTTGCCTCTCGCTTCTTTGGTGTAGGAATTGGTGTGAGCTTTCCACCTTGTCAGGTAGAAATAGGGCCTCCGTGAGACTCTGCCCGCTGCATCATTCTCAATTGGCTGTCCTGCTGAGGTAAAAAACTGTCTGGCCTTCCATTTTGGGCCGTAATCATGAGCTATGCCAAATGCATACCGGGAGTCAGTGTAAATGTTTGCCGTCTTACCTTCCTCCACTCTACACGCCTCAGCGAGTGCCTTTTTTAGTTCCGCTTCTTGTACTGCGACATGCGGAGACATTCTGCTTTTAGGACATCTTGTTGTGTAACCACCGTATATCCAGTGTGGAGTCGTCCATCACCCTGGGTACCATCTATAAAAAACAACTCAAAATATGCATTATTAACAAGGGCTTTCAGTAACTTTTTAAAACTTAAATTTTCTTGTTGCATCAATGCTAGACAATCAGGCTGGTATTCTATTTCAAAAAGATCAGAATCTTGTTGCAAAAAATTAAAAAAATTTAAAAATGGCTTGCAAAAAATTTAAAAATGGCTGAATTTAAAAATGGCTGACTTGCAATACCTAGATCACCTATGCATTCTCCTCCCCCCTTTAAACCAGGGTACTCAATTGGAACAATAGTAGCCGGGTTTAAGTTAGTACAACATTGTAAAAAGATTTGATGGATGCAGATAAGGCCTGTAAGATGTTAGCACCAATAGCAGAAACATGAGTTACATCGGGGCAGAATAATCTACAAACATCTATTCATATTTGAAATGTGAGATCCCTTTAAGTGAATTCATTATTAGTCTGATCCTGCCTGCAATATCTTTATCAAATTTCAGACAGGAGAAAAAAAAACAAAAAAAAAACTTTTACTAGCTGTTCAAGCTCCTCACCCCTCCCTTGTACAAGAGGGATGAAACATTACTACGTACTATTACATCATCTAGCTCCACCCCTTCGATATTGGCTCCTTGCGACTTTCTTCCCAACTCCATTTCAGAGTAACAGTCCACACGTCCACATCTCAACCAAGCAAAGTCCCATGCATGGGGAGGACTTTTATCCCCAGTCAATTATCTGCATCACACATTCCACCACAGCTTGAACACGGGCCCAAACTCTCATCCATCCCTGCTCTCAAGTCTGCTCCGTCACCCCCTATTGAAGGCGTACCAGTCCATGTAGATGCACAGAAAAAAAAATTTGACAAACATACATCATCAATTGAAAAACATTGAGGTGAGTGCTATAATTTTATAAAGTACATAATTCTATTGAGATGAGATTGTGAATGAGCGCTATCTTTGACAAATTATGTGAAAAAGTTTGCTGAGTGACTGAAATATTCTATATTTCTTATTTACTGAAGCTATTATATGCTGTATTAAACGCTAAAGTATTTTAGAATCTGTGACCCTGAATTTGGAGTGAATTCTGAAAGCCCCCACCTTTTTTTAAAACAAACCGTTATCTCTCTACGAATATGAAACACAGACTGAATTGTTTAGCTTAAACTATTGCCTGCATTTTGAACTCATAATTAACACATATGCTGGGACCTTGCAACATTCATTTTCAACCCCTGTATAAGTAAGAATATATGTTTTAGAAATTGCTATATTTCCTGTCTACTAAGACAGTATAATTAATTAAATTCATTTCAATTCATTGTAAGCAAGCAGAGACATTAACCAAGGTTGTTATTGCATTTTCTCTCTCGCTGTTATCTTCCGACCTTGAAAACTAGACAGACTGAACACAAGCTCGCAGCTACATGTCAACAATCTTTCTCATCTAAAAGCAAGCTCAGTTAACTATTTGCACACACAGTATATACATATATACACATATATATCCATATCTATTATCTATCTTGTATTATACACATTTTTCTCCTTTCTTTGTCAACAAATCACATGCATTGTAACTTTCTTATCGACTTGCTTGTTTCTCATACTTCTCTCCCTACCTAACTGCCAATATAACCTTTAATAGACACTCTCCTGACGCCCTCTTGATCACTTACTATACTTTTCAACATTTCACTTACGGATACTTTCTTAAACAAATAATGTGTACATACCTAACTTACTCTGACTGTCTCTCTCTCTCTCTCTCCAGCAGTATTTTCTAGCAAACCTTGATCTTCCAAGGCACCTCTGGGTCCTAAAGACCTCCCTCCAGACACCATTTTGTAATCTGCCGTGCGGGTCGGTGTCACACATTTTCATTAGAGTTTTCTTACATTCTACAAATTCATCCGCACGGCGGCAGCCCTTGAGGGGCTCTGTCTTCTTTAATAAGATCTTACGCATATTAGAACATCAACAACAATAAAAATAACACGCTCCATAGAGTGCATCCTTCTGACCCGAATTGTCAGCCCCTTATATACCGGCAAGACAACCGAAGGAATCTTCTTCCATGGAACCAATCTCATAGAGTGCATCCCTCTCAGCTAAACCATCAACAACTAAACTAAACTAAAACGGAGGGTTCCTTCGTCTATGGGACCTGTCTTACAGAGTGCATCCCTCTCCTTAGCTAAACCATTAACGACTAAATAAACTCAAACGGAGGGTTCCTTCGTCTGTGAGACCAAATGAAAAGTAAGAGAAAAAAAAATTCTGCAGATACAACAAACAATCAAACAATCTCCACTATCGCTAAAACACTACGGACTTCAAAGTACAAATAGACTACAGACTAGTTTCTGGGTGACCGATTGGTGCGCATATCACGGTCAGTGGTCCATGACGGCAAACCCGGAGCCCACACGAGTTACCGTGTAGAACTCTTAACCCAACCAGTCCGGTCACAAACCACAGATAGTCAGTCCTGCTGCAAGACTTCGCAGTGTAAAACACAACATAAATATATGCTGGCCTTACCTGGAGTTCTTGTGAGTTGATCAGGCTCGGTTTGCAGCAGGACGGCTTCTCTGCGGCGTGGATCCGGGTGGAATGCGTTGTAGGCTCTGGCTTTGTCGCCCCAGTTGGTTGCGCCATTTATCAGGGTAATAAAATATTCTAAGTACAGCACCAATCGGGCCCACCCCACTTGCCCGCTGCCGGCGGTAAGAAGAAAACACCACACAGAGGTCTGGTATCATTCCTCACACGGGACATGGCTCTCAGCTGTGCTTTATTACAGATTACATGAGATCTTATACCCTTTGTCCCATCACCAACAAGGGGTGATGGGCTTATAACCATATATGGGAAGTCCGGATTTCCGCCTTAGACAGTGAGGCGCCTCTGGCTTGTACAGAAAATCACGTATTTAATTAACTCCAGTGCAAAGAATCACCCACTCAATTCTAAGAAGTCCGGATTTCCGGCCTGGGACAGTGAAAATTATGTACATAGTGGAACATCTTGATATGGGCTTCTGGGAAAACGGCCAAGTACACGCGTCCTTCATGTCTGGTTCGGTATCATCTCTGAATTTCTAGAACATCTCTCTCAGCCTTCTAAAGCCTTGGAATATCTGATGTAAGGCGACATATAAGTTTTTTTCTCATTTTGAATTGAATAAAACTTGCATATAGCTATAAAAGTATAAAGAACATATGGCAATATATATATATACCCTCACAACGATGCCTCACGCGCTTCCTTGTGCTGGAAGGTCCTGAAAGCATATTGGGAACCGATGTGATGGGACCCTTGGGATGTTGTATCGAACTTCACCCGTCCGGTGAGGCTCGTATACACCCCGGGTTTGAAAGTCACCCGACCTTCTGTCGGATGGCAGCAGACCAAGCGACACCTCTCCCTGTCCTCACTCTTACGCACGCAGAGGAACAAGTATTTAGTGTCGTTCCTTCGAGCCTTTGGGCTACCAGACGGACCTCGGCAGACTGTCAGTCTCATTGGTAATGGTCTACCTAAAGGAAGGGGAAAAAAACCCTTGGTCCGTCAGTACCCCCCCCCCCCCCCCCCCCGGCACATGTCCAGGAAGATGCAATTGCAGACACTGTCTCTTCGTTATGTTAACTTAAAGCCCTTAAGGAATGTGTCTTTTCAGCCAATACCCCTTTTGTTCCCCATTAACAGAAAGAGTTTAAAGGGCCAGCCAGACTGTCAGTATTTGTTTGCATTTATTTTCAGAGGAAAGCAGTACTGCCCATAAGGGGCACAGAATAGCCCAAAACCAGTTCACCAGATGCCTGAAGCTGGTATTAGACGCCTGGCCAATTCCCGAGGGCACCGCCCTCTTGTAATATGTTGATGATTCACTTTTTTATGTACTCCTGACCCAAATAGTTACCTCAATGCATCACTAAGCCTTTTGTGTTTCCTCCATCAGAGTAGAATGGCTGCAAAGCTAGCAAAGACAAACTTCAGTTCTGCAAATCTCATGTAGTGTTCCTGGGCCACTGCCTAGGTCCAGGTACTAAACACCTGACGCCGGAGCACACGAAGGTGGTAAGTGATATGCAACTTCCCACCTCCCATGCCCAGTTGCATACCTTCTTGGGACTGGTTTCACACTGCCGGCCGTGGATACGCTCTGCCTCCATGACCATGCAGCCTCTGTACGACTGTTTGGGTTCACGGCCATTTGCCCTGACCCTGCACGCCGAGTCAGCCTTCCATCAGCTGAAAGTACAGATAACCAGACTGCCAGACTATGACAAACCTTTCCAAATGTACGTCACTGAGATGGCAGGACACGCCACCGCTGTACTGACACAAATGCATGGTGACAAAAAAAAACGACCTGTAGCATACTACAGTGCCCATCTTGACGCGGTGGCTAGAGGGTCTCCATCATGCGTCCGAGCGGTTCTAGCAGTCCAGGCACTACTGGACAAAAGTTCTGACATTGTCCTAGATCACACCGTGGTGATCTACACCCCACATGACATACATGGTATCCTGACTCAGGTAAGCCGTAGACATCTGTCTCTTGCCAGACAGATAGAAATGGAACTCGCAGTGCATCCCTCCTCGAACATCTCATTCCAAAGGTGCACCACCTTGAATCCAGCCACCTTACTTCCATTAGGTGACGTAGATTCAAATGGGGGAGTAAGTACAGGGGATCAGTTGTTTTACGGCTCTCTGACTGACGAACAGGAGGCATTTGACACCGGAAACCAGCATGACTGTGTGGCCCTCATGGCCCAGGAAACGGCTGGGTTCGTGCATGTCACAGACAAGCCTCTGCAGAACCCCCAGTTTGAGCTGTTTGTGGATGGATCCAGATACCTGAATGACGAAGGAAGGTTTGTAACCGGTTTTGAAGTAGTCACACTGAATGAGATACTTGTACAAAGACCACTGCCGCCACACATGTCAGCGCAGGAACTGAGGCCTGTACGATTGCAGAAGGTACCACTGCTAACATCTACAACTGATTCCAGGTACACCTTTGGTACTGCACACGATTATGGGCCTATCTGGCGCGCGAGGAGCTTCCTCACAGCTCAAGGCAAGCCGATCAAGAATGGGAAAGCTGTAAGTTCGCTGATGGAAGCTATCATGTTGCCAGAACAGGTAGCTATAGTAAAAGTTAAAGCACACACTCAGGGTCAGTCCATGGAGAGCAAGGTGTTACGGCACTCTGCCCCCCCCGAGCGCCAGGTGGGGTGCCCTGATCTTCCCGCACCCCACTGTCCCTGCCTACTTGCCTCGGTCCTGGCTAACCCCAGGCGGACAACTGGGCGGCGGTCCCTGCTCTGGCTGGGGACCTGGCAACTACCTAGAAGGAAACTCACTAACGGGGAACAGAGTGCCGACAGAAGAGGCAGGTGGAACAAACCAACAGAACTTACAAGTACAAGCAGGGCTGGAGATGGAGCTCACAGGCAAACAGACAGGACACTGAATAGCAACTAGTGCTGACTGGGACAGACCAAACTAGAGGCTAACAGGACCAACAGCAACAGACTGAGAGAGGATAGAAGGAGCTGACAGACAACTAGGGACTGGCTGAGGTAAACTGCAGACAGACTGACTAGATGAAAGCAGAACCAATAACTGGCAGTGAGCTCACTTCACTGCCAGTCTTTTAACCACAAGGTTCCGCCCAGGGGCGGAGAGTGGGAGGAGGCAACTCCACCCACTGCTGCATAAGAAGAACGGAGGAGTGCGGGCGGCACCCTGCGGGCGGCACCCTGCGGGCGGACACGCCCACGCCGCCGCCCACCGGCCGCCCCAAGCTGCTGGGATAACCTCGACACAGGGCTCCAGGCCGCCAGAGCCGACGCCGGAGCGACGCGCGCCGACCGCGGGACCCCGTGCCGCGCTGTATGGTAACACAAGGGTAACGAGAAGGCCGATAGAGCAGCCAAGGCTGCAGCCCTGCTGGACAGAGAGGACTGTGTGTGCAGGGTTAGTACCCGGCTAAGATCCTGCCCACCTGAGGAGGACTCCGGGGTATCTGCCAGCATTTTTTCTTTTGCTGCTTCTACCGAGGTGGTACTGCAGCCCACCAGAAGGGAAGAGGAGAGATGGGCCATGGCAGGAGGGAGGAAAGTGAAGGATGTGTGGATGATGAGAGACAGAGTGTGTTTACCAGCGGCTGCCTACCCCCACCTCACCGTCCTAGCTCACGGGAAAGTGCATGCCTCTCGGAATGCCATGGTTTCTGTTGTGGACAAGGTATGGTATGCTCCAGGGTTCGACAGGTTGGGGAAGGCATATGTGAAGGCATGTGAAGTGTGCATCCTGCACAACAAGTGGTTAGGACCCCCCGGAAGTGCATACCCAGACCACTGTATCCCTTCCAGAGATTACAAATCGATTACATCCAGTTTCCCAAATCAGGCAGGTATGAGTATGTCCTTGTGTGCATGGACCTGTCCAAAGCCACCGCACAATGCACAGCGACTAAACTTGTGTCAGAAATTGTAGGTAGATTTGGGGTACCAGAGACAATTGAGAGCGACAGAGGTACACATTTTACAGGTGAAGTGATGCGAAAGGTGATGTCAGCCCTTGGGGTGGAACAAGCGTTTCACACCCCAAACCACCCGCAGAGTTCAGACAAGGTTGAAAGACTAAACGGTACGCTTAAGTTAAAAGAAGTGTTGTTTGGCTCTATGCCAAGATTGGGGCTGTATCATCCACAGGCCCCACAGCAGGGCTATGACACAGTAACCGGATATGTAAAGCACCTGTGTGACCAACTAACAATAACATAGAATCGAGTCTTTTCTTCCATTCCAGACCAAGACAACTTAGAGGGATCACACTCTCTACAACCTGGAGACTGGGTGGTCGTAAAGAGGCGTGTCCGGAAATCCCTAGGGCCCAGATTCAAGGGGCCCTATCAAGTCCTGCTGACCACACCTACTTCAGTAAAAGTTGAAGGAACTGTTGCTTGTCTTGGGACTAATGGGACTTTTCACTCCCTGCTTTGCCCCCCCCCCCCCCATGAGAAGGAAAAATGAAGGACATTTTGTTTATTGTTGGACTTTTGGACTCCTCGCTCCATACTTTGCCTCCATATGAGAAAGTTAAGCTTGGACACAATGCCCAGAACCACTTTGTTAGACACTACCAAATACTGGTAGATGGACTGAACACCTCACAGGTGAAGGACTGTTGGACTTGCCCACACGCACCAGTAATTGCCACTAGTCTTCCTTTCCTGGCTGTTCCTGTTCCGTCGAAAGAACTGCTTGCATGGACAAATGAAAACTCAGAAACCAGGGATAGCTGGTGGGGTAACACATTTAGTTCTTTGAACCCTGCCAATTGGTTCTCGGGGTTAGGAGGTTGGTTTATGGGGATTCTACAAAGTATATTACAAATTGTGATGATTTTATTATGCATGAATATAGTTATAAAAATTGTAATCTCATGTATCACCAAATGTAGTGAAAAGGCTTTTGCTAAACTTTAACCCAGATGGACTTTGGGACCACCACATGACTCTAGGGAATCTGGCAGGAGCCGGCACCACTCGGGTGAAGTACCTAGCATGATGGTGGACCCTATGTCCAAACGGGGGATATGTAAGGGGTTAATTTTGTTGCTGAGCTATCAAAATAAGAATTAAATAGTTGAAATACAAAATGTGCTTTGGTTAGTTAGGAAAGATAGGAGCCAGGTGGCCAGGAACTGACTCCTCTGAGTTGTTCAAGGTTTCTGCTTATCTATGGTACATTCACAGGATGTCCTGGCTCCAAGTTTTCTCTTTGCAGTAGTTCATTAAGAAGGAATGTGTTGTTGTAATAAAATGCTGACCAAGAGATAAGCGCATCCTGCCTAGATAATGGTCTATGGTCTATATAATCTAATGTATTTTCTTGAATAAACTAGAATTCATTCTGATCACACACGCTGCTTGTGTTGTCAGCTCATGTCTTCTCCGAGTACTCGTTGAATTGCTTATACTAATTTGGACCCAGGCAACATTAGCATTTGGTCTCCTTTGAAAAGACCCCCTACAATAGATAGGAGAGATAGATAGGAGAGATACATAGATAGATACATAGATAGATAGGATATAGATAGATAGATATTAGATAGATAGATAGATATGAGATAGATAGATAGATATGAGAGAGAGATCGATAGATAGATAGATAGATAGATAGATAGATAGATAGATAGATAGATAGACATAGATAGATATGGGATAGATAGATAGATAGATATGAGATAGATAGATAGATAGATAGATAGATAGATAGATAGATATGAGAGAGAGAGATATGAGAGAGAGAGAGATAGATAGATAGATAGATAGATAGATAGATAGATAGATAGATAGATAGATAGATAGGAGATAGATAGATAGATATGAGATAGATAGATAGATAGATAGATAGATAGATAGATAGATGTTTAAGAGGGGACTAGATGTCTTTCTACAGCACTATGATATTACAGGATATAGACATTAGGTGACCAGTGGGGTTGTTGATCTTAAATATTGATCCAGGGATTACTCTGGCTGCTATTATAGAGTCTCCTTTTCCAGATGCAG
The DNA here is from genome assembly GCF_035609145.1 of Eleutherodactylus coqui. Lineage (NCBI taxonomy): Eukaryota > Metazoa > Chordata > Amphibia > Anura > Eleutherodactylidae > Eleutherodactylus > Eleutherodactylus coqui. Next base: position 264,073,495 of record NC_089841.1, on the reverse strand, counting down.
CAAGGTAGCGGGGTTGGGGGTGTTGCAGCGCTTAATTGGACACGTTGTGTGGCCAGAGCAGAGTGCACAGTAGACGAAAGTGAGGTGCTGTGGACCAAAGTTTGAGCTGAACCTGTGCCAGTATTGGCCGTGACTTCACGGGGCCTAATACTGTAACAGAAAAATGTAAAACTATCTCAGAAGATTTGTCCAGCTGCTGCTGACCTGCTGCTACTATTTCTAAAACAAGAGGGCGCCCCACAAGCAATATTGAAATGCTTAGTATAGTCCAATATTCCCAGGGCTGAGACAGAAAAAAAACTAGACTTCAATTTACAAGGAGTGTAAAAAAAACTTTGTGTTTTTTTGTGTGCAATGCCTTGTCAGTCAAGCAGAAAGATTTATTGAGTAGGCATTCATCTACAAAGAAGTGCACTTCAGTCTTGTGTTTATTGTTGCTTATTCTGAACTTCTGAGTTCATGAATAGAATGCCGGAGCTGCACTGTAGACTGACACGTACATATGCAAAGAAATAGAAAAAAAGGGAAACAAAAATGTGGATGAAATTCACATTCCACCCTGAGCGGTCACTAGAGTCTTATGCGTAGGGGAGAGAAATTTTAATCCCCAAACAATATCTTCATCACACATTTCACATTCATTACAGCTTGAACACTTGTCATAAACTTTCATCCATCCATGTGGTCAAGTCTTTTTCTCTCATTTAAATCAATAACCATATAATCCTCCACACACAATCTTTACTGCATAGCATAGGAATTCATACAAGTACCACTACTCCCGTTATCGGTATACAAACTCACTTGATTCTCCGACCTAAACAACCCCCCTCGCCCTCTCTCTCGCTGAAAGTGTCTGATAAGTTCTGTAAGGTTGAGGGGGGGGGAGGTGAAAGAAGGAAGCAACTTTTCCATCAGGGCTTACAAGAATCAAGCATTCCAAATGAAGAAAAGTTCTTTAACCATTTGTAAAACCAACCATACCACACAGAACCAGTACTCATCAAGCCATTACCCGTCAACTTCATTTAATGCTACTCTAGACTTTTATTTCTTCACTGTCTTAGCCCAGGACTATCTGCATTATGTAATCATTCCTTCTTTCTCTGAAAATGTCTCTACTGCTGCCAACTATCCCTGATCTTTATCAGTGCTACTGTCACCCTTAGCAACCTGTCCCCTCAGTGCAAACACTACCTGACACTTCTCTTAAGGAGACAATACATATCCCTCTAGATTTTCTACCTAAAATCTAGAACTATGGCTAAATAATCCACAGTATCATACAGAATTTATCTTATAGCACACATCTAACACAGACAACATATCATTATGACACAGAGGACACAGGATGGAGGGGTTCTGAACATTCCTACGCAATTCAGAGAAGGCGCTCATCATTGATGTTGTGCACTACTACCAGTGCAAGCATAGCGATGCTAGGTAAAAGATACATCTATGGGAGGTGATCCCTAAAATCAAATCTTTTATTGATATATATTAAAGTGTTTTTAGAACTGGGCTTAGAACAAATCATAAATGATAAGGACAAAAAAGAAACAAATATACTCGTGCATGTCACAATATTCCAATGGGGAAAATTCTGTGTGAGACTATATTGATTCGTCTCAGATGTCAAACTTGATTTTATATTGTTTTTAGAATAGACATCCCATGGAAAAGAATAGAGAGCTTCCAGTAATGTCTGAGATCAGTCCCAAATATAGGGGATTCGTGATAATCAAACTGACTGTAGGTATAGTATGGTCCAATGGTCAACTCCCTTTTTTTAGATTAGAGTGTTCTGGGCTGATTTACTGGACAAACCATCTATAGTAGATACGAACTTAGCCTAAATAGACGAGAGGAAGAATCATATACTGATGATCGCTAGGGTAAATGTGGTACGGTAAAAATCGGGCTCCTACAAGAGAGGTCTACTGAACTAGATATTCTAAAAAGATTCAGATGTAATTCATGTGGTTCAATGCATTTCAGTTGGACCTGCAACTCTTCAGGAACCAGGTGGTCAGAGATATTAGAAATGACTAGGAGGGGGCCCAAAATGCTCCCCCCAGTTCCAGACAAAGATTTTAGTGTCTGAATGTTACTGTAATAAATACCAATAGAAATATACTTTCAACCACCAGGATAAATGCTTGGTGAATCCTTATTACTATGGCAAGGATAGATGCCTGAGGGTCTAAATGATGCGACCCTGAGGTATGATATAAAAGGTAGCTCTGTCAGTGAAGTTAGACAGAGCTCCTCTATTCCTTGCATATTATCATATAGCTAGCTCTGAGATCCCTATAGATCGCATAGAGGTAGCCTAATATGAACCAGATCTGGGCTCCTCAACCAAGTAGCTTAAAACTAGGTCTAGATTGCTTGATAAAATACTAGCTAGAACCTAGGCCATCTATGATGGCCAAAATACTGAGCTACCTAAGGTGAGAGCAGATGCAGAAACAGGGGACAATAACCCATTAGGCTAGATAGATAGAGAGAGTAGTATAGCCTCCAGCCCTGATTGACTTCCCTTGTAGGAGGCTGATTTTTACCCTACCACATTTACCCTAGCGATCATCAGTATATGATTCTTCCTCTCGTCTATTTAGGCTAAGTTCGTATCTACTATAGAGGGTTTGTCCAGTAAATCAGCCCAGAACACTCTCATCTAAAAAAAATGGGGGTGGACCATTGGACCATACTATACCTACAGTCAGTTTGATTATCACGAACCCCCTATATTTGGGACTGATCTCAGACATTACTGGAAGCTCTCTATTCTTTTCCATGGGATGTTTATTCTAAAAACAAAAACAAGATAAAATAAAGTTTGACATGTGAGACGAATCAATATAGTCTCGCACAGAATTTTCCCCATGGGAATATTGTCACACGCACGAGTATATTTGTTTCTTTTTTGTCCTTATCATTTATGATTTTTTCTAAGCCCAGTGTTTTTAATATATATCAATAAAAGATTTGATTTTAGGGATCTTCTGTGATTAGGGCTTTATGCCTCAGTGAATTTTTTATCTATGGGAGGTGAGAAGCCAAACTGTGCCTGCTGTGGAGTTAAGATGGCGCTTGGGGGGTGACCGAAGGTATTGTTACAGCAGATTCTAAAATGGACGCAGGCCATGACTGGCACTGAAATGGCCACCGGGGGCATGGCCTGACTGGACGCTGGTAAGGGGTGTTGTCTAGGAGCACCATCAAGCCAGGCAGGCATCTTGCCATGCCTTATTCCTTTGTGTGCAAAGCCAACAAGTCTATTCAGAGAGCTTGTATGGGGGGGCAGTAGGGCTGGCACAACAGGAGCAGGCGTGTCATGTGCTGCCTCCTTATCAGAGGGAACAGCGTCACCGTTTGATGTCTTATCATTCACAACGGAAGAAGAAGCCAACTCCTTCTCCTCCAAGACACAATAACTATACATGTATCCACCATTTTCATTCCAATGCCCTTTTTTCCGTTATCAACACATTCTTCCAGAAAGGTTTCCTGATGTAATCAACCTTCTTCAACTTGCTCACATTCTTTTCTCTTCCATATGAGATACAATCTGCGGTACTGTGTAACATTTTCGAGCATCCACCCGCTTGCTGTCAGTGCTACCCATTTTTAATCTGATCTACATACGCTACACCACTAGCATGCTACTCTTAGATCAGTCCGTTATTCAGCAGGGACGCATACCTTTGCACAGAAAAACTATTTAATAAAAACCTTTGAGACTACGCTCAGCAATCCATCAATGACTCGACACTGGTAAACCAGGGTAACGACAAACAAACAAAACAGATCTTACACAGCACCCAAACATTCACATATTCACAGTACAATGAAACACGTTTGCAGGGTTTGTTATCTATTAAAGGATGAGAGATTTTAAATTACACAAAGAAAACCCATATGTGGTTTAATTTACCCAACCAGAGCTCTAAGACAGATGAGAAACAATATAAGGAGCTGAGGTATATAGTACATATGAATCATATGACTCACCTCACTACTGCAGTTTCTTCGATTGCTCTATCATCTGAGCCTCAAACTTAAGCAGTCAGAAAAAAAATCCTTGTCTCTCGTCCCTGTTTGAGTGCCAGTTATTGTTGGAGCTCTAAGGAACTTCATACAGTGTCTCATTGTCTGCTCTGAATCATATGTGAGAAGCTGTGTACACAAATCACTGACACATGACACTAGCCAGTATCATACGACAATGGAGCTCTTCTGAGTTTATTACAAGGCAGACACATGTGTATATATATATGCTTTACCAAGTAAGCAAAAGTTAGGGTGGTGACGATCTACACAATTGGCTTAGCTTGTAATGACTCTAATATTTAACATATGTTAACGCCTTAAGGTGTATGCTGCTACTAAGACACATGATTCTTAAAGGGGTTGTCCCGCGCCGAAACGGGTTTTTTTTTTTTCAACCCCCCCCCCCCCCGTTCGGCGCGAGACAACCCCGATGCAGGGACGTACAGAAAGCTTACCGGAGCGCTTACCTTAATCCCCGCGCTCCGGTGACTTCTATACTTACCTGTGAAGATGGCCGCCGGAATCCTCTTCCTCCGTGGACCGCAGCTCTTCTGTGCGGTCCATTGCCGATTCCAGCCTCCTGATTGGCTGGAATCGGCACGTGACGGGGCGGAGCTACACGGAGCCTGCATTCTGCACGAGCGGCTCCATTGAAGAGAGCAGAAGACCAGGACTGCGCAAGCGCGGCTAATTTGGCCATCGGAGGGCGAAAATTAGTCGGCACCATGGAGACGAGGACGCCAGCAACGGAGCAGGTAAGTATAAAACTTTTTATAACTTCTGTATGGCTCATAATTAATGCACAATGTATATTACAAAGTGCATTAATATGGCCATACTGAAGTGTATAGACCCACTTGCTGCCGCGGGACAACCCCTTTAAGAAACGAAACTGATTTTGCGTTCACTTTTCTGTATAGCAAGAACAAGTTAACCATTTAAATGCTAGCTATTCACTAAGAAGGAAAATATACCAATCTCTCTCTCTCTCTCTCTCTCTCTCTCTCTCTCTCTCTCTCTATATATATATATATATATATAGACACACACATTTGGATAGGCTCATGTGAGAAACATATGAAAAGATAATATATACAATAGAATACATATATTATTACTATAATAAGGGTGTACCTAATAACTGAAACAGTTGAGATCCGTTATTTTAGCAGGCAGCTCACATACACAGGGTCTCCTTCACACTTTGTAGATTGCAAACTCTCAATATTGCAGTATATAGTGCAAATTATACAATTTGATACTGTTTTTTAAGTCACCCTTCACTGGCCATTAGGGATTTTAGGAGTCTGAAGGTCGTCATGGTAATTACATTTCTTCTCCGTGCTGATTTCCAATCTGAACCAGGATAACTACTGCAATTATTGCAATATCCCAAACTGCGGCTTTGACCTTTGTATAATACACAGAGGGTAACGTTCCCACAAATATTCCTCACCCATCAGTTTACTTAACTCAGTGTTATGATAATTTTGTTCAGTGCAACTCACTGCCTTTACTACCTGAAAGGGGTTTTCCAAGTTATTACTTTTTTAGATTTTTTTGTCTCCCATTGCTCAAAACTATACAAAAGCAATATACTCAACACAACAACCGGTGGTCCGACACCCCAGCATCTGATGGGAGACGTCAATCATCCAATGAATCTACTGTAGAAGTCACTGATGACGTCCTAGCCTTCCTATTGGCTGCAGCGGTCATGTGGGTAAACAACCATGTCACCTATGCAGCCTAAGCAAATATTAGACACATAAGGCTTTCATGTGATGTAACATTCGTTACCATAGAAACAAAAGAACACAAAGCCAAAGATTTATCAGCAGCCCCTCGTATAAGCAAGGTGGCGGTGGTTGTCAGCTTATACACTTTCAGGTGGAATAACTAAGAAGAAATCACTGGCCACGCCCAGACCACACCCCTTTTGCCCTGGCCAGTAGTTTTTGGTGATAAAGGTAGCCCCCATGGGTAGACCAGAAATTAGAGACTAAGGGCTCATGTCCACGGGCAAAAGAAGAATTAAAATCCGCAGCGGATTTTGACTCTTCTCCTGCCCGCGGATCCGCACCCCCATAGGGATGCATTGACCACCAGCGGGTAGATAAATACCCGCGGATGGTCAATAAAAGGGATTTTAAAAAAAATGGAGCATGAAAAAATCTGGACCATGCTCCATTTTCGTGTGGGTCTCCCGCGGGGACGGCTCCTGCGGGCTTCTATTGAAGCCTATGGAAGCCGTCCGGATCCGCGGGAGACCTAAAATAGGAATTTAAAAGAATTTACCCATCCGGAGCGGACCGGGAAGGTCTTCTCTTCCTCACGGCCGCATCTTTCTTGCTTCGGCTCGGCGGATGTGTCCTGCGCATGTGCGCGGCACGTCGGCGACGTGCCGCCGGCATGATGAGTTCATCCACCGGCCGAAAAAGAAGATCCGGCCGTGAGGAAGAGAAGGCTTTCCCCGCCCGCTCCGGATGGGTAAATTCTTTTAAATTCTTATTTTCAGCGCTCATGTCCGCGGGGCAGGAGGGACCCGCTGCAGATTCTACATGTAGAATCCGTAGCGGGCCTGATTTTCCCCGTGGACATGAGGCCTCATGCTCACGGCCGAGTTGGATTCCGACTGCGGAATCAGACCGGGTGACGCCCAGAGACCCTATACTCACCTGTCCGGATGCGCCACGAGTATCTTGCCCAGCGAGCCAGCGCCCCTGTGCAGTACAGGGCATGATGCGCCGGCGCTGGGCTATGACACGGATTACTGCGATACTTCCGCGGTGCCCATTGTGTGGAATATCGCGGGACGGACGGCTTCCATTGACTCCGTCTCTGCGATTTTTCCGCACAAAATAGAGCATGCTGCGGTTTTTTGCTCGTGGGCGGGGGAGAATCTTGCAACACAACATGGCTATGGACGGTCATTGCTGCGGAATTCACGGCGGGCGTCTGGACCTGAATTACGCAGCGACAATCCGTCTGTGGGCATTAGCCCTAAATGCGAGAAGAATGCATGCCGACATGGATGTGTGGGTCAGGCAGGTCCAATGTGTGGCACTAACGCATTACCATCGTGGGGCGCTGTTTATGGGCAGCACCGCGACAGGAGCACACCTGCATCAATAACCTCGCATCTATGGTCAAATAAATCTACTGTTCTCTCCACAGCGGCTCTAGAATGATGTGAGCTGCAGTCTGATTGGTTGCTATGGAGAGCGCTGACACCTTTTGTCTGTACAAGCTCCTCCCACAGGCCGACCTCCCAGCCCCGCCCCCTCCTGCTGACCAGCCAGCCCCTGCTATACGCTGTCTACCTCCGTGCGTCCTTCCGATGGAATGTGCGGAGTGACGTCACGCTACGTGCGCTGACGGCGGCGGATTTCCCGTCGTACTTTGTGTCAATTTGGAAGGCAGGCTCCGGTGTATTCCCGGTAACAGCAGCGGAAATGACAGCGCCCCCACTAGTAAAGATGGCGGGGAGGAAGTAACTGCCGAGAGGGGAGGTAATGACGGGGCTTCACCGGAGGAGAGAGAGGCAGGTTAGAGATGGAGGACAGTCACAAAGCGGCGGAGGCTACAATGATGGAGCCCTGGCAAAGGCGGCGGCAGTGACTGAGGCTGCTAACGGCGGGGGATGTGGAGCGGACAGCCTGGAGGAGATGTGGCTGTGTACATACAGTGCTGGGGGAGGGGACACATATTGGGCTGGGGGAGATGGGATGTATGTACAATACCGGGGGAGGGGATATATGTACTAGGTGGGGGGAAGGGGATGTATATACTGTACCTGGGGAGGGCATATATAGTGTACTGCGGTATAGATTGTTCAGTACAGGGGAGGGGATATGTACTGTACTGGGGATATATAATATATACATACTGTATGAGGCTGGGATATATACTATTTATTGTACTGGGGAAAGGCATATATACTGTATCAGGGAGGGGTGCGATATATATACTGTACTGGGGGATATGTACTGTACTGGGGAATATATAATATATACATACTGTATGAGGCTGGGATATATACTATGTATTGTACTGGGGAAAGGCATATATACTGTATCAGGGAGGGATGGGATATATATTGTATTGGGGAATATATAATATATACATACTGTATGAGGCTGGGATATATAATATGTATTGTAATGGGGAAAGGCATATATACTGTATCAGGGAGGGATGGGATATATACTGTACTGGGGGATGGGATGTACACTACTAGCGGGGGATATATACTGTATCAGGGAGGGGTGGGATATATATTGTATTGGGGAATGTATAATATATACATACTGCATGAGGCTGGGATATATACTATGTATTGTGCTGGGGAAAGGCATATATACTGTATCAGGGAGGGGTGGGATATATACTGTACTGGGGGATGGGATGTATGTACACTACTAGCGGGGGATATATACTGTACTGGGGGATGGGCTATCTACAGTACTGGGGGATATGGACTGGATGATGGAGTATGTAATGTATAGTACTTGGGGGGAGATATATACTGTTCTGTATGGGATACATACTGTATAGTGTTGTAGATGGGATATACGGTTTACTCGAAGGTGCGACAAATACTGTATTGAGTCCTGGGATATCTACAGTACAGGGGGGGGATAAGCACTGTATAGTGTCAGGAATGAGATATATACTGTACTGTAAGATGGCGAGTGTATACTCTGATAAGGTATATAATCTTCAATACTGGGGTATGCGGTATGTACTGTATGGGAAGGATATGTATACTGCATGGGGATGGGGTACATACTATATAGTGTTGTGGATGATATATACTGTACTGGGGGGATATATATTGTACTGTAGCTGTGGGCGAGGCTATATAGTGTAATGGGAGATATAATGTTCAATACTGGGGGTTGTCATGTGTATTGTATGGGGGGGATATATATTCTGTAAAGGGAAGGGATACCTACTGTGTAGTGTCGTGGATGAGATCTATACTGTTTACTTGGTGATTGGACATAAACTGAGGTGGGGTCTTGGGATATCAAGGGGCATATATACTGTACTGAATGATGGAGTATATAACGTACAATACTGTGGGGACATATATACTGTTCTATATGGGATACATACTGTATAGCATTGTAGATGAGATATCCGTTTACCCAGTGGTGCGACAAATGCTATACTAGGTCATGGGATATATAGCGTGTACTCAGTGATGGGATATCTACAGTATTGGGGGGAGGGAGGGGGGGCATGTACTGTATCGGGGGGGGGGGGGGGATACGTTTTGTATAGTGTCAGGGATGATATATATTACTGGATGGCATACATACTGCATAGTGTTGGAGATGAGATATCCCTTTACCCAGTGGTGCGACAAATGCTATACTAGGTCATGGGATATATAGTGGTTCCACATTTGAAGATAAGTAACTATGGGAGCCAGGAATTGGGGAAAAATTTCCCTTTTCAGAGTACTGAATAAAGTCTAAAGGGGAATTCTTCCCCAGGTCCTGGCTCCCAGAGGTCTTCCCCAGGTCCTGGCTCCCAGAGGTCTTCCCCAGGTCCTGGCTCCCAGAGGTCTTCCCCAGGTCCTGGCTCCCAGAGGTCTTCCCCAGGTCCTGGCTCCCAGAGGTCTTCCCCAGGTCCTGGCTCCCAGAGGTCTTCCCCAGGTCCTGGCTCCCAGAGGTCTTCCCCAGGTCCTGGCTCCCAGAGGTCTTCCCCAGGTCCTGGCTCCCAGAGGTCTTCCCCAGGTCCTGGCTCCCAGAGGTCTTCCCCAGGTCCTGGCTCCCAGAGGTCTTCCCCAGGTCCTGGCTCCCAGAGGTCTTCCCCAGGTCCTGGCTCCCAGAGGTCTTCCCCAGGTCCTGGCTCCCAGAGGTCTTCCCCAGGTCCTGGCTCCCAGAGGTCTTCCCCAGGTCCTGGCTCCCAGAGGTCTTCCCCAGGTCCTGGCTCCCAGAGGTCTTCCCCAGGTCCTGGCTCCCAGAGGTCTTCCCCAGGTCCTGGCTCCCAGAGGTCTTCCCCAGGTCCTGGCTCCCAGAGGTCTTCCCCAGGTCCTGGCTCCCAGAGGTCTTCCCCAGGTCCTGGCTCCCAGAGGTCTTCCCCAGGTCCTGGCTCCCAGAGGTCTTCCCCAGGTCCTGGCTCCCAGAGGTCTTCCCCAGGTCCTGGCTCCCAGAGGTCTTCCCCAGGTCCTGGCTCCCAGAGGTCCTCCCCAGGTCCTGGCTCCCAGAGGTCCTCCCCAGGTCCTGGCTCCCAGAGGTCCTCCCCAGGTCCTGGCTCCCAGAGGTCCTCCCCAGGTCCTGGCTCCCAGAGGTCCTCCCCAGGTCCTGGCTCCCAGAGGTCCTCCCCAGGTCCTGGCTCCCAGAGGTCCTCCCCAGGTCCTGGCTCCCAGAGGTCCTCCCCAGGTCCTGGCTCCCAGAGGTCCTCCCCAGGTCCTGGCTCCCAGAGGTCCTCCCCAGGTCCTGGCTCCCAGAGGTCCTCCCCAGGTCCTGGCTCCCAGAGGTCCTCCCCAGGTCCTGGCTCCCAGAGGTCCTCCCCAGGTCCTGGCTCCCAGAGGTCCTCCCCAGGTCCTGGCTCCCAGAGGTCCTCCCCAGGTCCTGGCTCCCAGAGGTCCTCCCCAGGTCCTGGCTCCCAGAGGTCCTCCCCAGGTCCTGGCTCCCAGAGGTCCTCCCCAGGTCCTGGCTCCCAGAGGTCCTCCCCAGGTCCTGGCTCCCAGAGGTCCTCCCCAGGTCCTGGCCCCCAGAGGTCCTCCCCAGGTCCTGGCCCCCAGAGGCCCTCCCCAGGTCCTGGCCCCCAGAGGCCCTCCCCAGGTCCTGGCCCCCAGAGGCCCTCCCCAGGTCCTGGCCCCCAGAGGCCCTCCCCAGGTCCTGGCCCCCAGAGGCCCTCCCCAGGTCCTGGCCCCCAGAGGCCCTCCCCAGGTGCTGGCCCCCAGAGGCCCTCCCCAGGTGCTGGCCCCCAGAGGCCCTCCCCAGGTGCTGGCCCCCAGAGGCCCTCCCCAGGTGCTGGCCCCCAGAGGCCCTCCCCAGGTGCTGGCCCCCAGAGGCCCTCCCCAGGTGCTGGCCCCCAGAGGCCCTCCCCAGGTGCTGGCCCCCAGAGGCCCTCCCCAGGTGCTGGCCCCCAGAGGCCCTCCCCAGGTGCTGGCCCCCAGAGGCCCTCCCCAGGTGCTGGCCCCCAGAGGCCCTCCCCAGGTGCTGGCCCCCAGAGGCCCTCCCCAGGTCCTGGCTCCCAGAGGTCCTTATCTTCAAATGTGGAACCACTGAGGATGAAGTGGATGAGGACAAGAAGTAATCCCTGGCCACTGGTGGCTGCTGTAAAAGAAGACGGCGAGTACTCAAACTACAGGTGGGATTCTTCTCCTTTATTTCTGCTACATGGGATATATACCGTGTACTGGCTCTGGGGTGGGATATATACTGTACCGGGGAGGGATGGGTTAAGTACTCTATAGTGTCAGGGATGAGATGTATACTGTACTGAATCAGGGAATATATACCTGTACTGGCAGGTGGCATATGAACTGTATGTTGTATTTGGGGATGGGTTATATGCTTTATCAAGGAGATGGGGCCGCATACTGTGTATAGGGGGATGGGTTGTATGCTGTATCGGGGGGTTGGGACCATATACTGTGTATCGGGGGGTTGGGTTATATGCTGTATCGGGGAAATGGGACCGTATACTGTGTATTGGGATGGGTTGCATGCTGTATCCGGGGGGAAGGGACTGTATACTGTGTATAGGGGGGGATGGGTTAATGCTGTATCAGGGGATGGACAGTATACTGTGTATTGGGGGGGGGGGGGTTTATATGCTGTATTGGGGGGGATGGGACCATATACTGTATATCAGGGGATGGGACTGCATACTGTGTATTGGGGGTGGCTTATATACTGTATCGGGGGGGGGGGGATAAGACCGTATACTGTGTATGGGGGGGATAGGTTATATGCTGTATCGGGGGGGGTGGGACTGTATATTGTGTATTGGGGGTGGGTTATATGCTGTATCCGGGGGAATGGGACAGTATGGGGGGGGGATGGGTTAATGCTGTATCAGGGGATGGGACCGTATACTGTGTATGGGGGGATAGGTTATATGCTGTATTGGAGGGGGGGGGGGGGGATGGGACTGTATATTGTGTATTGGGGGTGGGTTATATGCTGTATCCGGGGGAATGGGACAGTATATGGGGGGATGGGTTAATGCTGTATCAGGGGATGGGACCGTATACTGTGTATCGTGGGGGATGGGTTATATAATGTACTGGCGGATTTAGTCATAGAGGCGTCTGGTGGCCAACAAGCTCTACACAAGCGGAAGAAGAGGTCTCTACACACAAGGATCCTCCGAGAGCCTCTTATAGGCCAAGGGGGAACCACTTTTAGGGCCTCCGGTGACAAGACCGTTCATCTAATCACCACAACTCCCAGCATGTACAGATCTGCTTAAGGGTCGGTTTCCCACAGCTAAGAAAATCGTGTGAGATGTGTTCGTTGCGAGACGCCCCAATGTGACCCCGTTCTTTTGGATGGAGCCGCATACAGGAGCAGTTACATTGTTTCCCATATCGCAGTGCAGGGAAAGTTTGTGGCGTGTTCTCCCTTTTGGCGTTTCCTCGGAACACATCGCCCGTTGTTTTCAATGAGGCTGAAAAACTCCTTGCACGGCGTGCTAGGTTCACACGAGTGTGACGCGAGGCTCCCTGAGGCCGGCTACACACGACCATGATCGTAACCCGCGCAGGCGAACCCTGGTATTCCGTACACATTGAGAACAATAGAACATTTGCATTTCTGCTCACATGAGGGCGCAGTGATTGCGATTTCCGCAAATTCGCAGGATGTTCTATTTTTGTGTGGAATCCATCCGACCCGCGGCCCATTGGCATTGCGGTAGGAAGATTTAAAAAAAAAAAAAAAATCTGTACTGCGCATGCCCAACAGTGAGCGACCGCTATCATCCACAATACCGAAAAGGAGGTACGCAGGGTCGCTCTCTCTCTCTAACTCCCCCCCCCCCCCCCCCCCCCCACTCCCCTCTGCAACCCCCCGCTCACCCACGGCGCCCCCCGAATCTTTTTACCCAAGTAGAGAAGTACTCAAAAATCTCGGCGCTCGGGTGAAAAAGGGGGCGTGGCCGAGTACATTCGCTCATCTCTACTGTTAACCCTTTAAGCAAAACAAATCTGTACGCCCCCCTTGTAATACTCAGTATAGGTTTGCTGGTTCTTGGCCTGCCACTGGCTAACGCAACCCTGGAAAGATGGACCCCCCCTATAGCAGGCAACGCCGTCACAAAGACTACTTTCATTTTTTAAGCTACATTTGGCAACCAGACAATTAGGAAACCTTTCACAGACTTGATGGTGCCTCACATAGACCTGCTACTAGAAGTGTGGGATGGAGCGCTAGAGCTGCTGCAGGTAACCCCAAACATAACCAGCAGGGGGCGACGCTGCAGAATACTGCACTGCAGTACCTCCTGAAATACTGTAGCTGCAGGTCAGCAAATAGGCGTATTTTCCGTCTTTAACATTCATGATCTATCAGCAGGATACAACATATGTCTTGTAGATGCAGGTGCGGCTCTGGGCATGTAACTAGATCTAGAGCGAGGGTCCTTGGAAAGACCCCCTATCTTACCTGATCTCTTCCAGCCGCCCACCTCCATTCACTGTGAACAGGCAGTCGTTCAGAGATGAGTGACAACTGCCTGTTCACACTTAACGAGGTCTTGATCACTAGTCATCTAATGACCTGAAGCAAAGCGACGAGCGGCCACTGAGTGATTTCTCACTTCCAGGTCGTCCGTTTACACTGAGAATTGCCTTTTGCGTGATCTTTTTTTGGCCGCCCGTTGCCCGGTGTAACGCGCCCCCTACTCTTCATCAGTCATTTGCTGTGAAGACTGCTTGAAAAATAATGCTTTTGACTTTCCCGTGATTTTGACCTAAACCTACAGCGGCGGGCCAGAAGCCTGTGGCTGACATAAGACCGCAGCCATGCGTTTGCTGGACATGAATTGGAATATATCTCTTAGGCCGGGCTCACACCAGTGGATTTCGGGGTCTGCGCCTGCATTAAAAGCTATGAACCATTGCCAGTTCGCTCACATGTGTGGATAGGAATTACGGATTGTGCGAGTGGAAGAAAAATGGCAGTGTGCTCTATTTTAGCACGGATTCATTGAAGTCAATGGACGCGAGTTTTCTGTCACCCATATGCAATTAATATTGTGTATGAGCAATGATGCCATTGGATAACTGTGATTGGTTGACCCAGCGCCGGCTTTCATTGGAGTTAGGCAATCAGAGCATTAGCTTTCTGGAGGCGGGGCATTCAAGCCCCACTTCCAGAAAGCAATGCTCTGTCGGCGTGGAGGAGGAAGTGACAGCCTGCAGCAGCGCCGCAGACCATCGGGAGGACGACCCGCCGCGGGAGGTGAGTATAGACTTTCCCCCCCTACCCCCCGAGTCTTAGCGCCTCCCTTGCTGCTTTCATACGGTCGCCGCATATGACGGGGATGCGGCCATTTTTGAGCAACCCCCTCCGTATATGGCAACCATATGGCGGCCAGTAACCCCGGTCTTTTCAAAACTACCCACAGAGATGTTTCAGACAGAGAGGCCATTAGATGTTCGGAGAACCCGATGGCCAGTGGCGAATGTATCTTGCTTGTCCAGCCAGATAATACCGCTTGAAATCTGGCAGCGCCATTCCTGCTCCATCTTTGGGGCGCTGTAATGTTTCCATACGGAGTTTAGTCCTAGCCTTCCCTAAATAAAGGACAGACAAGGTGCATTTTTAATGGCATCATTCTTGGGTACCTGTAATGTATAACTTTTATTAGTTTTCTTCAGGGGGATTAGTTGGGGGGGGGGGGAGATATTGTCATTTGGATTCCATTTTTAGGGCTCATGTCCACGGGCAAAAGAAGAATTAAAATCCGCAGCAGATTTTAACTCTTCTCCTGCCCGCGGATCCGCACCCCATAGGGATGCATTGACCACCCGCGGGGTAGATAAATACCCGCGGATCGGCAATAAAAGGGATTTTTTTAAAAATGGAGCATGAAAAAATCTGGACCATGCTCTATTTTCGTGCGGGTCTCCCGCGGGGACGGCTCCCGCGGGCTTCTATTGAAGCCTATGGAAGCCGTCCGGATCCGCGGGAGACCTAAAATAGGAATTTAAAAGAATTTACCCATCCGGAGCGGGCCGGGAAGGTCTTCTCTTCCTCACGGCTGGATCTTTCTTGCTTCGGCTCGGCGGATGTGCCCGGCGCATGCGCGCGGCACGTCGGCGACGTGCCGAGTTCATCCGCCGGCCGAAAAAGAAGATCCGGCCGTGAGGAAGAGAAGGCTTTCCCCGCCCGCTACGGATAGGTAAATTCTTTTAGATTCCTATTTTCAGCGCTCATGTCCGCGGGGCAGGAGGGACCCGCTGCAGATTCTCCATGTAGAATCCGTAGCGGGCCTGATTTTCCCCGTAGACATGAGGCCTTATAGAGTTCAGTGTGCAGATAAACATTATGCTAAAATTGTTCGGGGTCCGCACTATCCTGACGGCAGCAGGTTCAGGCCTTCTGCCCAACATGGAACATTGTGATTTGCTTTTTACTCCTATTTTTTTGTCAGAGGCAGGATTGACAAAATCTGCAATTCTGCCATGTTTTTTTTTTTATTCTTAATGGTGTTCCGCATGCAGTATAAATAACATGTTACATTTAAATTTGTAGACCAGCAGGATTACACCAATACCGCATGCATATAGGTTGTGTTTTTTGGCAACTTTTTCATGCTTTTAGAAAAAAATTTTGTTTTTCGCTGCATTCAAAATCCCCTTAACCTTTTCCTTTTTGTCAGTGGTACTGTGAAAGGGTTTTTTTTTTTTTTCATGTGCACTGTGCGAGTTAAATAATGTACTAACTTTTTCCTCCGGGTCATTACAAACGCAGCTGTACCACATGTATGATTTGTTTGTTTTTTACATAGTAAAGGGAGAAAGGTGGGTTTTGGCTTTTCTTTTTTTTTTTTTTAATACTTTTTTGACTCTTTATTTTTGCCCCACTGGGGGCCTTTGAATATGACCATATTTTGTCATTCTTCTAATACACTACGATACTGAAAGGGGTTGTCCCGCGAAAGCAAGTGGGGCTATACACTTCTGTATGGCCATATTAATGCACTTTGTAATGTACATTGTGCATTAATTATGAGCCATACAGAAATTATCAGAAGTTATTCACTTACCTGCTCCGTTGCTGGCGTCCTCGTCTCCATGGAGCCGTCTAATTTTCAGCGTCTAATCGCCGGATTAGATGCGCTTGCGCAGTCCGGTCTTCTTCTTTTCTCAATGGGGCCGCTCGTGCCGGAGAGCGGCTCCTTGTAGCTCCGCCCCGTCACGTGCCGATTCCAGCCAATCAGGAGGCTGGAATCGGCAATGGACCGCACAGAAGCCCTGCGGTCCACCGAGGGAGAAGATCCCGGCGGCCATCTTCAGCAGGTAAGTAAGAAGTCACCGGAGCGCGGGGATTCAGGTAAGCGCTGTGCGGATTTTTTTTTAGGTCCCTGCATCGGGTTTGTCTCGCGCCGAACGGGGGGGCTGTTGAAAAAAAAAAACCCCGTTTCGGCGCGGGACAACCCCTTGAAGTCTAGTAGTGCATTAGAAGGCCTATGCTGCTTAAGGCCCATTTAGACACAACGATAATGGCTCAAAAGATGTCGCCCAAGCAACTTTTGAGCCATCATCGTTGTGTCATTTACAGCGCAAGGTGATGATACAGCGGAGGATGCAGAAGAGACAAGCGGGGTGTCCCCGCTTGCCTTCTGCATCTGTCTGTTTTCTGTTCTACAGCCGAGCGCTCCGTGCCAGGTATGGAGAACAGAGCTGGGCCGCTCTGTTCTTCATACCCAGCCTGTGTTCAGGGAGCAGCAATATCAGCTATATCCCGCTGTGAATTGCTGATAAGGCCGATTGTTGTCTTTCAGCACACTGAAAGACAGCGATGAGCGACATAGTATGTAAGGCGAAATGAAGACCATGTCCATCTAGTCCAGCCTATTTAGCCTCCTTGTTGATGCAGAGGAAGAGGCAAAAGGCAATTAGCCCTATTGGGGGGGGAAAATTCCTTCCCGACTCCCTAATGGCGGTCCGTCTAATTCCTGGATCAACATCTAATCGTTCCTAACTGTCTGTATACCCGGATCAACATCCCGCTGGTCACCTAAAATCTATATCCTGTAATATCCTTCCGCTCTAGAAAGACATCTAGTCTCACAGTCTGAGTTTCACAGTCTCACTGCTCTTACTGTAAAGAACCCTTTTCTGTGTAAACGGACTGGAGAACAAAACTACACGATGTCAGTGCAGTTACACACAACGATTATCATTTTAAGCGATAATCGTTGTCTAAACGGGCCTTTAGCCTCATAGGTCACCATAGATGGCAGACGCGGAGGCTATATTCCAGGTGCCATAGTAATCCGCCTTTTACATGCTTCGGTCACACTGACCGCAGCATATAAAGGGTTAAATACCAGGGATTTGAGGTTTCTTCAGTCCTAAGTGTTAAAGCATCCATGCCAAGTTTCTAACGCAGGCGTTGTAGAATAAACTCCTTAACGGCCGGCCGCCTCCAAGAGACGCATGGGGGGTCAATAAGGTTTTACTAAGGTGGCCACCCCCTTTAACCCTTTCCAATCCACTGTCTGACCTGTGAAGACATTATGATTTAAGGCTGTACAGCTCCGATGTTGGAAGACGTCCGTCGGGATTCTCTTACTGTATATTGCCAGCCTCTCTGCTGTTGGAGTCTATCCAACGTGTCACCTCATGCAGTCCTGGCTTTAGCCAGCAGATAGCGCTCTTGTATAACGGCAGAAAAAGAGTAAGCCCCCTAGGAAAACCAGGGTACAAATTGGATTGGAAAGGGTTAAAGGTAATGTGTCATATTGTTTGCTTCCCTTACTGAGGGCTGCATAAAGTAGCGACAGACACTCCAATCTCAGTGGTCTGCATGCAAATGATTACTGCTGAAGTTGAAGGCTGGGATCTGAAGCCACGCTCAAAGATGGTCTATCAAAATGGTCATGATCGAAGAATGATCTTTGATTGGTTACACATTTTGGGGGCGCTCTCCTTCTTCAATATTGTCTGAAAAAGCATCTACAGATCCAACTTTTCCAGACCGTCCGCAGCCTCACTAACTGGTTAATGATTTGTAGCTTTTGAGCTCTTCTATATTTCAGGGTCCTTCTGTATCTACGGATGGACACCACAATGAAAAGCTGCAGATCTGAAACCTAAAGAAGGTCCAGCCTGCTACTAGATGGATGCCTCAAGTGCACAGAGCTTATCTCCTTACTGACCGCAGTAAGCCATTTTGCAGAGGTTGCTAATGTTCTTTAAACCTGCCTTTTTATGGTGGTGCAAGATTAACCCTGCATTGGTGTCAGTGCTGGTGCTCAGCTGTCTGCTGATAGGCATGCTCCTGCTGTAACTGCTGGGAACAGAAGAACCTCCTTTCCCGGCCATTTAACCCCTTCCATGCTGTGTTCAATAGCGATCGCAGCCTGTAAGCTGGTGCGATCGCAGGTTGCCGATGAATGACCACAGCAGCAGGAGAGCCTGACGAAGGCTGTTACATGGCAGATGCTAGAAGCCTATCAGACCAGCAGGATCTGCTAGGCTGCTGTCATAGGCATAGTACACTGCAGTACAAGCAATGCAGTGTGCTATGTTGTACTATGCTAGCGATTGACTGATCGCATCTTCAACTCTCCTTGAGGGACAAAAAAGTAGTTTTGTGCTGCTGAAACGACATGTTCCCATACTAGTGATGCTTTACCAGATGCAATAATGGCATGCTATATTGTTGATTGGCGAGACAATCCGCCCATGCAAACCCACCTGTGTGGTATGGTCACATGTGGCGTATACACGGTGTATTTGTGCGCTGAAAATAAGCAGTTTATTACACTATTGGCCAAGCGGATGAGCTCTCTTGAAATCTCATCCAAATGTTGGGGTTTTCACACCTTCAAATACGGGGAGAAATCCACGTGAATTTGCACCAAAATGCCCCATGAATCCGCATGTAATACAAGTGGATTTTTGCTCTCTTTGGTTGTGACCGCATCCACAGCCGAAACTGATATTGAGCTCCATGTGGATCTGCTTTAACCCCTTGAGTGGCGGGTTTCCTACCACCCTGTCGTGCCCACCAGGGCAGGTTTTTATTAAAATGGTCTAATCATTGATTTTCAACTAATTTTGCAGTTGCGTCTCAAGAGCCATAACTTTTTCATTTTTCCATTGACACGGCCATATAAGGGCTTGTTTTTTGCGGGACAAGTTGTGATTTTTAAACAGGGGGGAGGAAAAAAAGAAATGGGGAAAAAAGAAAAAAAGGGGCCTTGTCATTAAGGGGTTAAATAATGTATTAACTTCCTTCTCTGGGTCATTACATCGCATGGATACCACATGTGTGATTGTATTTTTGATTTTTTTTTACAAAGTAAAGGGAGACAAGTGTTTTTATAATTTTTTTTTACTAATTTTTTAACTTTTTTTTTTTTTTTTGTCCCTTTAGGGGACTTCCACAGGGACCCATCAGGACCCCTGATCACATTCTGGGGGTCCGATGGTGACAGCCCTTTACATGCTGCAGTGACAGCCCTTTACATGCTGCAGTCACATAGACTGCAGCATGTAAAGGGTTAACACAGCAGAGATCGGAGGTTTTCTCTGATCTCTGCTGTAAGAGCTAGTACCTAGCTGTCCTCTGACAGCTAACAACCAGCTCTCCCTGCCACAGAGATCATCGGCTTGCTTCTGACAAGCCGATGGTCTCTATGGCAACCTGTAAACAAAGCAGGAGATTGCCGATATGCCGGCAATATCTTCTGCTGGTTTTTCAAAGCCCTTGCTTTGTTCTCTGTGGGTCTGTGCAGGCAGAGCACACTGTCACAGCTTGTGGCATTGTGCTCTGCAGCTCCCATAGTGATACATAGCCAGGAAATCTTCCGGGCTATGTCACTATGAGCAGTGGAGCTCGTCCCGGAAAATTTCCGGGCGTGCCACTCAAGGGGTTAAGGGTTTCTTCACAAAGGCGAACCTGACGCGGATTTTTCAAAGCAGATTTTTCTTCCAAGACCGTGTCTTTCTTACCTGTCACTTCGAGCGGAGCTATGTGAAAAAAGCCTCACATTCGGCGGGTGGTTTCTGCACATTGATTTCTGTTTCACAGGTGGACCTTTTGCTGACGGTTCCATGTTGGATTTCGCTTTGTGAACATTATTAGAAGGATGCCTTCACGCGTGCTGGAACTGTCCACAAGGTGCAGCGGAATGTGCGGCCGTGGAAATCTGCAACAAAGTCTGCAATCCTAATGTGTGAATTAAAAATGGATTTATTTTTTATTATGTGGAATGAAGCCATTTTTTAATCTGCTTCAGAATCAGCGATTTTGGACGTTTTGGGTTTTGTTACGGATTTTTCCGCACGGTAATATATTTGGCTGCGTGCAGTAGACACTCTCTACATGTTAAAGCACCCCCAAATGATTTGGGCTTTTCACATGTCACGGAGTTCTGTTTTTTTTTTCTTGCAAAAACATTAATAAAACAGCGACCTGTGAATAAGCCCTAATGCAGCTGATAGCTAAGCAGTTCTTTTCTATTTTCTGTACAAAGTTACCCCAAAACTGTGCTGTCCTGGAAGTCTCTGATTTCCGGCGGCCGAGCCTTGTAGATGAATAATTTACAGGTGAGTCGGCTACTTATATAGATTATTAATATACATCCTGGTTGTTGGCTGTAGAGACGGCACTGCAGAGGCTGTAAGCCGCGTCTTCTGAAGTATTTGGAGTTGGCCAGAGGAGATTTCAAGATTTCACTTCCCACTCGCCATAAAGGGTGACTTTGTGTGAAGTACGTTCTCTGCTTTTTCCTTTCCTGTGACATTGCAGTTGTGCATATGATGTCATTGTGGTCACAAAAGAATCCAAGATTGATTGCATAAAGCCAACTGGTTACCCCCCCCCCCCCCCCCCCACTACATATACCATGTAAGTTTGTGCTGCGGTCTGAGGTTGAATAACAAGTTGTGTGTGATATGTTGACATTGGGTCGCAGACATAAGGTGGCACTCCGATTCACAGTTAAAAATTTCGCTATACATCCGGAGTGTATACTTAAAGGGGTTGTCCCGCGCCGAAACGGGGTTTTTTTTTTTTCTTTAAACCCCCCCCCCCCCCTCCCCGTTCGGCACGAGACAACCCCGATGCAGGGGTTAAACAAGAACACCGGACAGCGCTTACCTGAATCCCCGCGCTCCGGTGACTTCTTACTTACCTGCTGAAGATGGCCGCCGGGATCTTCTCCCTCGGTGGACCGCAGGGCTTCTGTGCGGTCCATTGCCGATTCCAGCCTCCTGATTGGCTGGAATCGGCACGTGACGGGGCGGAGCTACACGGAGCCGCTCTCCGGCACGAGCGGCCCCATTCATAAAAGAAGAAGACCCGGACTGCGCAAGCGCGTCTAATCCGGCGATTAGACGCTGAAAATTAGACGGCACCATGGAGACGGGGACGCCAGCAACGGAGCAGGTAAGTGAATAACTTCTGTATGGCTCATAATTAATGCACAATGTACATTACAAAGTGCATTAATATGGCCATACAGAAGTGTATAGACCCACTTGCTTTCGCGGGACAACCCCTTTAAGGCCTCCTGCACACAGACGGATTTGCATTGTGAAATCTAGAGTGGGATTCCACCTCTGGATTCTGCAGCAAATCCAGCCCATAGTATGCTATGAGAAAACGCAATTTACTGCCCATGAGCGGAAATCAATTGAGATCCCCCCCCCACACCCACTCTGCCGGGGCTGTGCACCGCCGACTTACATTGGTGCCGTCCGTCCTGCAGCCATTTTGCAATCATTGCGACGACGTGGCGTCCTCTGTATTGCGCAGGTGCGCCGGCACTCCAGAAAGCACATTCGCAGCAGAGGAGAAGACCTGGCAGACAGGGAAGTTTGGGTCACCGGCGGTCACCAGGTTGAACTCTGCAGGAATCCCACATACGGGGTCCCATAGCCTGTGTGCAGGCAGCCTTAGGGCTCATGTCCACGGGCAAAAGAAGAATTAAAATCCGCAGCGGATTTTAACTCTTCTCCCGCGTGCGGATCCGCACCCCATAGGGATGCATTGACCACCCGCGGGGTAGATAAATACCCGCGGATGGTCAATAAAAGGGATTTTTTTAAAAATGGAGCATGAAAAAATCTGGACCATGCTCCATTTTCATGCGGGTCTCCCGCGGGGACGGCTCCCGCGGGCTTCTATTGAAGCCTATGGAAGCCGTCCGGATCCGCGGGAGACCTAAAATAGGAATTTAAAAGAATTTACTCATCCGGAGCGGACCGGGAAGGTCTTCTCTTCCTCACGGCCGCATCTTTCTTGCTTCAGCTCGGCGGATGTGCCCGGCGCATGCGCGCTGCACGTCGGTGACGTGCCGCCGGCGTGACGAATTCATCCGCCGGCCGAAAAAGAAGATCCGGCCGTGGGGAAGAGAAGACTTTCCCCGCCCGCTCCGGATGAGTAAATTCTTTTAAATTCCTATTTTCAGCGCTCATGTCCGCGGGGCAGGAGGGACCCGCTGCAGATTCTCCATGTAGAATCCGTAGCGGGCCTGATTTTCCCCGTGGACATGAGGCCTTAAGGTTTTAGTCCGACTCCGAAACTGCTGTCTGTATAGTATTCTGGCTTGGTTTACAATTGCCAGTCATTGTTACGAGGCCTGTCTGAAAGGTCTGACTTGTAGAAATTCTCCATTCCAATAGGTGGCACTGCAGAGGTATTTTTCCATCTTCATTATTTGCATATTTCCCAGAGGAGCTTGCACGGCCTTGTAAGTCTCCTCGCTCACCTGCTAGGTTCTCTTCTTTAAGGAGAAATGATACCCTTCCCGAACCAGGTCGGACTTTACGAATTGTAGGCCTATCCTCAGGATGCTTGCATGTGAGCGGGTCAGCCTTTTTAGTGTGTACATCTGAGCATTATTCTGCGTGTTCTCTCCAACGGCCCTACAGGCTTGTCCCATCCACTTGAATGTATGTAGAGAATCCCTCCTGATCAGCAGACCTCCTCCTCTCTCGTGCCATATATATCAAACCAGTTGTATTGTAAAGAGTTTTCAGTTCTCTCTCGTAGGAGCCGCCCGTGTGCCCTTACCCATCGGGACTATTGTTTTGTCTACTACGTCTGACATTTGTGCTTTTTAGTATTAACCCATGTACTCTTCCTTTCTTCAGTAGCATGCATTCTGGTATCTGAGCGCACCAGCATCCTTGGGGTCTATTGGGGAGAAGACCTTTTTCCGACTGACCAGAAGTGATTTGTGACCCAGTATGGCGAGCAGCAGTGGAGGCAGCAGTTGCAAGCCAAGCGCCAACAGCTGGTGCAAGTCACAGGAGAAGCTTCCTGTCCATGTGAGTAAATGGAGACGTCTCCTAGCCATACCTGTACAGTTCAGGCTTTTGTGCACGCATACCTGTAAGATGGCTTCTATTGACCCACAGCGTACGTTGTGTATGCCACAGATCCATAGCGCAGAGAGAAACTTCGTCAGGCAGACGAGAGCCAACAACCGAGCGTCATTCATGTTACGCAGGCATATAAAAATCATAGTCGGCTCATTCACTGATCGTTGGGTTTAAACAATGCTCGTTCAGTCGTTCTCATTAACCCTTTCCAATCCACTGTCCGACGTCTGAAGACATTCTGATTGAAGGCTGTACAGCTCCCATATCGGAAGACGTCCGGCAGGGTATTCTTACTGTATATTACTGGCCGCTCTGTTGTCGGGGGCATCTCCAGCATGTCACATACCGCAGTACTGGCTCTAGCCAGCAGATGGCGCCATTGTATAATGGCAGAAAGAGAAAGCCCCCCCCCTAGGAAACCCTGAATCCAAAATTGGATTGCAAAGGGTTAATTTTATACAGGGACTGTATGATTCTTGTTTAGAATGGCGAACGCACCGTTGGCCCGTTCAAACGGGCTGTATGAGGGCGAACAAGTTAGTGGTGACGTCCCCTGCTCTTTCCAAACAGGAATCGGCTCGTGTAGAAGGACCCTACTTTGGATTTACAGTGCAGGCATGATTGTTTGAAAAGCAAGATGGAGGTAATCGGCAGAAGCCTTATCTGCCATAGCTTATCTCCATGGGATCAGAAGCTCAACACACACTATAACCCAGGTTGTCTTAAGATATGTTTAGACAGAACGATCATCATTCGAACGAGAAAAAGAGCCATAAACGTTCAACGAGAATGGTTCCCTTATTGTTTGTCATTCACATTCAACACTAACCCTTTGCAATCCAATTTTTGATTCAGGATGTCCTAGGGGGCTCTCTCTTTCTGCCATTATACAATGGCGCCATCTGCTGTCTAGAGCCGGTACTGCGGTATGTGACATGCTGGAGAGGCCCCCGACCACAGAACGGCCAGTAATCTATAGTAAGAATACCCTGCTGAACATCTTCCGACATTGGAGCTGTACAGCCTTCAATCAGAATGTCTTTAGATGTCAGACAGTGGATTGGAAAGGGCTAAACGAGATGTGAACGATTCTCAACGATGATCTGCCCGTCTAAACGGGCTTCGCGAACGATTCTTGGGTCAGTGGAAAAGGAGCATTAGTGAGATAACAGCTTTTGAAAGCTTTATCCAGAGAATTGGTTGGAATGGTAATGACTATTATAATCTATTTAATTAATGTACCAACTTCTATCTCCTTTAGGTCGAGGATGCCTTATCCTATCTAGATCAGGTGAAAATCCGTTTCGGCAGTGATCCAGCTACATATAATGGCTTCCTAGAAATCATGAAGGAGTTCAAGTCTCAGAGGTAGGTGTGCTGCAGTACATAGTATGTAAGGCCGAATGAAGACAATGTCCATCTAGTCCAGCCTGTTACCCTCCTATGTTGTTGATCCAGAGGAAGGTAAAGCCCAAGAGGCAGGAGCCACAGTAGGATGATGCACATTTCCTTTTTGCAAGCCTTCTTTCTGACCACCCTTTCTTTCAGGTAGCTTGCGGCCTGTAATTCATGTATTCTAAGCTGGGAGTTCAAAACTTCAATTACTGCATGATGAAGAAAATTCCAGTCTATATACCCTATTGGGACGTATTGATATCCTAGAGCTCAGGAGGTGCCCTGCTTGGGACCCCCCATCGCTGTGTGTGAGCTGTTCTTGCATCACATGGGCAGACGTTGATCTGGTCCCAATACAACAGTGCACTTCCGCTGCTGCTGCAGGGGTTGTGGCTTTCCTTGGAGAAACTCATTGCAATCAGCTGATTCAAAGAGCCACATTCTTGAAGCCATTGGCCCCCTGCACACGGGTGGGATTTCCCGCAGAATTTCCGCCCGTAGAAGCTGCCATTGGATTGCGTTAGAAAACGCAATCCTAGGTAGGCGGACGCGAAATCATGTGCACAAAACAAATCACGGCAAGCTCTATTTCTGTACGAGGCTCGCAGAGCTCTGCACAGAAATGTCACCCGCCGGCTCCGGTCTGCGCATGCGCCAGAGCCGTGGGAGCAGGTGAGTGCCGCGCTGCTCTCTGCAGACACTCGGGTTGGGTCCCGCTGCGAGAAGTCTCGCTGCCGGATCCAACCCGGCCGTCTGCAGGCGGCCATTGTCCTGTAGTGATAGATTGTTTTAATTTTGAGATCTGGTTCAGTAATACTTGCTTGTTTTGTATGTGCTTTATGCCTTTGCATCCCATCCTCTTCCCTGCTGCAGCTTTTTTTTTGTTCTGATACTTCCTGTATTAACCCATTCCAATCCACTGTCTGACGTCTGAAGACATTCTGATTGAAGGCTGTACAGCTCCGATGTCAAAAGACGTCCGGCAGGGTATTCTTACTGTATATTACTGGCCGCTCTGTTGGCGGGGGCCTCTCCAGCATGTCCCATACTGCAGTACTGGCTTTAGCCAGCAGATGGTGCCATTGTATAATGGCAGAAAGAGAGAGCCCTCTAGGAAACCCTAAATCCAAAATTGGATTGCAAAGGGTTAACTGACATGTCAGGCCAGGTCAGGAGTGACTAATACTATGGAGCAAAGAAATGTATTAAGAGGCACAAACGTCTTGCTACATTTGTCGCGTCTAGAGGTAGTTCCAGTAATGAATAGCCAGAGAATGTGCTCCAGAGATGCTCTTGACAATGATGAACATGCATTCTGTTATGCTCTGAGTGCAATGATGAATGTGTCTAATGTCCCTTCTACATACGACGACAATCGTCTAACCGACTGCACGAGCGCTGGTGTCGCCACTAAGGTCGTTGGTGCTCGAGCAGAGCGTTTAGACTGGCAGACTTGACCACAGGCTTGTCGTTCAGCGCTTCACCTTCTACGTGAAGTGCTGAGTGTTTACATGGAGCGACATGCCTGCGATCCAGCCATGACCTTCAGTCAGCAAAAAACCAGCGATCACGAATGGTAAAGGGTGTGTTTGCATTTACACTGAACATTTATCGCACTTTTTCGTTCGTTTGAACGAATTTTGAGCAATAATCATCCCTTTTTAAATGGCCCATTATACTGTCTGTGATGCCACTAAGGGGATTACGGGAAGTCTAATGGAAGCGGCAGACAGGAAGTCTGAACAGGATGTAAACTGTATGCCGAATTTTTCAAAATAAGGGTGACTACCCACTACAGTTTTTGTTTTTTTCACTGCGAAATTCGCAGCGGTTTTTTTTTTTTCCTGCAGGGGTCTATGGGACTTGTAATGTTAAAAGCGCAATCGCGCAAAATCGCGATTTCGCGGTAAATTGCGATTTTTTTTTTTTTTTTTTTTTTTTTTTTTGCGCAATTGCGCTTTTAACATTAGAAGTCCCATAGACCCCTGCAGAAAAAAAACGCTGCAAATTTCACAGTTAAACAAAAACTGTAGTGGGTAGTTACCCTAAGGAGCAGAAAAACAAGAGGAAAGGTAAAGGATGGACTTAACTGAAATTTCACTATGGTCTCAGATAACCCCTTTAAAGGGTGTGAAAAATACTTGTTTGTTGCCGCTATTATCTGACTTATGTGTAGGTGGTTTCGTTTTTGAATTTGCCTTGTATTTTGTATGCAGCATCGACACTCCAGGTGTAATTCGCCGTGTTTCCCAGCTGTTTCATGAGCACCCAGATCTGATGTTGGGCTTTAATGCTTTTCTGCCACTTGGCTATAAAATTGAGCTTCCTAAAAATGGCAAAGTTGTTGTTCAGACGTCGCTGGCTAGCCCGGTAAGTCAACTTTTTATATATTTTATATATATATTTATTTCATAAAACGGCCAAGTTAAACGAGGACATATCTTAATTATTTGCATAGGTGTCTGCAGATGCAGCCACAGCCAACATGCCCAGCTCTCGGATCGTGGCTCCTCCAGTGCCTGAAAATTCTCATAGCGATGTGGTGGAAGAGGCACGGCAACAGGAAAAGGAGAAGAATCCAACTCCTCCAGAATCGGACTCTCTGGAATTTCACAATGCCATTAGTTATGTTAATAAAATAAAAACGCGATTCCTGGAGCGCCCTGAAATCTATAGGTCTTTCTTGGAAATCCTTCATACTTACCAGGTAACTAAGCTTCCCTCTTGTCGTCTTTGTAGCACATTGTTTTGTAAACCACCTTATTGGGTTAAAGGGGTTGTCCCGCGGCAGCAAGTGGGTCTATACACTTCTGTATGGCCATATTAATGCACTTTGTAATGTACATTGTGCATTAATTATGAGCCATACAGAAGTTATAAGAAGTTTTTCACTTACCTGCTCCGTTGCTAGCGTCCTCGTTTCCATGGAGCCCGTCTAATTTTCGGCGTCTAATGGCCAAATTAGACGCGCTTGCGCAGTCCGGGTCTTCTTCTTTTCTCAATGGGGCCGCTCGTGCAGGATGCCGGCTCCTTGTAGCTCCGCCCCGTCACGTGCCGATTCCAGCCAATCAGGAGGCTGGAATCGGCAATGGACCGCACAGAAGCCCTGTGGTCCACCGAGGGAGAAGATCCCGGCGGCCATCTTCAGCCGGTAAGTAAGAAGTCACCGGAGCGCGGGGATTCAGGTAAGCGCTGTGCGGTGTTCTTTTTTAACCCCTGCATCGGGGTTGTCTCGCGCCGAACGGGGGGGGGGGGTGAAAAAAAAAAACCGTTTCGGCGCGGGACAACCCCTTTAAGGCTTGGTTCACAGGAACGGGTTGGATTCCGCATGCAGGAAGCCCTCCAAACCTGACTTGTCTATATTGCAAATGACCGCGACGGTTCAGAGGCGGTCAAGTGCGGTACAGTTGGTTGGTTTGTATTTCTCGTGCCGTCGCTTAGTGATGACGCGGGCACCTGCAGCCCATATGTAATGTTGTTTCTCGTATCGTTTTTGGATTCAAGAAAAATACAAAGGGAAAGACTTTTACTTCTCACTACCTGCTGGATCTACTTCTGGCTTTGTCTAAAAAAATATAGCATGACAAACTGCCACAAAAATTCTGGCTTTTTGGAAAAAAAAATTGAAAATGTATGAAACTACCCATAAATAGTCACCGTAGAAATAAAGTATTACCACTTTCTAGTATATTTTGTTTCAATTTCTTAACATTTTCAAAGTATTTGGTGTTGGTGAATAGGAACAGTCTTGAATAGTAATACACAGCTATTCCTGCGCCATTGAGAAGTGGATGCAGTCGGGTCCGGTGTAGGCAGCAAACTTTCAGAGATTTGTGAAGCTGCTGCTAGATTTGGCTCACAGAACATCCCCTATACTGGATACATTGTATCGGTATTAGTGTATCTTGACGCCACCAGGAACTCCTGGTGGAGTCAAGATTCACACTGTGGCAACGCCCCCTGTACCCTGATTGGCTCCACATGTGCTTAGGCTGCAGGTTGTGGAAGGGCAGTAGAGATGTTAAGAAAAGCAATACAACGTCCCCAAGTGCAGAAGATATATAGTGGGGCGATCTGTAGCAAGGGTTTCCCCCGGCGCTGAACCTGAAGCCGCAACCCCCCGTAATCTTCCAAGCGGTAGTTTTAAAGCTGGGAGGTAAATGCGGGCAGAAGCTACTGGTTCGCTGCACTCGCTATCCCCCTATCCCCATCTCACAGTTAAATCACGGGGCGCTTCAGGGGGTGCAGTGGCCGTTGTGCAGCGATGTGCGCTGGTGTAAGTGTCCCGTCGCTGCTGTTCTGCCCTCAGCGGCTGTCAGCTATGAGGACACCCCTGTCTTCAGTCCACACTGTACTGTGATGTGTGGCAGTCGGCACTCCAGGGACCCCGCTGCTGTAAGTGTGCTGCATGTTCCATGTTTGCATGTGCGCCCCTGTGCTCTCAGCTGCTGTCCACACACCCCTTGTCACAATTATGGGGGAAGAGAGGCCATAGAACTCGCCATCCGCCTTTTGAGGGAGCCAGGGACCCCTGGCAGTAAATCGCCAATGGGGAACCGTATGCAGACCCTAGTAAAGGACCTTCAAGTGCCTTGACGAATCCAGACAATCGTCAGCTAGGGGTGTGAGAGGGGCGTTCCCCCTGTCAAACGCCAAGCTTCCTGGTGGCGTCAAGATACACTAATACCCATTGCATCTACTTCACAGCTAAGAACAGGACCTGCTATGTACAGGTTCTCGGCCTCTCAATGTAAACCATACTATTCTCATTCACTGCCCGCAAACTAATAATCTTGAAATTCTGAGTAACCAAAAGTATTTTAGAAAGCTCTAGAACTTCTCATTTATAAAGGATTTAAAAGGGATTGTGCTCAGTCTCTCCCAGAATGCAGGACCAGCGGCAGACAGCTGACTGCCCTGGGTGCAGCTCTCTGCACCCCATGACGATCAGCTGCTTTTACTTGGGAAAGCCATGCATGCTGCAGGGAAAATGTATCATCCAATGTTCACCGACACTCTGCAAGGAACATCCGTGATATTTACAGTAGCAACAATATGGATGACCTTCTCAAAATCTCATACGCATGCTGCTGCAAAAATCTACACTAAGGCCGGATTACAAAATCGCCGTCCGCGTGGAAGATTTGCAGCAAATCGTGGGCATTGTGAAGCATATAGTTTTGTTTTTTCGTTCAAACCCGTGGATACATATTGCAGCATACTCTTATTTAGCTGCAGACTGTGCAGACAACCTCCATTGAAGTCAATAGAGGACATACAACAATCAAATCACATTGCACATGGGCTTCGGGTCCGAGCAACTGTGCGGCAAATACAAATATTGGAAAAAAATCTGTACTACACATGACTGACAGCGAGCGTAAGCGGTCATTCGCAATACAGGTACGCATGTTCCCTGGACGGGGTCACAGCCTGAATCCGCTGCTGGGTCCGGCTCGGCCCATGTGAAGCCGGCCAAAATTAGTGTGGAAGTTGATTTTGTGGTACGGAATTCAAATTTGCAGCATGTCAATTTTAGCAGCGGATTTGCTGTGTGGATTCCACCCCTTCAAATGAGGGGATGAATTCCGCACCAAAGCCCACACCAAATGGAATGGATTTTGACATGGACCTCATGCTGCCAATTTGCTGTGGACACTCCAGTGAATTCCACCCCATGTGAACATGGCCTAACAGGATGGAGCAAGGTCCACCAGAACACTGGGCGACTATTCTTGGTCCCAGAGGAAGCTCCTTAGGCCTCATGTCCACGGGAAAAATCAGGCCCGCTACGGATTCTCCATGGAGAATCTGCAGCGGGTCCCTCCTGCCCCGAGGACATGAGCGCTGAAAATAGGAATTTAAAAGAATTTACCCATCCGTAGCTGGCAGGGAAAGCCTTCTCTTCCTCACGGCCGGATCTTCTTTTTCGGCCGGCGGATGAACTCGTCACGGCTGCGGCACGTCGCCGACGTGCTGCGCGCATGCGCTGGGCACATCCGCCGAGCCGAAGCAAGAAAGATGCGGCCGTGAGGAAGAGAAGACCTTCCCCGCCCGCTCCGGATGGGTAAATTCTTTTAAATTCCTATTTTAGGTCTCCCGCGGATCCGGACGGCTTCCATAGGCTTCAATAGAAGCCCGCGGGAGCCGTCCCCGCGGGAGACCCGCACGAAAATGGAGCATGGTCCAGATTTTTTCATGCTCCATTTTTTTAAAATCCCTTTTATTGACCATCCGCGGGTATTTATCTACCCGCGGGTGGTCAATGCATCCCTATGGGGTGCGGATCCACGGGCAGGAGAAGAGTTAAAATCCGCTGCGGATTTTAATTCTTCTTTTGCCCGTGGACATGAGGCCTTAAAGTAACAGTCCAGTTCAGAAGACCACACCGAAAAATCTATTCTATAATTTAAGCATGTAGCCTTGCCTTCCTTTACGAAAAGTGTATATATAAATTTTTTTTATTTTTTTTAAATTTTTTTAGAAGGATCAATTAAATCCAAAAAGCCGTCCGTTTCGTGGTATGTCGGAGGAAGAGGTGTTCACAGAGGTAGCCAATCTGTTCCGTGGACAAGAGGATCTACTCTCTGAATTTGGCCAGTTCCTTCCAGAGGCGAAGAGATCCTTGGTAAATTTGTGTTTTGGGTTTTGTTTTTTTCTGAAATATACATTTTTAGCCCTTTTCAAATTACTGTAATTTTTTTAATTCTTTTTTTTTTTATCTAGTTCACTGGAAATGGAGCATGTGATCTTGGTAATGCCAGAAAAATGGAGTATCAGCGTAACCTAGAAAGTCGAAAACGCTCAAGATCTTTCCTTTTACGCCCCATGTCTTGTCCTTCCAAGGTAAGGTGTTACTATTCTCTGGAGGGTTATGCTTTTAGTAATGAGCTCGTGGGGCTTTTTATGCTTTAACTTCCCTTGTCTTTCACTAGAAAAAAATGAAGATGCGAAAGTCCAAAGACCAGTCAGTGGCAAGTGTGGGCAAGTACGGTACACTGCAGGAATTCTCCTTCTTCAATAAGGCAAGTGGAAATGAATTTTTAAATCGTATGAATGAAGACGGCTGCAGGCATGCGCGGACGTCTTTCTATTCATCCACTGCCTGGATGCAGAAGCATCACCTGGCATTATGGAGGTTGAATCGTTGGTCCTTCCGCAGACAGACTTGCTTGCCCATATGATGCTATGCTGAGGCATTATTAGATTGTACAGGGGAAGGGAAAGCCGTGTGAAATCGAACATGGTGTCGGATCAAAAGTAGACAGGAGGCTGAGAGTATCAAGATCTGAACTTTTATGTATCTTGTAATCAGGTGGGGGGACGTAATGTTGGAAAGCTGTCTTTAAGCCCTTCCCGACTGCTTCATGCGAATAAATGGTAGCTAGCAATGTGCCAGTTTGCTGAGCTGCTGTATATTAATTCCCCCCCTTCCATCAGTGATCACAGGCTTGCTGCTATGGCTGTAATTAACACCTTCCAGTACAGGTGCCATGATCAGGAGCTGATTAGTTTCACGTCCTGATAACGGCACCTGTATCAGAAGCTGGTAATTACAGCCATAGCAGGAGCTTTGAAGACACAACAGCCTGAGATCCTCTGGTCCTGGCAGCACAGGAATGATCAGTTCCTGCCGTGGAGAGCCAGCGGATGGCCTCCCTCTGCCGGCTTGGAGGAATGCCGAGAGGATGCGATGTGCAGCCTTTCTATATGGCGCTAGATATAGATTGCTGTTAACAAGGATTTAATGGGCTGTCGCCAATAGATCACCGTTATCGGTGGCCTGTATAGGGAGATAACGGGGACACCCAGATAATGTGCTGCTTGCTAACCCGTGTCTATATAGTAGTAAGCAAGTAAGGGAGATGGATCAATATCTATGCTGGGAAGGCATATTGGAAGGCAGCATTCCTGCAAGTCAATGTTAGACTCTTTATACAAGCATTGTAAAAATGACTTTCAATTCCCAGTCATTATTACAAGGCTTGTATAAAGAGTCTAGCATTGACTTGCAGGAATGTTGTCTTCCGATAGGTGGCGCTGCAGAGGTATTGTTTCATCTCCCTTATTTGCATATTATCCAGAGGAGCATGAATGGCCTTATAAGTTTTCTCACTCACTTTCTAAGCGCTCTCCCTATGAGCTCCTGTCCCCTGGCGATAGTTCATTGCGTTATCCCGTTACTATGGAAAGCGCAGCCCCAACGTCCAAGAGCAGAAAATCATAGCGATTCTCCGCTCACGGGATTCAAATAGCCGCGATTCTCCGCCGTGAGTCTATCCTTAAGATATGCTCAGCGCGGAGACCTGACAGCTCGCCCCCCCCTGCTCCCCCGCGGTGGAATATCGCAAATGATATTCCGTCACGGCCGTGAACAGGGGCCTAAGGAGAAAAGATGGCATTCCTGACCTGTATATTGGTAAAACGTGTTAAAAAAAAATAAGTAAAATGACTTGTCCTCCCTCTTAAAAAAAAAAAAAAAATTGTGAACCTCTGCAATCCCACGCCACTTGCATCCATTTCAAATATCCTCTTCTGCATGGAAGCTTTTTGCATGAGTGTGAGGTGCTTATTTATTAATGCGTCCCTGTCACGAGGAATGTATGTTACAAAAGACATACTTAAAACACAACTCCCAGACACCACCGATCGGACTCTTACTGAGACACAATCTGCTTTTGTCCCTTTAACCCTTTCCAATCCACTGTCTGACGTGTAAAGACATTCTGATTGAAGGCTGTACAGCTCCAATGTCGGAAGACGTCCGGCAGGGTATTCTTACTGTAGATTACTGGCCGCTCTGTTGTCAGGGGCCTCTCCAGTATGTCCCACACCGCAGTGCTGGCTGTAGCCAGCAGATGGCACCATTGTATAATGGCGGAAAGAGAAAGCCCCATAGGAAACCCTGAATCCAAAATTGGATTGCAAAGGGTTAAAGAGAAAAAAATTCTGTATGTGGATGATTATTATCCATGTACAGAGGCTGCGTCTGAAGCTATTGAGGTAGATACATCTATAGCTACAATAGACAACGACATTATACATTA
This sequence comes from Eleutherodactylus coqui, assembly GCF_035609145.1. Lineage (NCBI taxonomy): Eukaryota > Metazoa > Chordata > Amphibia > Anura > Eleutherodactylidae > Eleutherodactylus > Eleutherodactylus coqui. Next base: position 264,039,460 of record NC_089841.1, on the reverse strand, counting down.
CGCAATAAACACTGGAGAACAATAGGGAAAAATTTCGAGGGTTAACAGTAATCGAAAAAGCTAGTGTTACCTAGGTTATTCCTTTCTGTCTAAAACTCCTGTCTTTTTTTTTTTATTTATTTATATTTCGGACTCTCCCCCCACCCCTCCCCCCTCCTCCTCCAGCTGGTCTCAATCTCTGACTAGCTCAGATTTATTTGGGGTTATGCTGTCTGAGACTAGTCAATTTCAGAGTCTTGAGTGATGCTGTTGCCCAATTCTTGCCATAGAAACTGACTAGAGGGGAACACAGAAACTCCTTTCACAGCTCCTGTCAAACAGTTATAACAGAGGAGATCACAGCTCATCCTACTGACTGTGTATACTTGTGGCCCATAGGATTTTTGGGTGAATACAGAAGGTAGTTATAATTAAATTGTCCTCCCAGCAGGCAGAATGGTATTGGCTCTAGCTAATGGTGTGCTGATGCATTGTGGGATAGATTTGAAAGTGAAAGTAAAAAAATCTCACTCTCAAGATAGTGCCTGATAAGCAATCAGGTGAGGGGGCAGGGATTGACAAAACATTTTTCAGAGTGGTCCTTGAACATACTGTACAGTGGTACCTTGGCTTGCTGGTGTCTGAGCTTGCCAGCTTCTTGACTTGCGAGCAGGCTCTCCCCCGAATTTTTACTCTGATTTAAGAGCAAAAACTCGGGTTACGAGCCCCTGCTTCTGCATTCCATCAGAGATAGGTGACGTCACTGCCCATGCGCAGTGCCGCCGCTGTCTCTGGGAATCCGTGGTTACGTCACACGGCGCAGCAGCCAATCAGAGGCCATGTTATAGGGGTGAACTGCAGAACCTCTTCAAATACAGCCACATCTCCAGCTCTCTCTAGTCCTTGTTAGTTCCTACTCCCGTCTGTCAGGGTGTCGTCTTGCTGTCACTGAATGGAAACCATTTACTACCAGGAACCCAATATCTGTATTGGTGATATTATGATGACATTTGTCCCCGACTCTTTACAAAAGGGAGATCTGATTTCTAGAATGAGAGTTGTGATGGTGAACAGGAACAATTTCATCTTGTGTCATTCCATGATAGCAAGCAGAGATACTGAAAAAAACCCAAAAGGAATTGATTCCGTGTTTTGGGGAGGCCCAGAACGGATTTAAGGGCCTTTCAATTCATTTCAATGGGGAAAATTGATTTGACATAAGGGTGTTTTGGATTAAGAGCTCCATTACGGAACGAATTAAACTGTTAAAGGGGTTGTCCCGCGCCGAAACGTTTTTGTTTGTTTTTTTCAACCCTCTCCAATCCACTGTCTGACCTCTGAAGACATTATGATTTAAGGCTGTACAGCTCCGATGTTGGAAGACGTCCGTCAGGGTTCTCTTACTGTATATTGCCAGCCTCTCCGCTGTCGGAGCCTATCCAACCTGTCACCTCATGCAGTACTGGCTTTAGCCAGCAGATAGCGCTGTTGTATAACGGCAGAAAAAGAGTAAGCCCCCTAGGAAAACCAGGATACAAATTGGATTGGAAAGGGTTAAAAATATTGTGTTAATTTGCCTGTTCATAATGTCAATGGAATTGTCATTCATTTTACAGAGTAGGCCTGGGTATAATTCCTCTTAATAAACTTTGGAATAAGTCTTGTGTAAAATGTGTGTTTGTTGACCCGCACCATCTTCCCCATACCTTATTGAATTTTTTAGGGCATTTTCTGTTTTTATAGACTATTTTCTCGTATGGCATGGTAAAATTGGTGATCTTCTACCATTTTGAGAGTGTCGGAGGGCGCCTATCCATCCAGCGTAAGGCTATAGCTTTACGGGCATAAAATAATACTTTGATGAGAAATATCTTGTCGTGGTGTCGCCATTGTTCTTCGTCTAGAATACCTAGCAGACATATTGCTGGATCAGGTGGTACCGGTAGTCACAAGAGTTAAGTTAGGAACTCTGTAACTCTCTCCCAGTACGTGTAAACCGCTGGGCAGCGCCAAATTAGGTGGTTAAAATTTGCGTTGGGTGCCCGGCAGCAATGGCATTGACTAGTGGTCGTTCTATTCATTTTGTGAAGCCTGATTGGTGTCAAGTAACGCTGGTGTAGAATATACAATTGAGTTAGTTTATTGTTTGCGGCTGGAGATACCATAGTGCAGGGGTGTCAAACTCATTTTCTCCGAGGGCCACATCAGCCTTATGGTTGCCTTCAAAGGGCCGATTCTAATTGTAAGACAGTAAAAGTAAACCCCACAGTGGCCCGATTGGTAATAAGGTCCTCCATAGGGGCCAGTGACGCACACATTCTGCGCATACACGGGCGCAGGCGCACACCATTCTGCGCGCACACACGGGCGCAGGCGCACACCATTCTGCACGCACACACGGGCGCAGGCGCACACCATTCTGCGCGCACACACGGGCGCAGGCGCACACCATTCTGCGCGCACACACGGGCGCAGGCGCACACCATTCTGCGCGCACACACGGGCGCAGGCGCACACCATTCTGCGCGCACACACGGGCGCAGGCGCACACCATTCTGCGCGCACACACGGGCGCAGGCGCACACCATTCTGCGCGCACACACCATTCTGCGCGCACACGCGGGCGCAGGCGCACACCATTCTGCGCGCACACACCATTCTGCGCGCGCACACGGGCGCAGGCGCACACACCATTCTGCGCGCGCACACGGGCGCAGGCGCACACACCATTCTGCGCGCGCACACGGGCGCAGGCGCACACACCATTCTGCGCGCGCACACGGGCGCAGGCGCACACACCATTCTGCGCGCGCACACGGGCGCAGGCGCACACCATTCTGCGCGCGCACACGGGCGCAGGCGCACACCATTCTGCGCGCGCACACGGGCGCAGGCGCACACCATTCTGCGCGCGCACACGGGCGCAGGCGCACACCATTCTGCGCGCGCACACGGGCGCAGGCGCACACCATTCTGCGCGCACACACGGGCGCAGGCGCACACCATTCTGCGCGCACACACGGGCGCAGGCGCGCACACGGGCGCAGGCGCACACCATTCTGCGCGCACACACAGGCGCACACATTCTAAACATATACGCACACCATTAGACATATACACGTACACACACACAAGGACACTTCTGCATTTTGACACACATTTATACTTACCTGCATCCAATATGGTCTCACTGGCAGGTATACCGGCTGCTCTCAGTCGTTCTTGGGGCGGTGAGAGGAGGTCAGCGCTCACCAGGCGCTCACCCTGCAGCTGCTCCTCCTCAGCGTCGCTCTAGAGATCAAGCTCTCTGCAGTCATCTTCCCTCCTCCGGCCGTTGTCAGTCTATCGGCACTCCTCTGTTACTGTCTGCACTAGACAGAACAAGCCAATAGAAGATCATCTACTGGCAGCAGCACGGAGGGGGAGGGAAGTTACTGCACAACCGGCGGGCCTCAGAAAATGAGGCGGCGGGCCGGATTCGGCCCGCGGGCCTTGTGTTTGACACCTGTGCCATAGTGTATGTGGACATTGTAGTCTCCCAAGGCGATAAGTTCTTTCCATTTCTCTATCACTGTCATTGGTGCATCAGGAATCTTGGAATGTAGTAAGTGAGTATATATCACCGAAATTAGGCCTTTGGGTCCTTGGGTGTGCAATATGCCTATTAATGGGTGTAGAGAAGAAGGTTGTCTGGGCTCTGGGAATTGTGCTCTTAAGACGTGTCTAAGCTGGAGGTATCTGAAAAAACCCACTCTAGGGACTTGGTATAGTTGCAGCTGCTCGAAGGAGGCCAATACTCCGTCAATGTATAGATGTTCCAATGTGACTCTCAGATTTGACCAGAACTGCCTATCTGGCAGGTTCATCAGGTGTGGTAATGCTCTGTTATCTCATAGGGGGGTTTCCAGAGGAATGTCCTTTTGTTTGGTCAGTAGCTTACATGTTAGCCACACATTTGTTGCGAGTCTATGGATGGGCAGCATTTGTCTGGTCAGTAGTCCTGGTTTTTCCAGGAGGATCCAGAATGATATTTCTGAGAGGCAAAAAAAAACCATCAAGTGGTGGTCGGCGTTGGGGAGAGGAGATCCCGACAGCCAGTGACGGATAGATCTGATCTGTCCCGCTAGGTAATATAGTTTAAAGTCTGGTAACGCCATTCCTGCCATTTCCTCAGGTCTTTGTAGGGTGTCCATGCGGAGTTTGGCTCTAGATTTCCCCCAGATGAAGGATACTATTAACGAGTTAGTCTTTTTGAAGAACTTCTGTGGTATAGTTGTTTCTGCGTTCTCTAGACAATATAAACAGGTAGATGTAGTTTATATCATGTCATTTCCATTATTGTCCCGTGCTGCCATGATCAATTCATAAACGTAAACCAACTAACTAACCTTCTGGGCACCGAGGTCATTCCACCACTCTCTGGACTTTATATTCTACATGAATATTGGGGTTTTAAATCGAAAATTTGCCAGTTATTGGTATTAAAATTATATCCCGACCTCCATTAAAGGGGTTGTCCCGCGCCAAAATGGGGTTTTTTTTTTTCAACCCCCCCTCCCCCTGTTCGGCGCGAGACAACCCCGATGCAGGGGTTAAAAAAGAACACCGCACAGCGCTTACCTGAATCCCCGCGCTCCGGTGACTTCTTACTTACCCGGTGAAGATGGCCGCCGGGATCTTCACCCTCGGTGGACCGCAGGGCTTCTGTGCGGTCCATTGCCGATTCCAGCCTCCTGATTGGTTGGAATCGGCATGTGACAGGGCGGAGCTACACGGAGCCCCATTGAGGAAAGAAGAAGACCCGGACTGCGCAAGCGCGGCTAATTTGGCCATTAGACAGCGAAAATTAGTCGGCTCCATGGAAACGAGGACGCTAGCAACGGAGCAGGTAAGTGAATAACTTCTTATAACTTCTGTATGGCTCATATTTAATGCACAATGTACATTACAAAGTGCATTAATATGGCCATACAGAAGTGTATAGACCCACTTGCTGCCGCGGGATAACCCCTTTAAGCTCTCTCTCACTGTCGTTCTTTTTCTTCTCCCCTCCCTTAGTCTATTCTTAATCTATCCAACTGGTTTGGGTCATGTAGTTTAAGGTACCATGAGGTATCCTTGAATGGCTTCCTACATTCTACGATCTCTTGTGTGATGAGACATTCTTCAATGAACAGACGCCATTTTTAAAAACACCTGAAGCCTGTGACTCCACTCTGTGATCTAATTCCAATCTTTCCATACACTTGTCTGAGTTGGTGTGTTATGTCTGTGAGTGATGGAGTTAGCGGCTGAAGCCATTGTGTTTAATAGGCAACATTTGCTTACTAGAAGAGCAGCATGGATCAAATGCCTTGATTGTAGTTCAGCAGGGAGACAATGAAATGTAACAACCTGCAGTGTCAATGGTAGTAAGATTGTTTTATGGACCTTGTCTATTAGTGTCTTATCCCTGCCCAATATCTTTGAGCTTCAGGACAGCTCCATAAACTATGGGACATGTTTGTTTTTGACACATTTAGGGCAGGCCAGCAGTCTGCATTGGGACGTAGTGGGATATCACAACCATATATGGCCCTATGTATGATTTTTAAACTGGGTTTCTTCTCTCTCTTTCATTGGAAATGTCTTTGCGCATTGCTGACCAGCCATCCGTGATTTTCTGGGTCATTGATTTCTTCTGACCATTTTTTAAAAAATTGATGAGCTATCGAATGCCGCATTGTTTAACCTGAAAACTCGCTATAAACTAGAGAGGGGGTGCTTTCGCGAGGGGGAGGAGATTAAGAGGTCTAGCGGGTTAAAGATATGTTCTTTACCCATTTGTCATAAGTTGGTGAGTATAAACCCTCTCAATTGCGCATAGTAGAGGAAGTGTGTGTTTGGGAGCTCAAAGGCTTCTTGGAGTTCCGAGAACGTTTGTAGTCTAGGCTCCTGGGGATGTAATGTATGTTGCACGGTCTCTAGACCTTTAGTTTGCCATTGTGTAAATCATTTGCTTTCCCGTCCCTCTTTGAATTCTGGGTGTCTCTATATCTTCATATGCTTTGAAATTTTAAAGGGTAGCCTATATGCCTTTCTCACAGTCTTCCAGGTTGCAATCGTGTCTTTAGCCACAAGTGATTGTCTGACCAAAGGTGGAAGATTTGAGAAGCTGGCGTGCGGAAGAGCATTTTAGATCCCATGGAGAGAGAAGGTCTGCTTCCAAAGAGAAACTTGAAAAATAATTAGTACCCTGGAGCCGGCCAAGGGAGTGTCGGAACAAACTAGCCAGGTTGTAGGTTCTTGCGTTTAGGAAATTCAGTACCGCCTCTATGTTTCGGAAGCATCAGTTTCTTCAGTGCTATTCTCGGACGCTTATTGTTCCATATAAATGAGCAATAAGCCGCATGGAGCTTCCCAATGTCTTCACGCTTCAAAAGTAAAGGGATCGTTTGGAGGGGGTATAAGGGCTCATGTCCACGGGCAAAAGAAGAATTAAAATCCGCAGCAGATTTTAACTCTTCTCCTGCCCGCGGATCCGCACCCCATAGGGATGCATTGACCACCCGCGGGTAGATAAATACCCGCGGATGGTCAATAAAAGGGATTTAAAAAAAAATGGAGCATGAAAAAATCTGGACCATGCTCCATTTTCGTGCGGGTCTCCCGCGGGGACGGCTCCCGCGGGCTTCTATTGAAGCCTATGGAAGCCGTCCGGATCCGCGGGAGACCTAAAATAGGAATTTAAAAGAATTTACTCATCCGGAGCGGGCCGGGAAGGTCTTCTCTTCCTCACGGCCGCATCTTTCTTGCTTTGGCTCGGCAGATGTGCCTGGCGCATGCGTGCGCGGCACGTCTGCGACGTGCCGCCGGCGTGACGAGTTCATCCGCCGGCCGAAAAAGAAGATCCGGCCGTGAGGAAGAGAAGACTTTCCCCGCCCGCTCCGGATGAGTAAATTCTTTTAAATTCCTATTTTCAGCGCTCATGTCCGCGGGGCAGGAGGGACCCGCTGCAGATTCTACATGGAGAATCCGGAGCGGGCCTGATTTTCCCCGTGGACATGAGGCCTAAGAGTTTTTAGGAAAACTGATCATTAAGTGAAACGACCCAGGAAAGATAGTGGTAGATTATTCCATATCAAGTATTAAAGGATGGTAGGTAAGTGTGTATATTGACTCAGTTTTTCCCTATGTATATTCCCAAATATTTGACTGATTTAGCTAAAGTAATGGAAAGTTTGGCATCTATCATGCCCTTCTGTAGTTCGCATTTTGATACGTTGATTTTAAATCCTGACTGTTTGCCAAAAGGATCAAAAATAGCGAAAACATTTGTGAGGTCCCTATTAGGACGGACCAGGGCCAGCAAAAAACATGGATTTGACTGTAGATTTGGCTATTGCTATACCTCCTATGTCTTTCCTGCCTTCCAGGACCCGGATCAGAGATTCAATGGCTGTTACATAATAACTGGGATAGAGGACATCCCTGTCTGGTGCCTTTTTGAAGTGAGAACCTCGGAGACAGGAACCCTGGCACATAAATGCGAGCCGTCAGTGAAGTATATAAATTCCATATATAGGTACAAAGGTTCCCGCAAACCTCCCCGAGCCACTCTCCTAAGATATTATCAGAGGCTTTCTCGGGCGTCTATAGTTAATCTCACTGGGGACGGGTGCAGCTGGGGACGGAGTTTTATTTCGTCGAGAACCGACAGTATTCTGCAAACTGCTGACCTATCTTTCACAAACCCTGTCTGCAGGGGTGAGATTGGGCGCGGGAGGATGGTGGCCAATGGGTCCACCATGACTTTAGACAGTATTTTTAAGTTGTTTATCAGGGATATCGGAAGTTATGCTGATGGATTAGTGAAGTCTTTGTCAGGTTTGGGGAGCAGTTTAATGTATGCAATGTTCATCTCAGCGGGGACAGGAATATTTTGTGTGTAACCGTTATATCGTTTTTCCAGTATGGGGACCATGTGGTCTTTCAGAGTTTTTAAAGAATTCCTCCGTATAGCCATCAGGGCCTGGTGCTTGATTGGATTTCAGGTTGTGTATTGCTTCCCCGACTTCTGCTTGTGATATAAGGGAGTTGGGTAATTCTCTCTCCTCTGTTAGTGAAGGCATTGAAATATCAGGAGGAAGAAACGCTGCAATATCTGGATTTTTTAGGATTTTGCGAGTAAAGTCGGGCATATTCATTACAGAGTATTTCCGTGGTTACGTTAGGGTGATTTCGCATTTTTAACACTAGCCAATGGATTGCAGTAGCTACTACTGAAAACGTCCTCAGTAAATCCACAGATTATGGCCCAAAGGCAAGAGCATGTTGTATGAGCAGAGGCCCCGCTGCATCACTTAACCCCTTGAGTGGCACGCCCGGAAATTGGGCCGAGCTCCACTGCTCATAGCGATACAGCCCGGAAGATTTCCGGGCTATGTATCACTATGGGAGCTGCAGAGCACAATGCCACAAGCTGTGACAGTGTACTCTGCCTGCACAGACCCACAGAACAAAGCAAGGGCTTTGAAAAACCAGCAGAAGATATTGCCGGCATACCTGCAATGTCCTGCTTTGTTTACAGGTTGCCATAGAGACCATCGGCTTGTCAGAAGCAAGCCGATGGTCTCTATGGCAGGGAGAGCTGGTGCTTGGCTATCAGAGGACAGCTAGGTACCTGCTCTTAAAGCAGAGATCAGAGAAAACCTCCGATCTCTGCTGTTAACCCTTTACATGCTGCAGTCTATGTGACTGCAGCATGTAAAGGGCTGTCACCATCAGACCCCCGGAATGTGATCAGGGGGTCCTGATGGGTCCCTGTGGAAGTCCCCTAAAGGGACAAAAAAAAAAAAAAAGTTAAAAAAAAAAAGTTACAAAAGTATTAAAAAAAAATTATTAAAACACTTGTCTCCCTTTACTTTTGTAAAAAATCAAAAATACAATCACATGTGGTATCTGTGCGTCGTAATGACCCAAAGAAGGAAGTTAATGCATTATTTAACCCCTTAATGACATGGCCCCTTTTTTTCTTTTTTCCCCATTTCTTTTTTTCCTCCCCCCTGTTTAAAAAATCACAACTTGTCCCGCAAAAAGCAAGCCCTCATATGGCCATGTCAATGGAAAAATGAAAAGTTATGGCTCTTGAGACGCAACTGCAAAATTAGTTGAAATTCAATGATTAGACCATTTTAAAAAACCTGCCCTGGTGGGCACGACAGGGTGGTAGGAAACCCGCCACTCAAGGGGTTAATAGGCTTGACAGCACTTTTTGAGCGTATCGGGTGAGAACTCTTTAGCTGAGTGGGCGGATAACCGCGGATCACACCATTGACAACGTGTGCTGGTCACGGCTCCCACCTTCTAGTATCTGCACAATGACATCTGTACAGATCACAGATAATGCCTAGAGCAGTTTGTCATGGAAGTCAATGTGGGGAAGATCTATCAAAACTGGTGGAGAGGTTGGCCATAGCAAATCGGTCAGATTGTTGACATCTGTTTTCAAAAGGCCTCCGAATTTTGAATCCAATTGGTTCCTACAGCAACTGCACAACTTCTCCTTCACATTAGTTTTGATACAGTTTCCCTAAAGAGTCGTTCTATGACTGTACAGTAAGTCTGCTCATGTAAATGTTTTATTATACATTTTCAATCGCACAAACATCTGCAAGCGGATCATCTTTTTAAAAAGAGGTTGTCTGATCCTTAAATGTGGCTCCGGGGAAAACACAAATTTTCCATCATTGTCCTTCTCACCTGATTGCCTGTCACACTCTGGATAGTTATCTCGCTTGGACGACGAGGGTCTGTAGCGCCAATCTAGAATGACCCCAACCGGGAGCATTGTTCCATTCAGTGTTGATGTCAGAGGAGGTACCGTTGGCTATCTGTTGCAGCCACAAGCGCCACAGACAACCAGGAGGCCTCCCGCCATCCGGCAAGGGGTTGTTGTCTCTCGATTTTCCTAGCAATTGCTGCGGTTAGAGCACCGTGAGCCGCATGTTTGGATGTCTCCTATGTATATTGCTTTCACTTTATGCAGTGCAGCCCCCTGTCTTGATGGCTATCAGACACCATCTTGATGTAGAGATTTGTCTCTGCTTTCTCTTTCACTATTCTGTGCTATCAATCCCATGATGCATTGGCACAACAACATGAGCAGCTACAGCCTCTACCATTTCTGCCTGCAAGGAGGACAATGTAATTACCATCAGTGTTTTATATTAATTTTAATAAGATCTAGACCATAAGTATATCATCAGGGGGGATGAACTGTGATCTCCTTCATTATAACTGTGTGACAGGAGCCTCTAATCATTAGGAACTGTGATAGGAGTGTCTGTGTCCCTCTCTAAAGAAGTTATACTGCCTGAAAAAAACACACTAATTTAAGAGCACATAAACAAGTAAATTTGAGCTGATTAGAATTGAGATCACATGACTACATGAAGAGTAGAAATCCAGGAGCTTCAGGTAGAAAGAAGTAACCAAGGTAACGCTAGCTGCCTTATATATGGGGGGATAGTTACATTAACATTTTCTTCAACAGTCTCACTGCCAGGGTTTTTCCCACATTCTGTATAATTGGCCGCCAGGATCATTTTCATACTTTTTGACATGTATAAATTGTAATAAATTCATAGTAAATTCTGAAGCAGAGAGCTGGCACATAGTCCGAGGGCTGCTTGACACCTTCTACACACAGGCACCTTTATTCAATTTTGAATTAATGTACTTTTTCATTTAAAAAAAATACCTACATATTCAGGTTTGTGGCTAAAATAGTCACCCAGGTAAAAAAACTTGATGCACGTTATCTTCTAAAAATAAAAGTTCAACATGGCAGAGTTCATATATACCCTCTTAGGCCTACATATGGCTTCACAAAATGCAAAAAAAAACCCTAAAAAAAAAAAAGATTTAGAGCCCCAGTCCAAGGGCGAATTTTCACTGCGTTCCCCGCGCCGACAATCCAACCGTGGGAAAAGCAGTTCACGCTTTTCATAGCGTTTCTATGGAACGTGCAGACCCCCACCATCCGTCCACAAGCGGAGAATCATTGCGATTCTCCGCTCGTGGCCGGCAATTCGCAATATGCTGCGATTCTCCAAGGTGAGCCTATCTGTCAGGCTCACCGCGGAAGTCGTCTGCCGGCTCCAGCTCCCGGACAGTGGCTCCCGCGGTGGAGATTTGCCACGGGATTTCACAACGCCCGTGGACAGGCAGCCTTACACATCTTGAAAGTTGCACTCCTAAATCCTTTATATACACACATACCAAAGTTTTGTGAGTACCACCTGTGGATATTTTTTCATCCTATTATCAGTAGATGATACTTTCTTGCTACTTGAATTGCACATAATTGCCACTTACATGGATACGTTGGTATAACTTGACATATGGGTTATCCTCCTGTTGTTACAATTTGGCATATGTATGACCACTATGTTCTTCTGCACACATACACAGGGGGTAGGCAAAAATATGGAAACACCGTACGAAATGCATGTTGTCAGTTACATGGGATTATAAATCATATTGAACAATATTACCAGAAATGTTAACTATATCAAAAGAGCAGGTCGGTGCTAATGACTAAAATCCCATGTGGATCCCTCCTAATGGTCCGGGATCCAAACATATGTACTACAGCGGAGTTAGTAGGTGCTGTAGTTATTGCCTGATGCAATGATCTGTATGACTGCTCCAAGACAGCGTTCTGTGCAGCTAGTAGGGAATCATGGCAGAGCTGACGGAATTTCAACGCAGTCCAGTTGTTAGGGTCGTATGGTGGATGCTTCTGTAATAAAAGTGCCGAAAGTTTTTGCTGTGTAAGGCACAGTATCCAAGATTATAACCGCCTACAGTAACTGGAAAAACTGCATCCAACAAACTTTACCAGCGTGGACTCAAATGTGTGTTACGTGACGGGCAGACTATCATTGTGCTGGATATAAAGTAGTTACTTGCATGTTTTAAGGCACAAACCTGTTTGTAAAGCTATTCAGATGCTGAACAAGGCGACGGCTGAGATACCAGTTTCCTGGTGATGGGCTCCCTTTAAAAGTCAGCACTTCTGTTGAGGCTGGGGTATCTGAAATCCAATATAGATTAGCAGGAGAACAAGAGTGACCCACATATCAAAAATACTAAAGGGACAGATAATACTTAAAATTTGTGGTTCAAAAAATATTTTATTCACTGCCACATTAATATCGAAGCATACAGAATGGAAATACCATTATAATAAAGAAGTAGCAGTACAATACCCGTTCTGTTTTGCTATTCAGCTAGGCACATTTTAGGCAGCAGTTATAATATAGCTCCCCAGTACAACTTCCTCCGAAAGGAACCAACCGCCTGGGGAAAGTAAAGAGAAAAGGAAGAACGACAGAAACAATAGAGACAGGAAAGAAAAAGAAGGAAGGAGAAAACATAGGGTGGGGTGAGGTGGGGTGGGGTAAGGGAAGGGGATAGGGATAATCTGTCCACATTGATCATGGTTCCAGCTTGTTCTCTCAGTCCTATCATTGTCTAGTACATTTGGCAAGGGGTATCTCAGGCCAATCGGGGAATAAGGGCACCATTATCCAACCAGGTGTTCAGTTCTGGGGAGGAGCGGAACTGAAGCCACACCGCCTATACGGAGTAAAATTTGGTGAAACGCATCTCGTCCTTGGCACACTACTCCTCCATGTATTTTAGATTGTCTGGAGACTCTAACCACATTAATCTCGTGGGGGGAGTCGTGGACTTCCATTTCCTAGGAATGATTTGTCTCATGGCTAGCAAGAAAAAGCGCAACAAAGAGCCTTTTATGTGGGACATCGAGCCCGGGATCATAGATAACAAGGCGATTTCAGGGGTAAGGTTGATTACCTGTTTGCAGACCGTTGAATACAGCGCTCCTACCTCCTGCCAGAGTGGCTGAATTAGAGCACAGGACCACCACAAGTGTACTAAAGTCCCTCTCTCTCTAAGGCACCTCTGAGCTGGATTATATTTTCTCCAGCAGGTTTCGGGGTATTTTGTAGCTTCCAAATTGTATAGTGTGCACACATCATCGACCAGATCAGACACAAATGCTGGTCTAAAACTGGGAGAGTCTCTACAATGTGTAGAGCCTCAGCCTTTTTATTATAACACATGACACCTGCCCTTTAATGGGCGTGCGACAGATTACATCAGTAACATAAGATTCTCATTTGTCGGATCATATAGAATCTCCCGCCTCTCTGCCCACCCTTCCTCAAGCCCGATGTAGCTTGGACTTTGTCTTCTTAGCATGCAGGCAACCTTAAACAATGTCTGTGTACGTGGCAACTCATTGTTTAAATAGTGTCTGTGTGGGGGGGTGGAAGAGGGCTAGGAAAACACTCCGTATTGGACGAGTATACATATAACACTATGACCTTTAACTCTTAGAGGCTGTTTGTACAACTTTATGTACTCAGCTAACATTACACCACACATCTTTCACCATGCCATTGTCTAGCAAATACCATGATGAGATTGTGTGGCCATTATCCTCCACTAAGTTAAAAAGTCATTACAATAGCATAATACATTTGGTTTATACAAATCAATAGACATTTTATACTAACTAATCATGTCTATCACACCTCCAGCACAGATCCGGATACTGGGGGTACACTCTGGCCAACCGTTCGGGCGTCCTATACCATCGTGTCAGGATTTTATAGTTAAGTTCCTGCATCCTGCTGGATATATTCATCTTAAGTGTCATGACGTAAGCCTTTTTCCATAACTCACTCGAGAGGCCCAAACCCAAGTCCCTCTCCCAGGCCAACTCCAGTGTCCTGCTTCCCTCCGACGTCTCAGTCTCTAAGAGGGTTCTATATAAGAGGGAGATTTTCAGCGGAACGTCAGGACTTGATAAACAGGTCTTCTCAAAAGTAGTTATCGGTCTCCCCAAGTGTTGTACATTGCCAAGTGACCTCAGATAGTGACACAACTGCAAGTATTGATACCATGCTCCAGTCGGGGGGTCCCTTCCATCTAAAATCTCTTGCAAGGTTTTCAACCTATGGCCTATCATAACATCCAGAACTCGTGGGACCTGACTCGCTATCCTAGCTGTCAATGGGGTACCACGAAAAAAGGTTGGTACATCTGGGTTGCCTACCAGCGGAGTAAGAGGGCCTGGAGTGGATATCAGCCCTGACTTAATGGCAGGACCCACCCAAGCCCTCAGTATATTCTTTAAAAAAGGAGAGAACCCCAATTTCCTATATCCTTCACTACCTGGCAACCAGACGCACCCCAACCCCCCGAACGGAGCTGAATCTTGCTCCGCTACCACCCACTTTTTGCAAGTTCTGCTGTGAAACAGGTCTAGTACACATTTGGTCAGGGACGCCTTATAGTACAGAGCGAAATTTGAAACACCCATTCCTCCCATCTCTTTGGTACTAGTGAGGGATCTCCAATTCCGCCTGGGTCTACGATTTCCCCAGATAAACTTCATTATTGATCTTGTAATCTGAGACAGGAACGCTCCTGTTAGCTTTATGGGAACTGTTTGGAACATGTAAAGAAATTTAGGGAGAGAGTTCATTTTAATTGTGTTTATCCTTCTAAACCACGACAGTGGGAGGGTCTTCCACCTGTCAAGGTCTGCCTCCAGGGCCTTCAAAGGGAAATGCCAACTGTAGAGACTCCCTGTCAGTCCTAGGTAGCGTCACGTTAAGTATCTCGGATTTGTTTAAATTAACTTTAAAGTTAGATAATTTACCAAACGTCTCAAATTCTTTTAGGATACAGGTGCTATTCTAGGGTTGGCGACGTATACCAAGAGGTCGTCCGCATACAGTGCGATCTTATGTTCCGTCCAGCCAATCTCGATCCCCCGAATACTGCGATTAGCTTGCAACGCGTTCGCCAACGTCTCCATCACCAGAATATACAAGAAGGGGGACAGTGGACACCCCTGCCTGGTGCCATTGTTAATCTGCACCGGGCACGATAGCTGTCCATTAACACGGACTCTGGCAGTTGGGCCATGATAAAGGGCCATAATCTTACTCAAGAATTTTGGGCCTATGCCAATTTTCCTCAATGTCTCCTCAAGGAACCCCCAGTCCACCCTATCGAACGCTTTCTCAGCATCTACCGATAACAAACATAGGAGTTCTCTTGATCGGCGTGCCCTCGACACTATGGCTAAGGTTCTGATGGTGTTGTCCCCTGCCTCCCTCCCAGGAACAAATCCCACCTGGTCTTTATCTATCAACGAGGGAACAAGAGGCCGGAGACGGGCAGCAAGCATCCCAGAATAAATCTTGGTATCGATATTTAACAGGGAGATCGGCCTGTAGCTGCCGCAGTCGGATGGATCCTTTCCCGGCTTAGGTATGACGGTTATAATAGCCTGTAATGCCTGTTGAGGAAAAGGGCACCTCTGCGCAATGGCATTTAAGGCGTCCAGCATTACCGGCGCCAATGCTTCCCCACAAACTTTAAAGAAGCGTGGTGTAAAACCGTCCGGTCCGGGGCTTTTGCCTATCTTGAGGGTCTGGATAATGTCAGTCACCTCTTCTAGAGAGAAGTCTTCCTCTAGCATGCGTCTTTCAGCATCTGGGATGCCCTCAGGAGCATAATCTGATAAGTTTGTATCCCTTGCTTTGTTCTCTTCTTCGCTGGTCTCCCTCTGACCCCCAGACAGGTTGTGGTAGTATGAGTGAAAACTATCTAATATTTTAGTATTGGCGTGCACCTGTCCCTCCCTCCGAGATTGTATAGAAAAGACGTAAATCTGTGAAGATCTCGGATTGAGGATCCTGGCCAGACCCCTACTACACTTGTTACCATATTCATAAAAACTCCCTTTCGCTTTGTCTCTTTGGCAGAGCAAGGCTTGGTTCAGGAGGAGAAGGATCTTGTTACGAACGTCTGAGATTTCAGCATTTTTTTGATCTGTGGGCATAGCTTTATTACATGACTCCAAGAGACCCAGCCGGGCAGAAAGCCCCTCCAGGGCGTTAACTCTGTCCTTTTTTAGTCTCGCCCCTTGAGAGATAGATACCTCTCAATACGCACTTAAGCGCTTCCCACTTAAAGGGTGCTGGGGTGGCATCTAGAGCGTGATCATTTTTAAACTGCTCTATCACCCGCTGGATCTCCTGAAGACACACCGCATCATTCAACAGGTTGTCGTTAAGCCTCCAATTGTGGTTAACTCTCCCTCCCTGCCCCCCCCCTCCAGTGACCCCCAGACCGGAGCATGGTCTGACCACAAAAAGGATCCAATGGAACACTTAGGGCTGCGGTCTAGTAATCTATGGGAAATGAAGAGGTAGTCCAGGCGATGGTAACTATTATGGGCCGGTGAGTGGAAACTGTAATCCCTCTCTCTAGGATGTAAGACCCGCCACATGTCCACCAGACGTAGGTTGGTCAGCTCCCTCTGTAGTTATCGTGTTGCTGTGGAGGAAACCCCTGACTTACCACCTGACGAGTCAAGGTTAGGAATCCTACCCATGTTGAAGTCGCCTCCCAGGATTATGTTTGAGCCGTCCGCGAAGGTCGCCAAAGCCCCCAGCATCCGGATCCCGAAACGGACCTGTGCCTGATTTGGAAAATACACATTTGCAATCGTAAATATTTCAGTACCCAGTTGTATTTTCAGGAATAAATAACGCCCCTCTGTGTCTGCCTCAGATGAGATGAGTTGATGTGGAAGTTGTTTATGAATGGCTATGGAAGTACCTCCAGCTTTTTTCTCCGGGTGGGTGCTGTGATGCCAGGTGGTATAATGGCGATGTGCGAGCCCAGGTATTTTCCCGGTCTGAAAGTGTGTTTCCTGAAGTAACGCTATCATAATTTTGTGTTTGTGTAAGTAAATCTGTCCCCTCTTTGCTGGTTCGTTTAGGCCCCTTACATTAAAGGTGCCGAATGAGAGTCTTGCCATTATGTTATTGTCGTGTGATACTCCTTTGTAGCTGGACAGACAAGGGACCAGGAATGAAAAACAAAAGGATGGGAAAGGGAAAGACAAAAAAGAGAAAAGAAATAGAAAGTAGGAAAGAACATTGCTAACGGCATATAGCAGCCGCTGTTGCTCTCACGGTGAGCCCTGCTTGCTAGCGACTCGCTAGAGGTCACACTGTCGTGTGACAAGTCACCCAATAGGAGGAATTGGAGCACACCACAAGAAGGAACGCAGCCCCCGCTTACACCCACCCCCAAACTTATGTAGATGAATTGACCTCCAAGAGGTCTTCAATAATAATTTCCAGGCACTGGCAGCCCAAGAAGAAAAAACTTGTAATATAATCCCTCAAATAACTTCGCACTCCACCGTGTGGGCGAGAGGTCCCATAATTTAGAACTCAATCTGAATAAACGCACAATCTGACTCCTCCCTCCCCACCACAGAAACAGTGGGAGAGAGGGAGGTGGACAGGTGCGAGCCCCCTCAGTCAACCATCAGGTCTAACTTGCGACCCATCAGGGCCTCACAGTTCAAGTTCAGGTGGGATGTTCTCTTCCTCTGCGACGATCCCGTTGCCTCTTGGGCTGTGCTGTCTGCCACTGCTCTTGCGATGCTTGCGTGAGCAGAGTAGGAGGTGTAGGCCAATCAGGAAGCGCTACCATGGGTAATTCAAACACCCCTAAGAATTTGGGGAGGTCGCCTAATGTGCGGAAAACAGCCACTTTGACATCATTTTTCGCTGACAAGGAAAATGGAAAGCCCCAACGGTATTGAATATCCCGCTTTTTAAGTGCAGACAGGAGGGGTCTCAATGCTTTCTGCAGCTGAAGGGTGTGATGTGCCAAGTCCTGCAGTATTATGATTGATTTGCCGTCGGTCCTAAGAAATTCTGGCTGATCTCTTGCTTTGCGGAGTATGGCGTCTTTGTCCCTGTAAAAATGTATTCTGCATATTATGTCCCTGGGACGGTTGATATCGGAGGTCTTGGGACCTAACGCCCTGTGGATTTCAATAGGACGCTCAGGCGGTCAGCCCAGCAGGTGCTGAAAGAGGTCTTGTGCCCAGGCTTCCAGCTGGTTCCCTCCAGTGTGTCCCTGAAGTGCAGAGAGGCTGCTGCCTGTATTACTCACTGTAGTGCCGTCAGAGTCCCTGGAGCAGCCGTTATCTGCCTGCCCTTGTGGGGGAGATCCATTCTCTCTCTCCAGGCTGGCTGTGTCAGCAGTGAGAAGCTCTTCTCCTGGTCCTTCCACGTGGGTCTCCTGCACTAGGTGTCCTGGAGGGTCCGGCGCCATCTTGGATTGTTCTCTTGCAGAGCGTGGGGTGCTGAGAAAGCGCTCCAACACTCCACTATTTCCCTCCTCTGCTGCTGAATTGGGGCTGCCAGTCCTCCGCCGACCCATCTCTCCTGCTGGGGATCTCTCTGAGGAAGTTTGCCGATGCCTCAGGGCTTTTCACAGGGTAGGTGCTGCGGGAGCTCTCAGAAACTGTGACCTATCCTGCCATGTGCTGGCCACGCCCCCCTTTACTTAAAATTTGTGGAATGTACCGCATTTATCCAAGGGGATCACACCTTATTAAAAGGTCTCCAGTGTCTGCTATAATAAACTGAATTTTCTCACTCTGTTTAATTTGGTTCTTAAAGGGGTTGTCTCGCGCCGAAACGTTTTTTTTTGTTTTTTTTCCATAGGCATCCCCGTTCGGCGCAGGACAAACCCAAGGGATGTGTTAAAAAAAATATATATATATATATATATATATATATATATATATATATATATATATATATATATATATATATATATATATAATATATATATATATAACTTACCCGAATCCCCGCTCTGCGACTTCTTCTTTCTTCCTACTTCTTCCTTCACCAAGATGGCCGCCGGGATCTTCACCCACGATGCACCGCGGGTCTTCTCCCATGGTGCACCGTGGGCTCTGTGCGGTCCATTGACTATTCCAGCCTCCTGATTGGCTGGAATCGGCACACGTGACGGTGCGGAGCTACGAGGACCAGCTCTCCGGCACGAGCAGCCCCATTCACCAGGCAGAAGACCGCACAGCGCAAGCGCGTCTAAAAACACCAGAAGACATCAGAATTAGACGGATCCATGGCGACGGGGACGCTAGCAACGGAGCAGGTAAGTGAATAACTTCTGTATGGCTCATATTTAATGCAAGATGTACATTACAAAGTGCATTAATATGGCCATACAGAAGTGTATGACCCCACTTGCTTTCGCGGGACAACCCCTTTAAGTATAATTGTCTGATATTACAGGATAGCAGTTCTCCATTTATGGGCTCTCTAGCACAACTACCTTTGCATTAAAAGGTGAAATTGCACCCACAGTTTAATTTTGCAACTCATGCTGATAAATATTCAATATACTGCAATCAAAAAGTATTGCAGTGTATTGTAAAAGCAGCTGATTGATCGCAAGTTCAAGTTTTTCATGGGAACTTCAGAACATGTTTGGGGCTGCATTTCGACTATGAGTTTTTGTGAGCCTACCCCTTTTAATGGTCTGCAAAGTTTTCTGGAGCTATTGGTTTATTGTACTTCACTCATTGTCTTTTACAGCTTGTTTAGTGTAGAATTTACATGTACATTTTCCTTTTTAAGGTTCGGCGAGTTTTGAAGAGCCAGGAAGTTTATGAAAATTTTCTGCGATGCATAGCCCTCTTTAACCAGGAGCTGGTGTCTGGCTCAGAACTTTTGCAACTTGTCACACCTTTTTTAGGGTAAGTTTAAAAATACTGCAGCTGTTTATCATACTATAAAATATATACGCTAAAGAGGTATTCCAGGATTTTAACTACTGATGACCTATCCTAAAAATAGGTCAACAATAGTTGATTGATCGCCTACCACTTGGAATCCCCTCCAATCAGCAAATCGGTAGCACAACGGTAGTGGAAAAGCTGGCTTAGCTCCAGTTGGAATGAATGGAAGTGATGTCTTCTATTGCGATTCCAGCTTTTCATTGCGATTAGGGCAGGACTTTTGGCTCCTCAACGCAGTCAGTTGTTGGAAGTGTAATAGGAGGTAGCGCTCCCATTGATTTCAATGGGAGTGAAGCTAGCCATTACACATCCGGCGCTGACCATCAATAACCATGCCTGGCCTGCTAATGATCAGTGGGGATCCTAAGCAGCAGGCCCCGTTGATTTAGCTATTCTTAACCTATCCTGAGAGTTTTCCATGCAAAATACTACTGATGACCTATCCCATTGATTTTGATGAGCGCTGCACCTACAGCTACAAGTGCCGGGCACTACACAGTTTATTTTACGAGTTAATGCAATTTAGAGGAGAAATTATTTTATATTTTTGCAAATAGGTCATTTTAAAGGCATTTTTTTTTTTCTATAGTACAGATGAATTTCCTTTGTTTCAAGCAGGGAAAACTGAGGAGACACCCCAAATTTTATAGCAGTAGTTCTTCTGTGTTCAGCAATACCCCCGTTGTAGCCCCAATCTAGTTACAGGACACATGGCTAGGCCTACAATGGAGGGAACAGCCGTTGGATTTCAAGGCATAACTGAATAACGTTTAGGCTCCATTGCACACTTGTGTAGAAAAGAAAGACGCCCTAAAAATAATTCAAAGTCCGACGCGTCTGAGCTTACAGCTCTTCTTGGTTGATGTATTTTTTTTTATGCAGCTAGGGCTTATTTTAGGGCTGTTACAGTAGTATCTCCTACTGTAAAAATTTCATCGCACCGCATGAAAACCGCGTTTTCATGCGATGCAACAGAGAGAAAGGCTACTTAGGGAAACCTGGGCTACAAACCATCACAGATCTCGTGATGTATCACGAAACCCGCAAGGTTTTTGTCTCGCAATGTCGCATGCTACAAAACATCACAAATGTGAGGGAACCCATAGGAAAGCAGGGGATTCATATACCTGTGGTTTGTCACAATGTGAGAAAATTTGTCGCTCGTGTGAACGAGGCCTAAACTTAAAAAAAAAATGTTGAACATTTACGTGATCGCTATTCTCCATTGGATAACTGTGATCATGTGACTGAGGAACGCTCAACGAGGCCACCGGTCACTGCTCCAGGCTCCTGGCTACCTTGGTAGCCAGGAGTGAGGAGTTTTAAAATTTCCCCGGCCGTCCCTTGCTTCTTCGCTTGCGTCCGCCATCTTGCTGATAGGCGCATGGCAGAAGCCAGAAAAAAGTCTGCAGGTAAAGATCCCATTGGGGACACCGCCAGAGGCCTTAATTAAGTAGTTCCCCCCACACGCCCCTCACGAATCGGATCCGTGACGGGAGGTGAAACCTTAATTTTTTTTTTCTTTTACGTGTTAGCCGTTATCCATTGGATAACGGCGATCATGTGACGGGGACTGCATACCTGTAGCCAAGTGACACACCCGCTCGGGTATTTCCTTCGCTCCTTCTGGAATGAATGGAGTGCTAACTACTCGTGCTCAGCCAGCGCTCGATTCAGAGGGACGTCACTTAAATTCCGTTCCATGTCATTTATTGCGCCGTTCTCACTGCGGAATTTAACCACTCTCATTGAGGGGGTGAATTCCACACAGGCATTCACAATAAAGCCTGCACCAAATGATGCGGGTTTGGAAGCAGGCTTTCCGTAGCTCATCTGCCCACTGCGGATATCCTGCTGGAAATCAACCCTGTGTGGACCCAGCCTTAAGCCCTATTTACACGGGATGAATATCAGGCAAACGATGCTCGACACTCGGTCCCACACATACTCGGTCTCGCGCTGTTACTCAGGAGCGAGTATTGCTAGCTCGCTCACAGAGCGATCAGCAGAGGGCCGGGACAGCTGGAGGAGATTTCACTCCTCATATCCCCCCGCCCCTCTCCATTCACTGTAAGCAGCAGTCGCTCAGTACTGAACAGCTGCTGTTTACACTGAACACTTATCAATTAGCTCATCTTTCATCGCTTAGGCTGCATCTAATCCTGCACAATGATCGTTCAGTACTGAACGGCCGCTGTGTTAAGTGAATGGAGAAGGGCGGGGGAGAGCGAGGAAATCTCTAGCCGCCCCACTGAGTCAACGATACTCACTTCAGTGCAGCAGCACATGAGCGAGTATATGCGGGGACGAGTGTCGGACATCGTTTGGGGGGTTTACAGAGATGGTGCCATTGACATGCATGAGGATGAAATCATTACAAGTATTGCTATGAACAGCTCACTGTTTTCACACTTGCCTATGTTTCTTACCACAGGAAATTTCCAGAGCTCTTTGCTCAGTTTAAGTCTTTTTTGGGTGTCAAGGAACTCTCCTTTACCTCTCCGGTAACCAACGATCGTTCTAATGAAGGGATCGGACGGGAAATTGACTACGCCTCCTGTAAACGAATTGGTTCCAGCTACCGAGCTCTTCCGAAGACCTATCAGCAGCCGAAGTGCAGTGGTAGGACCGCTGTCTGCAAAGAGGTGTGCACTGACTGACTGTTAGCTAAAGCACCAAGGTGCAAATAAAGGAAATACCTTTTTAAACATTCCGCTAACATGTAAACCTGTACGGTTTATCTGTAATTCCGTACTTGCAGCAGCTCGTACTGTAATATGATGTCCTGCAGGCAGGACTAACTTCGCAGAGTCTTACATTAAAGTATGCTTAGCAGTGAAAGTTGTTGTTTCTGAAATCCCTTATAAATGATGGGGGTTGTCCTCCCCCTTCCTTGTTTCGTGCAGGTATTAAACGACACCTGGGTGTCCTTCCCAGCTTGGTCTGAGGATTCTACTTTTGTCAGCTCGAAGAAGACTCCGTATGAAGAGCAGCTACACCGTTGTGAAGATGAAAGGTTTGAGGTGAGTTGCATATTCTAAAGGCAGTTTTGTATGTCAGTGTTTCTCATTTTGGCCGCCCCCCCTGCCACAAGTTGGCAGGTCTCTCTGCACATTTCAGAGAGACCTGGCAACGTGATAGGGGGTAGCCATCAATATTAATGAGTTGCATTGGACTCATCCCTGCTACACTGCAAACTTTGAGATGTGAGTTTTCCCCAAAAGCTTGAACCGATCCATATAGGTGAAAGACTGCTAAATAAATGTTTGTCACTGTACTATATCGCCTGCAGCCCGGGTACCGTTGTGGACCTGACTGGTTCCCTTTAGAGGGGTTGTAGCAAATTAGGCCCTTTTTACAGGATAGGGAATAACTTGCTGATCGGAGAAGGTGACAAGAATGGGAGGCCCACACCCCCCTTTGTCTTTGACTGCGGGGTAGTTTCACCCCCTGCAGCGATGTTAGAATTAATTGAATGCTTCCATTCGCTTCATTTCCATGGGGCTAATAGTTATACACGAGTGCTTCCTGATCCGCTATCTCTAGTCCCTATGCAAATTTGAATGGAGTCGAAACGTGATTGCGCATTAAGCCCGCAATTAGTAGCACTTAGGACACAGGCCTCCCGTTTTTGGGATTGATTGGGGGGGGTCTCAGTGATAAGACCTGCACCGATCAGCAGGTTATCCCCTATGCTGTGGATAGGGAATAGGTTGTGATGTTGCTATAACCCCTTTTAAGGGGATTCTGTCATTAGGTTTATGCCGAACCATGGCCAGCATGAACCAGGGTTAGAGATTTCTGTTGCCCTTGTGGGTGTTTCATTCTGAAATGACCACCCACAGGGGCAACAGGTATCCCTGTCCTGGTTTCATGCTGCCAATTGTTCTGGCAGCTGAACCAGATGACAGAATCCCTTTTAACCCTTTTAAGGACACTGCCTACTTTGACCATAAGGACGCAAATTTGGGGGCAATTTTTCATCTCCACTTTTGAAAAGCCATCACTTTTTTCTTTTCCATTTGACACGGCTGTATGAGGGCTTGTATTTTGCGTGACAAGCTGTAGTTTTTATTGCCACCATTTTGGGGTAAATATGTTTTTTTTATCACTCTTATTGTGTTTTTTTGGGAGACAAAATGAACAAAATAAGCATTTTGGCTCTGTTTTTTTAATACAGTATTTGCTGTTCCAGATGAATGGTGTGCTTTTATACAGATAGGGCAAAGTGCACAAAAAAGTTTTTTTTTTTCTTTTTTTTTTTTTCTCTTGTTGTACCCGTAGGGGACTTGAACTATAACAGCTATGATATGCGCTCCCTATGTGAGCCACTGCATGATTGCAGCATGTATGGTGTTAACCGCATGGATAGCTGTTTTTAGCCAGGCTTTCGCAGCAACAGCGGTGATCGATAGCCACAGCCAGCTCCTACTGTAGGATGGAGCTTCTGATCCCGCACCATCCACAGGACATAGGTTTTTATGTCCTTTTGAGTTAAGTAACTCACAGCCAGGACCTAAACTTACATCCTGTAGCATTAAGGCCTCCTGCACACTGGAGGGTCGGACCCCGCATACGGGATTCATGCAGCAGAGTTCGATACAGTGCCCAGCTGGTGACCCCTGCTTACCTCTCCGCCATCTTCTCCTCTGCTGCAAATGTGCTGGAACAGTACAGAAGATGCCGCACCGTCGCTATGGCAATGGGTCGCGGGAGCTGCGTCATTCTGCAATGATTGCAGAATGACTGTGGGACGGACGGCTTCTTCTGAAGCTGGCCGTGCGTAGCCTGCATAAAATCGGAGCATGCTGCGATTTGTCCCCCGCAAGCTGAAAATTGCAATCGATTTCCGCTCATGGGCAGGAAATTGCGTTTTCTCATTGCATGCTATGGGTGGATTTGCTGCAGAATCCGGAGGCGGAATCTTGCTCTGGATTTCGCAATGCGAATCCATCCGTTTGCAGAAGGCCTTAGGGGTTCTAGGATCACAAAAGTGTACCCGCTGTAGTTTGTTGTGTAATTCCAATGGTGTTCTGCTTCTCCACAGCTGGATGTTGTGCTGGAGACCAATTTGGCAACGATCCGTGTGCTGGAGAGCGTCCAGAAAAAACTCTCTCGCATGTCCGCCGAGGATCAGGAGAAATTCAGACTGGATGATTGTTTGGGAGGCACCTCAGAGGTTATCCAGCGGCGGGCAATCTACCGTATTTATGGGGACAAGGCTCCAGATATCATAGAGAGTCTCAAGAAAAACCCAGTAACTGCAGTACCGGTTGTACTAAAGCGGTTAGTGAGGATTCAAGTATTAATCTGAATATGCAATTATAAATGTTCACAGAATTAGCAGATGCTCCTGATCCAGAACTTTTTCAAAAGTTGAAGTTGTGAGTGTGTGATACTACATGTATTACTCCCACTATTTGACTCTCTTTTTGGTCTTATTGGAACGAGAGCTTGACAGCAGAAAATGGTTGCTAATCAGGTAGAAGCTGTAAGCTCAAGGCATGTTGTATCATAGGAAACACTAAATGTTCGCGTCTTGTCCTGCTTTACAGATTGAAAGCAAAAGAAGAGGAGTGGAGGGAGGCTCAGCAAGGATTCAACAAGACCTGGCGGGAACAATACGAGAGGGCATATCTGAAGTCTCTCGACCATCAGGCTGTGAACTTCAAGCAGAATGACACTAAAGCTCTGCGTTCCAAAAGCTTACTCAATGAGATTGAGAGTGTCTACGATGAGGTGAGATGGTTTAAGCTGCGATCAGACAAAAAGTTTGGGATGCAGTTTAGCTTAGAAAACCCCCCATCTAAATAGCACCAACAATAGGAGAAGTAGAAGTCCTTCCTTTTGTGTTTCCTGTTCCCTTTGAATCCACTTCTGGTTCACTAAAAACGCATGAAAAACTGCAGCCTGTGATTACAGCCCTATTTACATCCATTCATATATTTATCTTAAAGGGGTTGTCCCGCGAAAGCAAGTGGGTCTATACACTTCTGTATGGCCATATTAATGCACTTTGTAATGTACATTGTGCATTAATTATGAGCCATACAGAAGTTATTCACTGACCTGTTCCGTTGCTGGCGTCCTCGTCTCCATGGTGCCGTCTAATCTTCAGCGTCTAATCTCCAGATTAGACGCGCTTGCGCAGTCCGGTCTTCAGCTTTTCTCAATGGGGCCGCTCGTGCAGGAGAGCGGCTCCGTGTAGCTCCGCCCCGTCATGTGCCGATTCCAGCCAATCAGGAGGCTGGAATCGGCAATGGACCGCACAGAAGAGCTGCGGTCCACGGAGGGAGAAGATCCCGGCGGCCATCTTCAACCGGTAAGTAAGAAGTCACCGGAGCGCGGGGATTCAGGTAAGCGCTGTGCGGTTTTTTTTTTTTTAAAGTCCCTGCATCGGGTTTGTCTCGCGCCGAACGGGGGGGCTGTTGAAAAAAAAAAAAAACCGTTTTGGTGCGGGACAACCCCTTTAAGACCCAGCATTGAAGGGAACTTTTGTTAGAGTACTTGCAGTCCGATCTGTGGGCCTTGTAATGTAGAGCCGGAGGAGCTGAGCACATTGAGATGTAGTGGAATGGGAAAAAGATTCAGTATGACTGGTGTTATATTCATTTAACCCCTTCAGGATTGCCCATAGACAGTAAACATCTAGGCAGTCCTTATCTATCTCGGCAGGGACATTTAAGAGTCCCCAAGAGTTCGTTTTGTTCGGCCGGGTTATAAAGGCAGCTAAAGCTCTTGACTGGCTCTCTGTCGTTCAGTTGTTTGCATTCATTGTACCAGCGATTGTGAACTAATTACCGATTGCTGTTTACACGGCACGATTCGAGAACAATGATTTTTGTGCTCACGTAAAATGAACGACGAATGAGAAGTGAACAAGTTATCATTCGCCGTCCAATCATTGTCCATGTTTACATCGAGCAATCGTCATTCGAAGCCGCACGATCCAACAATTTTTTTGAGCAATAATCTTTCCGTGTAAAACGCTCTAGTTTTGTGGGAAAAGATTGAGTAGATCCAATTCTAGAACGTAACGCCCGCAGATCCGGCTGCATGTGCAATGTGACAGGTTCCCTTTACAGCTGTTGTCAGTTTCTTTTTAATTTTATTACGTATGTGCGTGCGTGCGTGCGTGTGTGCGTGCGTTATATGTAATTAACATTAGTGTGGGTATATATCATATATTAGAAGGCACAACACATACATAGGTGATTTCAAGTAATTCCAAGACATAGGAGTATGTGCAGTCCGATGCCCCTTACAACCTGTAGAGGACCTTAGGAGGGGGAGGATGCCGCCATTGCTATGTAGCCTGGAAGTCACTGCTGTGACTCTACTTCTGGGCAGCAACCTCCTGAAAAGATAGACGCTAGAACACACTGCCTTCTAGGTCTGCTGACGGGAAAGTCACATGGTCTTTTGCCATGAATAGGAATAAGCCCCTTTTTCTTCCTTTTTGGTCATATGACTCAAGACCATGTGACTTCCATGCCAGCAAACTTCCATGCCTCCTTTCTTTCGTGAACTGTTCAAATGGCCATGAATGCATTGTCAAGTCAGCTCTGTCTTCTGAACCCATATAAGCGTGCACAGCACCTCTGTTCTAACGGTTTCCCTCGCCATATGTAAATGACCGGAGATTTGATTTTTGATCCTGAAACAACCAACAGTGTTCACCTTATTCGTGAACTTCTATTCAGTCGCTTAAATTAACATAACTGTACTTTCTGCCTCAAAGAAGTGCCCCATGAAACCTCATGTGAGTCAACAGGCTGGGGGTACACGAGAAGCTTATCAATACTTCTGACTCGTTTTAGTCCTCAAGCGCTTAGTGGACACATCTGCCCTCATTAACACATGGCAGGAAAACTTAAAGGGTTTTTTCAGGCAGCACCAGCTGTCCGTGCTGTGATACACTGGGGTCAGTGCAGAAGCCACTGCTCCGACCCCTGTGTAGTGGCTGGCGCTGGTAATTGCAGGCTGGGGTCCCATTGATTTCAGTGAAATCTGCGCCTGCAATTACGAGCGCTGGCCACTACAGAGGTCAGAGCAGCGGCTTCCACTCTGATCCCGGTGTATCCTGAACTGACAGCCGGCGCTGCCTGGTAAGCCCCTTTAAATTATGAGCAGATTCAGGGGGAAAAAAAGGATGTGATATGATTGCATGTAGAAACCCGGTTTCTTCCAATTGTAATCAACCTCTAGGTCTTTAAGTCATTAACCATTTGATGGCCGTATATTGCTAACTTTTCCCCTTTTAATCCCTACAGCACCAGGAACAACAACCAGAAGGCAGGACGGCTACATCCAGTGGACCACATCTTATTTATACCTATGAGGACTGGCAAATATTAGAGGATGCAGCCTCATTGATTAGCTACTATGTGAAAAGGCAGCCGGCCATCCAGAAGGAGGACAAGGACACAATCCGCCAAGTTCTGCACCAGTTCATCCCTGAACTTTTTTTCTCTTCTTCATCCTCTTCCACTTGTCAGTCACTGTTCAGTTCCACCGCTGATGAGACTCCAGCAGAAACGACCACAGAGCCTTCTGTAGCTGAAGTTCCTGAACGACGGAGGAAGGCAGCCAACCCTGGGGTGACCCCGGAGCCCACCACCCCTACACGATCCCCACCAGAGCCGCCTCCGAAGATGACGGAAGAAATGTATAGCTTGTTGTTTGCTAATAATAACTGGTACTTCTTCTTTCGGTTGCACCACACACTTTGCTCTCGCCTCTTGAGGATCTATCGCCAGGCACAGATTCAGCTACTGGAATATCGGACTGAAAAGGAGCGAGAGAAACTGCTGTGCGAAGGCAAAAAGGAGAAGTCAAATGGGCCGGCCATGGAACTCCGGCTGAAGCAGCCCAGTGAGCAGCTCTACTGTTTGTGAAAACCTATATAGTGTGGTGTTAGACGTAGAGATGGATGGTATATTGGGAATATATGAGGATATGTTGACACCTTAAAGAATTTGGGGGGGGATTTTCTTCTCGCTTTTCAAAAGTCATAACTTTTTTATTTTTTTTATATAACATGGCCAAGTAAGGGCTTG
Source organism: Eleutherodactylus coqui (assembly GCF_035609145.1). Taxonomy (NCBI): domain Eukaryota; kingdom Metazoa; phylum Chordata; class Amphibia; order Anura; family Eleutherodactylidae; genus Eleutherodactylus; species Eleutherodactylus coqui. The sequence goes on along the minus strand of NC_089841.1, from coordinate 264,010,690 downwards.
TTTTTTGCATGACGGGCTGTAGTTTCTACTGGTTCCTTTTTGACTACATACATGTATTGTAAAACTTATAATAATGCAGCATAACTGACATTATGGCCTTTTTTTTGTGTTTTTGGTATGATTACAACTACACAGTAATAAAAAAAAATAAAATATATACCTATATTTTTTTTTTTTTTTTGGTCTAGCTGTAATCATACAGAAAAAAAGACCAGCATGTCATTTATATGTATGTATATGTTATAAATAGTGTTTTCCCGAAAATAAGACCCTGTCTTATATTAATTTTTGGCCCAAAAGAGATGCAGGGTCTTGTTTTTGGGGGCTGTCTTATACTCACCTGGCAAGCGCCTTGATTTGGTTTATGGAGTGGCAGCTCTGATTGGCTGAGCCACGGCACTCAGGAATCAATCGGAGCAATCTCTTGCTGGAGGTGGGGTTTACAAACCCCATTACCAGCAAACCATGCTCTGTCGGCGCTGAGGACTGCTCAGAAGCCTACCGGTACTGTGGAGAACAGCGGGAAAGACCAAAATGGTGCCTGCTAGGTGAGTATTGGTTTTTCTTGTAGCGTAGCTAGGGCTTACTTTTCAGAGTGGGGCTTATATTTCAAGCTATTGAATATAGCCTCGGGGTCTGCCAACTACGGTGACCTTCATTGGCTTACTAACTGGCTGAGCTTCATTGGCTTACTAATGTACTAGTATAGTGAGCACAGTCTTGTGTTAGAAGAGTGATTAAAAGATTCCAATAATATAGTCCCCCAGTGGAGCAAAAATAAAAAAAAGTTAAAGTATAAGAATGTCAAAATCCCACCTTTGCCCTTTTTCTATGTAATAAATCACACGTGGTATTGCTGTTTGTAATGCCCCCCCCCCCCCCCAATAAATAAATAAATAAAATCAAAAATAAGAACATTATTTAACCTGCACAGTGCATGAAAAAAAAAATATTAAAAACATGGCTGGGATGATTTAGTGAATCCTGCACTGAGCAGGGGGTTGGACCCGATGACCCTAGAGGTCCCTTCCAACTCTACTATTCTATGATTCTATGACGAAAATAGCTAATTTTGCCTATCTCGCCTTTTAAAAAAACAGAATAGGAAGTGATCAAAACATTGCATTGATCAACAAGTGGTACCATTAAAAAGTACAACTCATCCCAGAAAAAGAAAAAACTTTCACTGGTTCATACTGGTGTGCAGAATTAATTTAACATGTTTATACTGCATGGTGAACGCCAATAAAAATTAAAAAAAACATACCAGATTTGCAGATTTTGAAAGTACCGCTTTCAAAAATGGAATAAAAAGCAATCAAAATGTTACAGGTTCCCCCAAAAATGGATAAATGACTTCTCAAGTACATTCCGCAAAAAACAAGCCCCCTTAAAGCTCTGTTGATGGAAAAATAAAAATGCTTTGCCTTTTGGAATGCGGCAACAAAAGTAAAAAAAAAAATTTTTTTTTTTTTAGGTTTTTGTGTGCAAAAATAGCAAAGCATAAACTGTATAAACCTTGTTGCTGGAATTATGCTGACGCAGAGAGTAATGTTATCACATTGCCTATTTTGTACACTGAGCGCTGTAAAAATCAAATCCAAAAAAATAAATGGCAGAATTTTTTTCTTTTTCCCCCAATCCCCCTAAAGAAAATTAATACGTTGTACATTATATGGACCCAACAATGATGCCATTAGAAAATACAACTTGCCCCGCAAAAAACAAGTCCTCATATGCATATATTAATGGAAAAATTAAAAAATTATGGCTCCTGGAATGTGACGATGAAGAAGGCTTCAGGAGATTTCTCTCCTCTCGCTGCCCCATCCCTCTCCATTGACATAACACAGCAGCGGTTCAGTACTGAACACCTGCTATTTACAGCATTCAGCTCATCGTCCATTGTTTATACTGCATAAAGGATGAGCTGATTGCTCATCGTTCAGTGTAAGTAGCAGCTGTTCAGTATTGAGCGGCCGCTATGTTATGTCAATAAAGAGGGGCGGGGGAGCAAGAAGAGAGAAATCTCCTGCAGCCGCCTCACCCCCCTGCTGGCCACTCTGTGAGCGAGCCAGCACTACTAGCTGCCGTGTATGGTTGCGAGGACACACAGGGACGAGTGTCGGGCATCGTTTGCCTGACATTGGTCCCAGGTAAACCCAGCTTTATGCAAAGATGATCGTTCAAAACTGTCACTCGAACTGTCATTTGAGTGCTTTATCTTTCAGTGTAAATGGGCCGTACGTTTCTGGGAGTCACTGTGGCGGTGCCATGCTTTCATACGGTAATCGCTGTAGTCGCACCCATTACTGGGGGATTGACATCCCCATTGCTGTTATTGACAGATTCCCTTTAACCTCTTTGATCTCTTGTTTTCCCTTAAGATCCAATCATTCTGTGCCAGGATGGCACCACAGGTTTAAAGGGTGAAGTCTAGTTGTCTTCATTCCATACGTTCTGCTAAGCCATAGCAGCATTAGGGTTTTCAGTGATTATTGGCTTTTTGAAAACGTTTCACTGATCCCCGTTCTTAACCATTGTGGGAGGGTCTTGATCAGCCACTCTGATCTTGGGGACCATTTACTAACTGCAAAGGGAAAATAAAACATTATTGCCACCCAAAAAAATTTAAGTATTTCTAAAGTTGTTTTAACTTTTTATGTAGTATGCATGTTTCATCAGTGACAGCCCACGGATCCTTTCTGCATTTGGGTTACATCACTGCAGTATAAGGCCTCATGTCCACGGGGAAAATCAGGCCCGCTACGGATTCTACATGTAGAATCTGCAGCGGGTCCCTCCTGCCCCGCGGACATGAGCGCTGAAAATAGGAATTTAAAAGAATTTACTCATCCGGAGCGGGCGGGGAAAGTCTTCTCTTCCTCACGGCCGGATCTTCTTTTTCGGCCGGCGGATGAACTCGTCACGCCGGCGGCACGTCGCCGACGTGCCGCGCGCATGCGTCAGGCACATCCGCCGAGCCGAAGCAAGAAAGATGCGGCCGTGAGGAAGAGAAGACCTTCCCGGTCCGCTCCGGATGAGTAAATTCTTTTAAATTCCTATTTTAGGTCTCCGCAGGAGACCCGCACTAAAATGGAGCATGGTCCAGATTTTTTCATGCTCCATTTTTTAAAAAATCACTTTTATTGACCATTCGCGGGTATTTATCTACCCCGCGGGTGGTCAATGCATCCCTATGGGGTGTGGATCCGCGGGCAGGAGAAGAGTTAAAATCCGCTGCAGATTTTAATTCTTCTTTTGCCCGTGGACATGAGCCCTAAACGTTTACTGATGTATTGTATTCTCCACTGATGAGGAGTGACTGAGTTAGGCCGAATGCACACAGGCAAATAATTGCTGCAGAATCTGCGCTGGGCGTTTGTCCGCGGGTTTTGCAGCAATGTCCGCCCATAGCATGCTATGTAAAAGTGAATCTTCCATGCACATGCGCAGAGACCACTCATGGAGGAAAAATTACAGCATTCTCCATTTCGGTGTGTTTTCCGCACGGACAGCTTCCATTGAGGTCAATGGAAGATGTCCAACCCGCATCCTTAACCGGAATGACAATTCTAGAAAGGTCGTGGGACCCACGTCATCGCCCAGCAACTTTCCGGGGAAATCTGTATTGTGCATGCCTTAGGTCGGTTTCACATCTGCGTTAGAACCGTCAGTCGAAGGTTCCATCAAAGATGGAGCTCAAAATCCAGGAAGAGAAAACTCGGCCTGCAAAAGCTGGGTGGAAAGCAGACAGATCCCATTATAGTCAATGGAGTCCGCTTGGCACTGTTCATTTCCGTCCAGAGATTGAGCAGGAAAGCAGAACCCCTGAGCACAAATGTGACGCCAACCTAGTGTATTTGTATATGATTTTTGGTATTCTCTGTTAAAATGTTGCCACTTATACCTACAAGGGAGAAGGGGAGGTTGAGGATCTCTGCAGACTGGTTGGGTAGAAACTACGGTTATGTCTTCAATGTGCAGCCTTTTCCTCATGAAGAATAGAGGCGCTAATTACCGTATTTTTCGCTCTATAAGACGCACTTTTTCCGCCTCCAAAGCGGGGGGGGAAAGTTCCTGCGTCTTATAAAGCGAATGTGCCGAAAATTCGCCCAAAAAAATCATTACTCACCTCTCCCGGTGTTCTGCGGCGCTGCTGCAGGCGGTCGCTCCCTCCTGGTCCCCGGCGCAGCATTGCTTTCTGGACGCGGGGCTTGAAATCCCGGCCTCCAGAAAGCTAATACTGTGTTGGCTAACACACGCCGTCAGCCAATCACAGCCATTCAATGACATCATTGAATGGCTGTGATTGGCTAACACACGTCCGCCTTCAGCCAATCACAGCCATTCAATGACATCATTGAATGGCTGTGATTGGCTGAAGGCGGACGTGTGTTAGCCAATCACAGCCATTCAATGATGTCATTGAATGGCTGTGATTGGCTGACGGTGTGTTAGCCAATCACAGTAGTTGCTCTGCCGTGGACCAGGAGGAAGCTACAGCCTGCAGCGCTGAATGCCGCTGCTGCCGCCCGCCCGCCGCCCACCGCCGAATGCCGCCGCCCACCGCCGAATGCCGCCCGCCGCCGAACGCCGCCGCCCGCCGGGGGAGGGTGAGTAATTTTTTTTTTCACCCATTTTCCGGCTCTAATCGGGGGTGCGTCTTATAGACCGGTGCGTCTTATAGAGCGAAAAATACGGTACTTTTATATTGCTTTTCAGCTTTTCTAATGAAACCTTGTCAATGAAGAAAAGTATTTGTTTCCTTACACGGCCGTGAGCTTTTATCCCCTTTTTTATTTTAGGTGAGGTGGAGTTAGAAGAGTATTATCCTGCATTTTTGGATATGGTGAGGAACCTTCTGGTTGGAAATCTGGACCCCACGCATTATGAGGACACACTCCGGGAGATGTTCACTATACACGCTTACATTGGCTTTACCATGGACAAGCTGATCCAGAACATAACGCGACAGGTGACTGGAGTGTTCTGGTGTCTTTTTTAATGAGAATCTGCCATTGTGCGATTGTTTGCCTGCCTACCGGTTTCAGACTGCGCGAGTCTGGACTGAGTAGAAGAGATTATGGGGGGAAAAGGTTGGAAATTCAGTTCTGCTTCTGAAGAGAAACCATAAGGTGGGACGCAGAATTACTTTATTTTTGATAGCACTTAGGTGGCTATGTAAAGTTTAGCACGCTAGACCCCTTAAAGGGGTTGTCCCGCGGCAGCAAGTGGGTCTATACACTTCTGTATGGCCATATTAATGCACTTTGTAATGTACATTGTGCATTAATTATGAGCCATACAGAAGTTATTCACTTACCTGTTCCGTTGCTGGCGTCCCCGTCTCCATGGTGCCGTCTAATTTTCAGCGTCTAATCGCTGGATTAGACGCGCTTGCGCAGTCCGGGTCTTCTTCTTTTCTCAATGGGGCCGCTCGTGCCTGAGAGCGGCTCCTGGTAGCTCCGCCCCGTCACGTGCCGATTCCAGCCAATCAGGAGGCTGGAATCGGCAATGGACCGCACAGAAGCCCTGCGGTCCACCGAGGGAGAAGATCCCGGCGGCCATCTTCAACCGGTAAGTAAGAAGTCACCGGAGCGCGGGGATTCAGGTAAGCGCTGTGCGGATTTTTTTTAGGTCCCTGCATCGGGGTTGTCTCACGCCGAACGGGGGGGGGCTGTTGAAAAAAAAAAAACCCGTTTCGGCGCGGGACAACCCCTTTAAGGACGTGGCCTTTTTTTTTTTTTTCCCATTGTTTTTTTCTTTCCTCCCCACTTTCAAAAAAATGTAGAAACTTTTGTTTATCCATCAACGTAGCTGTCTAAAGGCAGATTTTTTTTTTGTGGGGTGAATGGTTTTTTTTCAGTGGCACCATATAATTTTACATATGAGTTGCCGTGATGAAATTCTTGCAAATTTTCTGGGCGATTTGGAACGCAGGCTTCAATTGGTTAATTCTGGTTTTCATTGGCCATTGATATGGACTTTTGTTTGCAATGAATTACACAATCAATAACTGTAAAGATTTTCAACTTGCATCTTCCGTTCATCAAGGTCCAATGTACGTGATGTAAATGCTCCCTTAAGGCCTAATGCCCACGGACCGATTTTATCGCTGCGGAATTCGCATTGAGACACCAGCTGCGAATTCCACAGCCATGACCGTCCATAGACATGCTGTCTGCCCACAAGTGGAAATGAAATGTGATTTTCTGTTCGCGAGAGAAAACCGCAGCATGTTCTATTCTGTGCGGAAAATCGCACAGACGGCTTCCATTGCAGTCAGTGAAAGCCGTCCGTCCTGCGATACTTCCACAGTGAGCTCTGAGTAAGTACCAAGAGAAGCCGTGTCACAGCCCAACGCCGGCGTGTCATGTGCATGCGTGGAAGCTCGACGGCCCAGACTCTCATGGCGGATCCGGAGAGGTGAGTATAGGGTCTCTTTGGGGCAACGGGGTCTGATTCCACTGCTATATTTCGCAGTCTGAATCCGACCCGGCCATTGGCATGAGGCTTAACTTTTTGCAGTCCAGCGCTGCAACCCTACTATTCTTCCGGGCTCTGACACTGGAAGTCAGATGACAGTTGCCTGCCAATCAGAGCCCACAGCATCACCATTCTGAACTTCTAGCATCCTGATGTCCTGAATGGGAGTGCTGATGTCAAGAGAATGCACAGCGATGTTGTGGCCTCTGATTGGCAGGCAGCAGTCACCTGACTTCCACTGTCAACAAAGACCGGGAAAATCGCAGGGCTGCAGCGCTGGATCGCCAGCACTGAGGGAGGTAAGTTTCACGTTTTCTGTCATTGTTTTAAGTGATTTGATTCTGTATTTAATAAGTGCATTTCTAACCAGACAACCCCTTTAAGAATTTGTTTTGGGACACGTCTTTATAACACATGATGCTGGGCTCTACAGTATTATAGGTTTACCAGTGTTAGATTCTCTTTACTATGGTGATTGGTGTTCCGTATTCTGACCCGTATTTTCTCTTAGCTCCATCATCTAGTGAGTGATGAGATCTGCTTGAAAGTGGTGGAGCTGTACCTCAGCGAGAAGAAGAGGGGCGCGGCCGGAGGTAGTCTGGTTACCCAATGTGTCCGAGTATCGAAGGAGACCAGTTACCAGTGGAAAGCAGAACACTGTATGGCAGATGAGAATTGCTTCAAGGTAATTACAAAATGCCTTCTGTACATGTAATTGCCTTTTTTTCCAAACACACTTAATAAACGGCAGCCAAAATATTTAGGAGTCTTGCACATTGGTCTTCTGTAACTTCAATATAAACAGGGTTGATTAGCTGCAGCATTAGCCCATTTACAATATATCAAGAGTGTTCAACCTGTGGTCTATGTACAGCCTCCGACCTAGCCTTCTGGTAAGTCCTAGGTTTTTCCTTTTATTACATCTCTGCAAAGCTGCTTTTTCTAGCAAATTTTCAGGAAATTGTCTAAAGATGTAGGGGCTTTCTAGTGCAGAACATCAACCCACGCCGTCTGATAAGAACTTGCAAGGCTTCAAGCTGTTTGGCACTATTGGTAGACTGTCACAAACTCTTATGGCCCACGTACATGCAACTATTGTCGTTCCAGCGAACAAGAATGCGTAATAATCGTCATGTTCAGGCGCGTAGCTATCGTGTACTATTCATTTACATTTCGTTTTGTCGCTCAGTTTCAGCTTGCATAAAAATAATCCCGCTATGTTTGAAGACGCCCGATCGGTGTTTCCAATAGAACGTAAAGCACTGAGTGAGAAGGGAGCGATTCTCAGTGACATGCTTGCCTAAACATTCTGCGCGAACAACCAGCGGTGACGTCACTCGTGCACTCGTTTATACGAGAGTAGTCCTGGGTAAATTGGACATTAGTCTCTGTTCCTCTGGGGCTTACTTTCTATGGCCATTGGCAAACTGTCTTTCTTTGACTGATATCTAGTATACTATCTGTTTTTAACGGTTTAATATCTTACATATCCACTACCTGGGGGCCTTATATGAAATGGTTGTTAGAACAGAGAGCTGAACAAAGAGCCTGCTATGCACACGCCGTGCCTGCAGCTACTAGGCACAATACCTCTCCTGCAGACTGCTTATGTTACTCCCTTTGTGCAGAATTGGTCGTTCCCCTTCGGTATGGGTCCCCTTTTACATCCAGTCCGGCTGCAAAGCTTTCATGGTTGCTAAGTCCACTACTGGCAACTCATAGAATGGTAGAGTTGGAAGGGACCTCCAGGGTCATTGGGTTCAACCCTCTGCTCATTGCAGGATTCCCTAAATCATCCCAGACAGATGTCTGTCCAGCCTTTGTTGGAACACTTCCATTGAAGGAGAACTCACCACTTCCTGTGGTAACCTGTCCCACTCATTAATCACCCTCACTGTCTAATATCTAATCTGTGTCTCCTCCCTTTCAGTTTCACACCATTTCTTCTAGTCTGTCTTTGTGCAAATGAAAATAGGGCTGATCCCTCTGCAGTGTGACAACCCTTCTGATATTTGTAGACCACTATTAAGTCGTCTCTCAGCCTTCTTTTTTGCAAGCTGAACATTCCCAGATCCTTTAACCGTTCCTCATAGGACATGATTTGCAGACCGCTCACCATCTTGGTAACTCTTCTCTGAACTTGCTCCAGTTTGTCTATGTCATTTTTAAAGTGGGGTGTCCAGAACTAGACACAGTATTCCAGATGAGGTCTGACTAAGGAAGAGTAGAGGGGGATAATGACCTCATGTGATCTAGACTCTATGCTTCTCTTAGTACATCCCAGAATTGTGTTTGCCTTTTTGGCTGCTGCATCACATTGTTGACTCATGTTCAGTCTATGATCTATTAGTATACCCAAGTCTTTTTCACACGTGCTGCTACTTAGCCCAATTCCTCCGATTCTATATGTGCTTTTTTCATTTTTCTTGCCCAGATGTAGATCTTTGCATTTCTCCTTGTTAAATACCATTCTGTTAGTCTAAGTGGTGAGTCTAAGATACTCAGAGGTTACCAGCTGGAAATGCTCCCCCCCCATGGTGGTTGTGTTCCACCTCCAG